>NC_143576.1:263093389-263459886 GCF_048544385.1 Mastigoproctus giganteus | reverse complement strand
TTACATTTGCACATCTCCAGTCTATGGGTACCTCCCCTGAGTCCAAAGAAGCTCTCATAATTATGGCTAGGGGTTTGCATACTTCCTTTGCTGCCTCCTTTAATATAACTGGATAGATCCCATCCACCCCAGGTGCCTTTTTTATGTTTATCCTCAACAATCTCTCCTCCACTTTCCTCTCAGTTATTACAAAATCATCCAGCTCATTGCCAATGTTTACTTTACCTACATCATTCTCCTTCTTGAATAACTCCTCATGCGTGAATGTAGATGCAAAATACTCGTTTAGATTGTTAGCCACCTGAGCAGGATCCTCAACTGTTGAACCATCAATATCCAGTGGACCAATCTGATTCATCCCTTTCCTTCTCAAGTTCACGTATGTAAAGAACTCTTTTCTGTTTTTCTTTGCATCCTTTGCCAAGGATTTTTTGTAGTCTGCCTTTGCCTGCCTAATCTCCTTTGTGACTTGGTTACAGACCAACTTATATCTATCATAGGCTTCCATGTCACCCATTAATTTGTATGTATCCCATGCATTTTTCTTCTCTGCCACATGTCTCATTAGTTCATCTGACAACCATTTAGGCCTAAACCTTGAACAATATTTCTTAGTTGGTATGTAAAGCCTGGTAGCCTCCAAGATTAGTTCCTTGAATGCTTCCCATTTTGAGTTTGCTGTTGGTAACATCATCAGTTGGTCCCACTGTACAGAATTTAAATACTGTCTCAGACCATCATAGTCTCCTTTACGAAAACAAAAACCCTTCCCTTTACCTCTGATGGTAGTTACCTCCTTGAGTAAATCCCACTTCAACACACTGTGATCACTGCCACCTAGTGGTTCATTTATCTGCAGGTTCTTAATGCATGAAGAATCACTACTGATAATCAGATCAAGAGTATTGCTCCCTCTTGTTGCCTCACGAACATGCTGATGTAGAAAACAATCATCCAATAAATCCACAAAAGCCTTGCTAGTGTGCGAGTGACCAACCCACAAATTCCAGTCAATATCTGGGAAATTAAAATCCCCCATTATAAGACTCTCTGATTTACTGGCCCACTCTATTTCCCTGTACAATATCTTATTATACTCATCAGAGTCATTAGGCCTATAGCACACTCCTACTCTCAATTTTGATTTCCCTATGCTTATGTCACACCAAACTGACTCGACACTGCCCTGTCCATCGATGTCGACTGGCTTCACTTCCTTGGACTTTATGTGTTTCTTAATTAATAGCATAACCCCTTCTCCCCTCCTGTCCTGTCTATCCTTTCTATACACATTGTATTCCCCAAATTCCAGTTCCGCATTACTTATATCTGTGTGACACCACGTCTCTGATATCCCAACAATATCTGTCTTTGATGTTTTGAGCAATACCTCAAATTCATCAAATTTATTTACCAAACTCCTAGCATTGGTGTACACGCAGGTATACATGCACCTGTTTCTATTCTTAGCTACCCTAACACAACCCATGTGTTTACTTGTACCGCAATGACTACCAGCAGTCTCTGAAATATCCTGCATCTTGTTTTTCAGACTTCTGCTCATTTCAATAGAAGCAGTGCAAGAATCACTTCCACCTCTGCCAGTGGCTACTATTAATCTATTAGTCCTTGTATCCCCCCCAACTAGCAGTTTTCCGACCCACCTAACACTGCCTAGACAGCATCAGCAAAAATTCTTGCACCCTTTCTATTTAAGTGTATCCCATCCCTGTAGAAGCAATCTCTCCTGTTAACAAGTACAGTCCAGGCTGAAAAACATTCTACCCCTTGAGCCTTGCACAATCCCTCCAGGGCCGAATTACCTGGAGATCGGCATTTAAGGAATTGGTGGTGGATATTCGAGAAGTTGAAGTAGTTTGAGCAGGGCAAGGTTTCTCAAAATGGAAAGTCGAATGCATGTGCTATCATCGACAAAACTATGGATAGGATTTCCAGGCAATGAAAGAAGGTCACTAATATACAAGAGAAAAGAGTGGGGGAAAGAACTGAACCTTGGAGGACACCAACTGTTTGTTTCTTATTTGGTTTTTAGGAGCATTAGCAACTAAGGCCATATTGCTCCGGGGATATGCGGTGGTCACGTCCTGACCTTTCCGCATCCTACGTAGAAGACAGAGAGCCATCTACCATCACCCTCAGTGAGTGATCAGAGAGAAAACTGCATAACCAATTACAAAAAACAGTTGGCAAACCATAAGATGGAAGATTGTTTAGAAGACCTTTATGTCAAACACGATTGAAAGCTTTTGAGATGTCAAGAGCAACTGCTTGTGTTTCCCCGAACGTTTCCATTGAATTTGTCCATAACTGGGTAACATACGACAGAATATCACCAGTGGATGAGCACTGACGGAATCGATACGGAAGGTTTCTCGGTTAGTTTAAGAGTTGGCAGTTAAGTGATTTCCCATTTACTTTAGAAAGACTAGAAGTAATTGCAATGAGACGATATTTGGATGGGAGGGATTTGTCAACTTTTTTAGGAACTGGTTGGATATGAGCAAATTTCCAAGCAGAAAGAAAAACACCTTTGGAAAAAGAAAGTGAAAAAAGCAGCAAAGTATAGGAATAAGTTCAGGATCACAGGTTTTGAGAACAAGTGGAGAAATACCATCAAGACCCAGAGCTTTCTTAGCATCAAGATTCGTCAAAATTCTTCTGACATCCTTTTGACAGAAGACCATAGGAGGCATTGAATGGATCATGTTTGGATGGTGGGAGGTGTTTTTCCAAAATCATTGATACAGGAGTTGGAAGAAAAATGGGATGCTAGCGGGTCAGCTTTATCCTTGGCTGAAGTGACAACAGAACCATCTGTTTTTGACAGAGGTGGGAGCAAAGATGGGCAAAAGTTGCGGCCAATAGCCTTGGCAAGAGACCAGAATGCTCAGCTACCATTAGGGCATGAAGCAAGTTTTCTACTCTTAGCCTGCTCAAAATCTAGTTTGGACTGATTAATAACTGCTTTACAATTGTTGAGAGCTTTGGTGTAGGCAGAAAATGAAACTGAAGAATCAGAAACAAGCCAATTACGATATGCAACATTCTTGTTTTGAACAGCCTTAGCACATTTATTGGAAAACTAAGGTTTAGATAAAGGACAAGATTTTAAAGTTGAGTGTAGGATAAAGGATTCCATTCCTGCAAGAATAATTTCACTGACACGATCTGAGCAAACATTGACATCAGAAGTTTTGAAACAGTAATCCGACCAAGGAAAAGAAGAAAAGAAGTCTCGCAGGTCATCCCATTTTGCATTCTTGTAATGCCAAACAACACGAGGTTGGTAATAGCCATGAGATAATGGCTCCATTGGAGAAGAGACAATCACCAAGTTGTGATCTGAGGTGCCTAAAGGACCACTCACTTCGACCGTGTACTTAGAAGAGTTGTTTGTGAGAAAAAGATCAAGTGTGTTGGCTGTATGGTTAGGATTGTCCGGTATTCTTGTAGGTAAATGAACAATCTGTGCAAGGTTATTAGTATTTGTCAAATACTCAGAATCTCGACTAGCTGGGTCGGTGTGACTAGAAAACTGAAGCCAGCTGGAGTTGTTTACATTAAAATCACCAAGGAAGATTACATAACTGTTAGGAAAGTTGAACTGGAGAAACTAGAACATATATACA
Organism: Mastigoproctus giganteus; assembly: GCF_048544385.1. Classification (NCBI taxonomy): domain Eukaryota; kingdom Metazoa; phylum Arthropoda; class Arachnida; order Uropygi; family Thelyphonidae; genus Mastigoproctus; species Mastigoproctus giganteus. Next base: position 263,456,236 of record NC_143576.1, on the reverse strand, counting down.
TATATATTTTTTTTTTCTTTGGTAGTTATTGGCGCATCGGCTTCTGTGGCCATAATGCACCTCCCAAGGTTTTTGCAGTACTCTGATCCAAGCCCGAGGCGGGATTCGAACCTGCGACCTTTGGGTTGCCAGGCAGGCGCTTTACCCACCCGGCGCTACTAGAACATCTGCTGTCTCTAGTTCAACTAGAGACAACAGATGGATTTGACACAATGAAGTAGAGAGATTTTAAGCCAGAGAAGATCGAAAAGAGGAGATTCCAAATTACCAAGTCTCTGACAGGGATCATCGGAACGGACATATGCACAAGTACTACTCTGAGGAGAAAGGAATCATACAGCGAATAGTTTGGGCAACTGAAATGAGCCATAGTTAAATCAACCGATAACTGAGATTCTGTCAGAAAAAGTACATGGAGTTTGGCAGACTGCAAGTGGCAATGGACTTCGTTAAGATGAGAACTGAGACCATGTATATTTGTGAAATGAACTATGAAGTGTTTGGGAGGTTTTGATCTTTTTGCAGATAAGCTTACTCTGTTAGTTTGACAATTCATGGTGTATTCAATTGTAAGAAAAAGTGGGTGGGGACATGCTTTATGAAGTAATGAAATTTTTGAATATGGTGTACATATGGTAAGAATATACCCAGATCCTTGACATAACGTGGCCTCGACAATGCTCCCTCCAGTCACTATCTGGCAGAGTAGAGGTAGCAAGATTATACACTAGCTGATCCGGAAGTCTCCTAAACAGTTACCAACAGGTTCAGTCCAGTGTACTAACTAGTGACCAGAATGCAAACACTGTTTTAGAGCTGTACTCTCAAAATGTAAGGAAGATTGGAACTCGCCATGATGTTCATGTAACCTCAAAAGTCATCAGTCATACTGCATGATGGAAGAGATGGGGGAGGGTTGAGCGGTACTTAGCTCTGGAGACTAACTAAACATGGGTTCCACCACTTCAAGCCTCCAATAAGCAAAGTGGTGGTATTGCAACAGTTGATGAGAGTCATCTACCACCTACTATTGCCTGGTAACACAGAGGGGCGGCATTCCTCCATGTGGTTTGGGCACCACACCTCGACCCGTGCTTACATTGGTTCACACCTGGGTGGTCATCCACCGTTTGCTTGTGCATGGAGGTTATAACCAGGATTACTAACATTCCCACCATCGTGAAGGTGCAAGCAGAGGATCTGGCTGTCACAGATCGTCCGGACTTCGGCAAAATTGGGTTGACTTGACTTGAATGTCACCCGAATATCAGTTCAATCAGCATTTTATACTCCCAGGTAGCAAGTACAGCTGCCTGGCATATCTGAAAGAATGTCTGTAACAACCACAAGGACCGAAAAATTAATGGTAGCCACAGGCAGAGGTGAAAGTGATTCTTGCACTGCTTCTATTGTGATGAGCAGCAGCCTAGAGAGCAGGTTGCTGGAGAATTCATGAGCTGCAGGGAGTCATAATGGAACAAGTAAATATATGGGCTGTGTTAGTGTAACTAAGAGTAAGAACAATTGATTGTATACTTGCATGCACACTAATGCCAGAGGTATAGTAAATGAAATTGATGAATTTGAAGTGATGATCAAGATACCAAAGGCAGATATTGTTAGGATATCAGAGACATGGTGCACACAGATAAAAACAGTGCAGAATTGGAATTTGGGGAGTACAATCTGTATAGAAAGGACAGACAGGGTAGGAAGGGAGGAGGGGTTATGCTGTTAGTTAAGAAACACACAAAATCTAAGGAAGTGTATCCATTTTACACGGTTGAACAGTGCAATGTTGTGTCTCTTTGTGGTGACATAAATACTGGGAAAGGGAAAATAAAAGTAGGGGTATGTTATAGGCCTAACGACTCTGATGCGTACAATGAACAGTTGTGCAAAGAAATAGAATGCGCCAGTAAATCAGAATGTTTTGTAATGGGGTATTTTAACTTTCCAGATATTGACTGGAACTTGTGGATTTGTCACTCGCATGCTAGCAAGATTTTTGTGGATTTATTGGAGGATTGTTTCCTTCAGCAATGTGTTCAAGGGACAACAAGAGGGAGTAATACCCTTGATCTGATTATCAGAAGTGATTATTCATGCATTAAGAATCTGCAGATAAAGGAACCACTAGGTGACAGTGATCACAGTGTACTGATGTGGGATTTACTTAAAGATGTAACTACCATCAAGGGTAAAGGGAAAGGTTTTTGTTTTTGTAAAAATGACTACAGTGGTCTCAGAGAGTTTTTAAATTCTATACAGTGGGATGAACTGATGATGTTACCAATGGTGTTTTCTAAATGGGAAGACTTCAGGGATTTAATCTTGGAGACTACTAGGCTTTTCATACCAACTAAGAAATACTGTTCAAGGTTTGGACCTAAATGGATGTCAAATAAATTAATGAGGCTCGTAGCAGAGAAGAAAAATGCATGTGATGCATATAAATTATCAGGCAACACAGAAGCCTGTGGCTGATATAAACTAGTCTGTAATCGAGTCACAAAGGAGGTTAGGCAGGTTATTTATTTATTTTTTTTTTTAATTTGGTAGTTGTTGGCGCATCGGCTTCTGTGGCCATATTGCACCTCCCAAGGTTTTTTTGCAGTACTTTGATCCAAGCCCGAGGCGGGAATCGAACCCGCGACCTTTGGGTTGCCGGGCAGGTACTTTACCCACTCGGCTAGCCCGGTCGGCGGTTAGGCAGGTGAAGGCAGATTAAGAGAAATCTTTGGCAAAGAATGCATTCACAACGGGAAAGAAAAACAGCAAAGAATTCTTTACTTATGTAAATTCTAGAAGGAAGGGGATGAATCAGATTGGTCCACTTAACATAATTCGTTCAAGTACTGATGATCCTGCTGAAGTAGCTGATAAACTGAATGAGTATTTTGCATCTACATTCACACATGAGGAGTTATTCAAGGAGGCAAATGCCAGAAGTTTATCAAACACTAACAGGGAGCTAAGTGATTTTGTAATAACTGAGAGCAAAGTGGAGGAGAAATTGTTGAAGTTAAACATAAAAAATGCACCTGGGGCAGATGGAATCTATCCAGTTATAAGGAGGTAGGTAGCAAGGGAAGTAAGCAAACCCTTAGCCATAATTAAGAGAGCATCCTTAGAGTCAGGGAAGGCCCCCCCATCAACTGGAGATGTGCAAATATATATATCCCCAATTCACAAAGGGGGTTCAAAAGGTTAAACAAATAATTATAGACCTGTTAATTTAACTTCTGTTCCGGGGAAAATAATGGAGTCACTGGCTAAAGAGGTAATACAGGATCACCGAGACAAGACAGCAGTAATAGTTCAGACACAGCATGGGTTTGTTAAGGGAAAGTCTTTGCTGACCAATCTGATTGGATACTATGATGTGGTCACAAAGGAACTGGATGCAAAAAATAATTTTGATATCATATCTTGGATTTCAGTAAAGCTTTTGGTACTGTTGCACATGGAAGACTGCTGTACAAATTAGAGTGGTATGGCATTAAGGGCAAGTTACTGCAAATTAATAAATGGATGGTTGAGTGGGAGATGGCAGAGGGTGGTAATTAATGGACACTGCTCTATGCAGAGGCGGATTTAACGGCGGGCGCACACCCTGGGCCCTGACTTCTGAAGGGCCCACACAAAATCCCAACAAATTAGTTGAACATATTAGTTCAAAACTTTGTGATTATTATTAATTATATTATACATATATTATATTCAAATTTTATTGGAAATAAAACATTAATAGGACATAACATTTTTTATTTATTTAAAAAAATGGTTAACATGTATTTTTATTTTCCCTGTCTCTCTCTTTTTTTTAAGGGGACCAATATTTTCTTCTGCGCCCGGAGCCTCAACCGACTTTAATCCACTCCTGGTTCTATGTGGCCTAATGCTATTAGCGGAGTCACGCAGGGTTCGGTGCTGGGCCCATTGTTCTTTTATGTATTTATCAATGATATTGATGAAGGTGTATAAGGCTTAATGTCCAAGTTTGCAGATGATACAAAGGTTGGCAGGAATGTTAATGACAGTAAACACAGTATATTTCTAGATCTAGAAAAATTAGGCAGATTGGCTGAGAAGTGGCAACGGAAGTTTAACATTGACAAATGCCAAGTACTCCATATGGGTAGCAGTAACTCAAGAGAAATGTACCAACTGTGTGGTACCAACTTAGGGAGGTGGAGAATGAAAAAGACCTGGAGGTAATTGTGCAGTCAGATATGAAGTTATCTGAGCAGTGCAGATGGGCTGCCAGAGTAGGTCATGGAGTTTTGTCAATGATATATAGGAATTTTCCTGCAGAGACAAAGAGGTGATTATCCCTTTTGTATAAGGCAATGGTCAGGCCACACCTTGAGTACTGTATATAGGTTTGGAGTCCTCATTTTAGGAAGGATGTAGAATTGCTAGAATGAGTACAGAGAAAGGCAACAAGATTGGCGAGAGGAACAAAGGGGTTCGCTTACGAAGAAATGCTTAATTTCTGCAAGTTGCAGCATCTGGAGACTAGGCACCTGCGAGGTGTATAAGGCGTTGAATGGTTTGAGCAGGCTCAATGTTGACGGGATACTTCTGCCTGTTCAGATTAAGAACCTGAGGGGGCATAGATTCAAATTGAGGAAAGACAGTTGTAGAATAGACGTGTGGAAGTTTGCCTTTAGCCAGCGTGTAGTTTATTGCTGGAACAACCTTCCACGTGTTGTTGTGGAAGTTGGTAGCTTAAATAAATTTAAGGCTGAACTAGACTAACATTTGGAGTGACCGGATGGGTAAAATGGGAAGGTTTTTTTTTTTTTTTTTTGGCCGATTCTATATAAGCTTGCTTTTTTGCATCAAATGCCTCAACTAATGCTAATGCTAAAGGCTCTGAATAGGCATTGTAAGATAAATGTTGATGGCATGCTTATCCTTGCTCAGACAACACACATAATGGGAATATAAATTTAAACTAAGGAATGATGGTTATAAAGACTGGAAAATAAGATGCAGGATATTTCAGAGACTGCTGGGAGTCATTGCGGTACAAGTAAACACATGGGTTGTGTTAGGGTAGCTAAGAATAGAAACAGGTGCATGTACACTTGCGTGTACACCAATGCTAGGAGTTTGGTAAATAAATTTGATGAATTTGAGGTATTGCTCAAAGCATCAAAGGTGGATATTGTTGGGATATCAGAGACGTGGTGTCACACAGATATAAGGAATGCAGAACTGGAATTTGGGGAGTACAATGTCTACGGAAAGGATAGACAGGATAGGAAGGGAGGAGGGGTTATGCTATTAGTTAAAAAACACATAAAATCCAAGGAAGTGAAGCCAGTCGACATCTCTGGACAGTGCAGTGTCGAGTCACTTTGGTGTGACATAAGCATTGGAAGATCAAAATTGAGAGTAGGAGTGTGCTATAGGCCTAATGACTCTGATGAGTATAATAAGAAACTGTTCGGAGAAATAGAGTGGGCCAGTAAATCAGAGAGTCTTATAATGGGGGATTTTAGTTTCCCAGATATTGACTGGAATTTGGGGGCTGGTCACTCACACAGTAGCAAGGCTTTTGTGGATTTATTGGATGATTGTTTTCTACATCAGCATGTTCGGGAGGCAACTAGAGGGAGTAATACTCTTGATTTGATTATCAGTAGTGATTCTTCATGCATTAAGAATCTGCAGATAAATGAACCACTGGGTGGCAGTGATCACAGTGTGCTGAAGTGGGAGTTACTCAAAGAGGTAACTACCATTAGGGGTAAAGGGAAGGGGTATTGCTTTCGTAAAGGCGACTACAATGGACTGAGACAGTATTTAAATTCTACATAGTGGGATCAACTGATGATATTGCCAACAGCAAATTCAAAATGGGAAGCATTCAAAGAACTTATCTTGGAAGCTACTAGGCTTTACATACCAACTAAGAAATATTGTTCAAGGTTTAGGCCTAAATGGATGTCAGATGAACTAATGAGGCATATGGCAGAGAAGAAAAATGCATGGGATACATACAAATTAACACGTGACACAGACGCCTGTGATAGATACAAGTTGATCTGTAACCAAGTTACAAAGGAGGTTAGGCAGGCGAAGGCAGATTACGAGAGATCCTTGGCAAGGGATGCGAAGAAAAACAGCAAAGAGTTCTTTACTTATGTAAACTCTAGAAGGAAGGGGATGAATCAGATTGGTCCACTTGAGATCGATGGGTCAACTGTTGATGACCCTGCTCAGGTAGCTAACAAACTAAATGAATATTTTGCATCGACATTCACACATGAGGAGTTATTCAGCGAGGGAAATGCCAGAGGTGTATTCAACTCTAGCAGTAAGCTAGAGAATCTTGTAATAACTGAGAGCAAAGTGGAGGAGAAATTGTTGAAGATAAACACAAGAAAGGCACCTGGGGTGGATGGGATCTATCCAGTTATATTAAAGGAGGCAGCAAAGGAAGTAAGCAAACCCTTAGCCATAATTATGAGAGCTTCCTTGGACTCAGGGGAGGTAACCATGGACTGGAGATGTGCAAATGTGACCCCAATTCACAAAGGGGGATCAAAGGCTGACACAAGTAATTATAGACCTGTGAGTTTAACTTCTGTTCCCGGAAAATTAATGGAGGCACTGGTTAAAGAAGCACTGCAGGATCATCTAGACAAGACTTCAGTTGTAGCTAGGACACAGCATGGTTTTGTTAAGGGTAAGTCTTGCCTGACCAATTTGATTGGATACTATGATGCAGTCACAAAAGAACTGGGTGCAGGGAATAACTTTGATATTATATACTTGGATCTTAGAAAGGCTTTTGATGTTGCACATGGAAGACTGCTGCACAAATTGGAGCAGTGTGGCATTGGAGGCAAATTGCTGCTATGGATAAAGGGGTGGTTGAGGGGGAGAAGACAGAGAGTGGTAATCAATGGACACTGCTCATCGCGGACTAATGTTATTAGTGGAGTCCCTCAGGGTTCAGTGTTGGGTCCTTTATTGTTTTCTGTATTTATAAATGATATTGATGATGGTATATCAGGCTTAATGTCCAAGTTTGCAGACGATGCGAAGGTTGGAAGGGTTGTCAAGGACACTACTGACACTATGCTGCTGCAACAGGATATGGAAAGGTTGAGCAGATGGTCTTCGAGGTGGCAAATGAAGTTTAACATTGACAAATGTAAAGTACTACATATGGGAAACAGCAACCCCAGAGCAACGTATCAACTGTGTGGTACTACACTGACAGTGGTAGAGAGTGAAAGGGACCTGGGGGTGGTTGTGCAGGCAGATATGAAGTTCTCTGAGCAGTGCAGACGGGCTGCAAGAGTAGCTCATGGAGTATTGTCAATGATATACAGGAATTTTTCCAGCAGGGATAAGGAGGTGATTATTCCATTGTATAAGGCAATGGTCAGGCCACACCTAGAGTACTGTATACAGGTCTGGAGGCCTCATTTCAAGAAGGATGTAGAGCTGCTGGAACGAGTACAGAGAAGGGCAACTAGATTGGTGAATGGGACAAAGGGGTGCTCTTACGAAGAAAGGCTTAAGTTTTGCGAATTACAGTGTCTGGAGACTAGGCACCAGCGAGGTGATCTGATAGAGGTGTACAAAGCCTTGAATGGTTTGAGCATGCTCAATGCTGATGGGATTCTTCCTCTTACTCAGAATAATCACCTGAGAGGGCATAAATTCAAATTGAGGAAAGACAGATGTAGGATAGATGTGCGAAAATTTGCCTTTAGCCAGCGGCTGGTTGGTAGGTGGAACAGACTTCCATCCCTTGTCGTGGAAGTTGATAGCCTAAATAAGTTTAAGGCTCAGCTGGACAGGTATTTCGAACGAACAGAGGGGTGAAGTGGAAGTGGTTATTTTTATTTATTTATGTTACTTTTTTTTTTTTTTTTTTTGCTGATGCTGCATAAGCTTGCTTTCTTGCATCAAATGCCTCTACTAATGCTAATGCTAATGCTAATGCTAAAATATATATGCAGAAATTTGCTTTCAGCCAGTTGATTGTTGAACAAACTTCCATTCTAGTGTTGTGGAAGTGAAACATTTGAGTAAATTTAAGGAGGAATTAGGCAAATAATTAGATATGGGAAGGCGATGTGGAATTGTTTTTTCCCATTTGTTTGTTTATTATTTATTATTGGCTGATAATGTGTATAAACTTGCTTTCTTGCATCATATTTAGGTATCCGTAAATTTGCTTTCAGACAGAGAATAAATAATTGCCGGAATAAATTTAACCTATTTAGTTTCAATAACTTTAAAGGATTAGATAAATTTTTAGGAATGGCCAAATGGAGTGGATACTTTTTTTTGTTGATTAATTCTATTAATCAACAACATTGTTTTGCCAACAGAACAAATTACCTGGATCAGTTGCAGATACAGTCTGAAAAATGGAAATTTAAGTTTAATGCTTCTAAATATAAAGTGTGTAAACATTTCTTGAAACAATTGACAAATCACATACCTGACTTTATTAAAATATTATAAATACAGAAATATTAGCATTAGCATTAGTAGAGGCATATGATGCAAGAAAGCAAGCTTATTCAGCATCAGCCAAAAAAAAAAAAAAAAAAACAACCACTACTCCCATTTCACCCCTCCATTCATTCGAAATACCTGTCCAGCTGAGCCTTAAATTTGTTTAGGCTATCAACTTCAACAACAAGCGATGAAAGTCTATTCCACAAACCAACTGCCCGCTGGCTAAAGGCAAATTTCCGCACATCTATCCTACATCCGTCCTTCCTCAATTTGAATTTATGCCCTCTCAGGTGATTATTCTGAGCAAAAGGAAGAATCCCATCAGCATTGAGCATGCTCAAGCCATTCAAAGCCTTATACACCTCTATCAGATCACCTCGCCGATGCCTAGTCTCCAGGCTCTGTAATTTGCAAAACTTAAGCCTTTCTTCGTAAGAGCAACCCTTTGCTCCATTCACTAATCTTGTTGCCCTTCTCTGTACTCGTTCCAGCAGCTCTACATACTTCTTGAAATGAGGCCTCCAGACCTGTATACAGTACTCAAGGTGTGGCCTGACCAATGCCTTATACAAGGGAATAATCACATCCCTGTCCCTGCTAGAAAAATTCCTGTATATCATTGACAAGACACCATGAGCTACTCTTGCAGCTTGTCTGCACTGCTCAGAGAACTTCATATCTGCCTGCACAATTACCCCCAGGTCCTTTTCATTCTCTACCACTGTCAGCGTAGTACCACAGAATTGATACGTTGATCTGGGGTTACTGTTTCCAATATGTAGTACTTTACATTTGTCAATGTTAAACTTCATTTGCCACCTCTCAGCCCATCTGCTCAACCTTTCCAGATCCTGTTGCAGCAGCATAGTATCAGTAGTATCCTTAACAACCCTGCCAACCTTTGTATCGTCTGCAAACTTGGACATTAAGCCTGATACACCATCATCAATATCATTTATAAATACAGAAAACAACAATGGGCCCAACACTGAACCCTGAGGAACTCCACTAATAACATTAGTCCACGTTGAGCAGTGTCCATTGATTACCACTCTCTGTCTTCTGCCACTCAACCATCCCTTTATCCATAGCAGCAATTTACCTCCAATGCCACACTTCTCCAATTTGTGCAGCAGTCTTCCATGCGCAACAGTATCAAAAGCCTTTCTAAGATCCAAATATGTAATATCAAAGTTATTCCCTGCATCCAGTTCTTTTGTGACTACATCATAGTATCCAATCAAATTGGTCAGACAAGACCTGCCCTTAACAGACCCATGCTGTGTCTGAGCTATAACTGAATTCTTGTCCAGATGATCCTGCAGTGCTTCTTTAACCAGTGCCTCCATTAATTTTCCGGGAACAGAAGTTAAACTAACAGGTCTATAATTACTTGTGTCAGCCTTTGATCCTCCTTTGTGAATTGGGGTTACATTTGCACATCTCCAGTCCATGGGTACCTCCCCTGAGTCCAAAGAAGCTCTCATAATTATGGCTAGGGGTTTGCTTACTTCCTTTGCTGCCTCCTTTAATATAACTGGATAGATCCCATCCACCCCGCGTGCCTTTTTTATGTTTATCCTCAACAATTTCTCCTCCACTTTCCTCTCAGTTATTAGAAAATCATCTAGCTCACTGCCAATGTTTACTTCACCTACGACATTCCCCTTCCTGAATAACTCCTCATGTGTGAATGTAGATGCAAGATACTCGTTTAGATTATTAGCCACCTGAGCTGGATCCTCAACTGTTGAACCATCAACATCCAGTGGACCAATCTGATTCATCCCTTTCCTTCTTGAGTTTAAATAGGTAAAGAACTCTTTTCTGTTTTTCTTTGCATCCTTTGCCAAGGATTTCTCATAATCTGCCTTTGCCTGCCTAATCTCCTTTGTGACTTGGTTACAGACCAACTTATATCTATCATGGGCTTCCATGTCACCCATTAATTTGTATGTATCCCATGCATTTTTCTTCTCTGCCATATGTCTCATTAGTTCATCTGACAACCATTTAGGCCTGAACCTTGAACAATATTTCTTGGTTGGTATGTAAAGCCTGGTAGCTTCCAAGATTATTTCCTTGAATGCTTCCCATTTTGAATTTGCTGTTGGTAACATCATCAGTTGGTCCCACTGTATAGAATTTAAATACTGTCTCAGACCATCATAGTCACCTTTATGAAAGCAAAAACCCTTCCCTTTACCTCTGATGGTAGTTACCTCCTTGAGTTGTTGTTGTTGTTTTTGGTTTTTAGGAGCATTAGCAGCTTAGGCCATATTGCTCCGGAATATGCGGTGGCTATTTCCTGACCTTTCCGCATCATCCGTATTTGGTGGTGATGGGCTCGAACCCCGGTCTAATCAAGACGCGTGTGCTACGCACTGCTGCTCCTTCCCACCTGGCTACGGAGGCGCCTCCTCCTTGAGTAAATCCCACTTCAGCACACTGTGATCACTGCCACCTAGTGGTTCCTTTATCTGCAGATTCCTAATGCATGAAAAATCACTACTGATAATCAGATCAAGAGTATTACTCCCTCTAGTTGCCTCCCGAACATGCTGGTGTAGAAAACAATCATCCAATAAATCCACAAAAGCCATGCTAGTGTGTGAGTGACCAACCCACAAATTCCAGTCAATATCTGGGAAATTAAAATCCCCCATTATTAGACTCTCTGATTTACTGGCCCATTCTATTTCCCTGTACAGTATCTTATTATACTCATCAGAGTCATTAGGCCTATAGCATACTCCTACTCTCAATTTTGATGTACCTATGCTTATGTCACACCAAACTGACTCGACACTGCCCTGTCCATCGATGTCGACTGGCTTCACTTCCTTGGATTTTATGTGTTTTTTAACTAATAGCATAACCCCTCCTCCCTTCCTATCCTGTCTATCCTTTCTGTAGACGTTGTACTCCCCAAATTCCAGTTCTGCATTCCTTATATCTGTGTGACACCACGTCTCTGATATCCCAACAATATCTGCCTTTGATGTTTTGAGTAATACCTCAAATTCATCAAATTTATTTACTAAACTCCTAGCATTGGTGTACACGCAAGTATACATGCACCTGTTTCTATTCTTAGCTACCCTAACACAACCCATGTGTTTACTTGTACCGCAATGACTTCCAGCAGTCTCTGAAATATCCTGCATCTTGTTTTTCAAGCTTCTGCTCATTCCAATAGAAGCAGTGCAAGAATCTCTTTCACCTCTGCCAGTGGCTACTGTTAATCCATTAGTCTTTGTCTACTCCCAAGCTAGCAGTTTTCCGACCCACCTAACACTGCCTCAATAGCATCAGCAAATATTCTTGCACCCTTTCTATTTAAGTGTATCCCATCCCTGTAGAAGCAATCTCTCCTGTTAATAAGTACATTCCAGGCTGAAAAAAATTCTACCCCTTGAGCCTTGCACAATCTTTCCAGGGCCGAATTGATCGACAAGGCTCTCATCATATACTCCCTCCTATCGTGTCTGGGCAGAATTGCAGACACTTTCAAATTCAACCCTACTTGAATTATGAACCCTATATGAATTAAAACAGGTTAAAAACTAATAAAATAATAATAAAAAATGAGGTAAGATACACAATGAATAAGATCAAATAAAAGTAAATAAAAAGTGGTCACAAGACAAGAAGTTTTCAATGAAAGTTACCTCTTTATCAACTTGATAGTGGACAGCACAGTTGTTATGTGACAGATGCAGCAAAAAAAAAATAATAATAAATAAATAAAAAAAGAGGAAAAAGAGAGAGAGTGATATGGGAACTAGTCGAGCTCTGTCCTTTAACAAAGGACAGAGCTTGATTTCCCAAACGGCTGAACTGGTGGGGTGTTCGAGAGGCACTCTTGTTAAAGTGTACTAGGACTGGTGCCAAAATGGTCAAACAATGACCCAACAGCAAAACTACAAAGGTCAGCGAAAGGTTTAGGTTAGAGGTAAGCCCGGGTCCGACAACTCGTACAGGCACAGCACTGTTGAAGAGTTGACTACCCAATACAACATGGGCCAACCTGGAACAATATCTGGCATGACCATGCATTGCACACTTGCCCATATGGGCTATACCAGAAGATGACCCCTACGGCATCCTCTCCTAACCAAGGTTCATCGGTGTAAAAGACTCGCCTGGTGCAAAGAGCATGCAAGTTGGACATTAGAAGACTGGAAGAAGGTGTGCTGGTCGGATGAGTCACATTATTTATTCCACACCATGGATGGTCGTGTACAGATTTGACGTCAACAACATGAGGCTCTTGGTCCATCATGCATGGTATCAAAAGTACAGGCCGGTGGAGCCAGTTTTATGGTGTGGGGCATGTTTCACTGGTAGGAACTTGGACCCCTGTTGAATGTGGAACAACATATCACTGGTCTCCGCTATCGTCAACTGCTTGCTGACTGTGTACGCTCTGCTATGTTACACTTTTTCCTGAATGGCAATGGTGTCTTCCAAGGTGACAATGCACTGAGCCATCGGGCACTTGATGTGCAGGAATGGTTTCAGGAACACAGTTCTGACTTCCAGCATATCGACTGGCCTCCGAACTCCCCGATATCAATCCCATAGAGCACTTGTGGGACACTATGGAAAGGCATATCGGGCGTCTGGATACGCCAATCACCTCCATACCTGCATTGCTAGCCGCATTACACACAGTTTGGTTGGCCATTCCTCCCGAACACTTCTTGTTGAATCAATGCCACGTCAGATAGCTGCTGTACTGAGGGCAAAAGGAGGACCTACAAAGTATTAGGTAGGAGGTCATAATTCAGTGATCACTTAGTGTATATCTTTAAACAATGATGAAGATATATGGGTATAAAAAAAAAAAATGGAGGAAAAAAGTAAAGGAGTGCCCTTTACTTTTTTTACAGTATTTGTTAAAGATATATGATGAAGATATATATCTTTAAAAAGTGATGAAAATATATGATGAAGGTATATCTAAATTGCAGTTGATATAGAAATTGATAGGGTGTTAATGACAGAAATCAAGACATACTAGTGAAGTATACATGACCTAGATAAATTAGGTAGTTGGGCTGAGAAGTTGCAACTGAGGTTTAATATTGGTAAATGCAAAGTACTGCATACAGGCAGCAGTAATCTCAGAATAACATATCAATGTGGGATAATTGTGCAGTCACATAAATTTCTCTGAGCAGTGCAGACAAGCTGCAAGAACAGCTCATGGGATCCTTTATTGACATACAGGAACTGTCAGCAGGAACAAAGAGGTGGTTATCCAACTGCACAAGGTTAGACAAGGTACTGCATTCAGGCCTGAAATCCTCATTTTAAGGATGTGGATCTCTTAGAATGGGTGCAGATAAGAGCAACCAGATTAGTCAAGAACACAAAGTGATACTCTTACCAAAAAAGTCTTAAGTTCTGAAAATTGCAGCATTGGAAACTGTCAAATGGGAAATAAATTCACTATGGAACACAAAATTTTAAAAGCAATTAGATGAAAGTTATCCATATATGTTAGGGCAAATCCTATTGACAAGATATTCAAGGGTCATGATCACCACTCACAATTCTACTGGTATCACAGGGTTGACAGTAGAGAAACCCTCAGCAGAGAATGTTCAGGGAATACTAAGGTGGGTAATGATAAATGAGTTCTTAGTTAAAGATAAGGGTAGGAATTTCAATTTCAGGAAAGAAGGCTATGACAGCTGGATGGTGAACATAAGCCAAAATATCACCATTGGATCGATACTGACGGATTCCATACTGGCAAACATTGAATAGTTGGAGGGACTGGCTGGACATGACGAAATTTCCAAGCAAATGGAAAAACAGCAGTAGAATAAGAAAGTGTAAAAAGGTGACACACAACAGAAGTAAGGTCAGAAGCACAGTTTTGAGAACAGGTGAAGATATACCATTATGAACTAGAGCTTTCTTGGCATGTTGTTGTTATTTGGATTTTAGGAGCATTAGCAACTAAGGCCATATTGCTCCGGGGACATGCGGTGGTCATTCCTTGACCTTGCCACATCCTCTGTATTTGGTAGTCACGGGCTCGAACCCCAGTCTAATCAAAAAGCGTGTGCTACGCACTGCTGCTCCTGGCTATGTAGGTGCCTCTTGGCATGAAGAGAGTTTAAAATTCTTTTGACAGAAGATCACAGGAGACGCTGAATGGAGGGTGCTTGGACAGGAGTACATGGTTTATCATGATTGTCAATACAAGAATTAGAAGAAAAGTAGAAAGCTAGGAAGCTGGCTTTACATTTAGCTGAGGGACAATAGAACCATCAGCTTTAACAGAGGTGGGATTACAGATGGGCAAAGTTGCAGCCAATAGCTTTAGTAAGAGACCACAATACTCAACTACCATTTGGACAAGTAGCAAGTTTTCTACTCTCAGCTTGTTCAAAATTTAGTGTGGACTGATTAATAAATGTTCTACAATTTTTGCAAGCTTCAGCATAGGCAGAAAATGAACCTGTAGATCTGAATATCAGCCAATTGCAATATGCAATATTCTTATCTTGAATGGCCTCAGCACACTTATTGGAAAACCAAGGTTTAGATAAAGGATAAGATTTTAAGTTGGAGTGTGGAATAAACAATTTCATCCCTACAAGAACACTTTCACTGGCATGATCTGAGCAAATATTGACATCACCAGATTTAAAACAGTACTCCAACCAAGGAAAAGAAAAATATAAATCTTGCAGATCATTCCATTGTGCATTCTGATAATGTCAAACAAACATGAGGCTGAGCATGGTGCAAGAGAAATTCTCCACTGGAGAAGAGACCATCACCAAGTTTTGATCTCAGAGGCAGAGATGACCAATGACCTCTACCTTGTACTCTGAAGGATTGTTCATGAGAAAAAGATGGTGTTTAGGACGGTCTGGTATTCTGGTAGGTAAATGAACAATCTGTGCAAGGTCACTGATAATTAAAAATCCTCAGCATCGAACAGTTGGGTCCATGTGACTAGAAAATGGAAGAGGGCATAAAATCTCTCCACCCATGGAGTAGAGAGATTTTATGCCAAAGAATGTCAATGATAGGAGATTCCAAATTAGTAAGTCACTGACAAGGAATATAAGTATCAGTATTAATAGTGGCAAATGATGCAAGAAAGCAAACTTACACAGCTTCACTGACAAAATCAAAAAAAAAAAAAATCCCATTTCACCTATCCACCCACCCCAATAGTTTGTCTAGTTCTTCCTTGAATTTATACAAACTACCCATTTCCACAACAATGGATGGAAGCTTGTTCTGGCAACCAATCACCAGTTGGCTGATGGCAAACTTCAGCAACCATTCTTCCTCAATTTGAAATTATGTCCCCTGATGTGCACAGTCATGTACTACCTTTGAAGTGAAGTGAACCATACAGCAAATAATTAAAATAACTGGAATGAGCAGTGGTTGAGAAAATTTCTAATGGGATTTTGTCAGAAAAAGTTAGTGGGACTTGGCAGACTGCAGGGAGAAATGAACATTGAATATTATTTTAGCTGCATGGTGAGCAGTAAAGCATGAAATGGAAATTAGCAAAATAATGAGTACTTAAACCTCCATGGAGTGTAATCCACCTTTAATTTCTTAAAGAATTACAGATTATTCTCAAACATTTTGCAGTACTTCCTGTACCACTTCTTCAGTGACTGTAAAAACATCAGAACCTTGATAAACATAAAGTTGTTAATTTGATTACACATTTCTTATTTATTAAGGTTTACTCTTGAATTAGTTAACAGAGCTATTAGCAGACATTAGGTAAAGATTAAATTTTAACAGTTCTAAATCATTTTACATTAGTTATTAATTTAGTTAATAAGATTAATAATTAAAATTAAATTAACATTAAGTAAATGGATAACTATGAATATTTACACTCTTGTAATGCTCTCCTTACAACACCATCAGATACCACAACAACACATACCAAAAGAGTTATGTACTCTCAAACTAAGAATGTTCAGTACTGACAAAGACTCTTTCCACCAAACACTCCATATACAATTTACAATGCGAAGATTGGCAAAAATCAAATATTGGACAAACAAGTTGAAAATTATTCAAAAGCATTAAAGGCCATAAATTGGATATAGCCCATGGCCAATACCACAATCGGATCCAGCTTTCCATGCCTGGCACGAGGATCACTAATAGATTTCAAGGAGACACCTCAGTCCTAACCACTGACAAATACATAAAATGCTGTATAAAGAATCCTTCATTATCAACATAACCAACAATATTAACCAAAACAGAGGCAGTCAGATAGACAATAACCACATACATATTTTCAAAAGCGGAGCATAAAAGCAGATAGAAAACAAAACTAAGAACCATGATAAGAATATCTCAAAAGAGGAAACCCCATTTCCCCTTCTAATGCAATCATAAACCCACCTGCATAATTAAGATGCTCACAATGATTAGCTGTCAAACAGATATCTAATAACACAGCCAAAAAATACAAATCCTACAATGTCCAGATCCTTATTCTTCTTCTAAATACCCTTGTTCTCAGCTGCAAACTAATCTATGATTAGTCTCAGGAGACCATAACCAGAGTTTTATTCAAAACATTTTAGTTTGAGAGTACAGTACAAAATATATAAATATAATAGGTGCCTCCATAGCCATGTGGGAGGGAGCAGCAGTGCGTAGCACATGCTTCTTGATTAGACCGGGGTTCGAGCCCGTCACCACCAAATACAGAGGATGCGGAAAGGTCAGGGAATGACCACCACATATTCCCGGAGCAATATAGTTGCTAATGCTCCTAAAAACCAAATAACAAACATATAAATATAATGAACTGTGAACCATTGTCTTGGTATGTGAGGCTGATGGTGTCATAAGGACAGAATTACAAGAGTGTAAGTATTCATAGCTATCCATTTACTTTTAATTATTAATCTTATTAACCAAATTAATAACTAATGTAAAATTATTTTAAACTGTTAAAATTTAATGTTTATCTGCTGTTTGCTAATAGCTTTTTGTTAATTCAAGACTAAAGCTTAAATAAGAAATGTGTAATCAAATTAACAACTTTATGTAAATCAAGTCACCATAACTTGCTAGTCCTGCTGTCTTTACAGTCACTGAAGAAGTGGTACAGGAAGTACCATGAAATGTCTGAGAAGAATCAGTAATTCTTTAAGAAATTAAAGGCAGATTACACTCCAAGCAGTTTTAAGTTCTCGTTATTTCAACAATTTGCAGGAAACGAACTTCATTATGATTGGAACTGAGGCTACATACATATTTGTGAAATGAATGAGGTAGTGTTTGGGAGGTTTAGATCTTTTACTAAACCTTCCAAACACTTAGTTTGACTATTCATGATATATTCAGTAGTAAAGAAAAGTTTGGGAGGCATGTTCTACGAAGTAATGAATTTAAAGAATTATTAGTGATGGCATAAACACAGATAGAATATTACCTAGCTATTTGACATATAGCCTTGACAATGCCCTCCCCAACATACACACAACTTGGACTCTATTCAGTCACTAGCTGGCAAAGTAGAGGCAGTAAGATTATACACTAGCTGCTCCAGATTGTTACCAATCATCAATTGTCACAAATTACCAATTGTTACAAATTGTCAGGATTGTTACCTCCTAGAGTGTGAATAGGTTTGGTCCAGTTGGCTACCTAGCAGCTGGCCTGCAAACATTATTTTATAGCTGTAATCCAGTAATGTAAGGAAGATTGGATCTCGCCATGATGCTCATCATAACCTCAAATGACATCAATCATACTGAAAAGGATTATAATGGGAATGGGAATAACCTACAAACCAAAAGATTGTGAAGGGTTTCTACGCATGCAGATGAAATGGCAATGCAAATGTTAATGTCTTATTGTGGGTGATTTCAATTTGCCCCTAATTGACTGGAATTAGTGGGAAGGAGACCACGGAGAACAAAATTTTTAAATAAACTAGATGGTTATTATTTGTACCAATACATTAGAGAAAATACTATAGGTAAGAATACTCTAAACCTCATTACTTATAAATGACTCCACAGGACTTACAATAGAAGAACCATTGGCTGGTAGCGATCAAGTAGTCGTTAGTTGAAAGATGAAGAAAGATGTTGAAGTAGTTAAAGGTAAAGGCACGAGTTTTAATTTTAGAAATGAGACTATAACAGTTTAATTGCTATGTGGCATCTATTAATTGGGAGGATTACAGAGGGAGGGGGAATACATTAGAATCATGGAATACCTTCAAAGCACTAATCATGGAACCATGAACATGCATATACCATGAGATGGATTCCGGGGTGGATGAATACTTGGTGGGTTGGATGAATACGGGGTGGGTTGAAATTGAAAGTGTCTGCAATTCTGCCCAGACACGATAGGAGGGAGTATATGATGAGAGCCCTGTCAATCAATTCGGCCCTGGAAAGATTGTGCAGGGCTCAAGGGGTAGAATTTTTTTCAGCCTGGTCTGTACTTGTTAACAGGAGAGACTGCTTCTACAGGGATGGGATACACTTAAATAGAAAGGGTGCAAGAATGTTTGCTGATGCTATCGAGGCAATGTTAGGTGGGTCGGAAAACTGCTAGATTGGGGGGATACAAGGACTAATAGATTAACAGTAGCCACTGGCAGAGGTGAAAGTGATTCTTGCACTGCTTCTATTGGAATGAGCCGCAGCCTGGAAAATAAGATGCAGGATATTTCAGAGACTGCTGGGAATCATTGGGGTACAAGTAAACACATGGGTTGTGTTAGGGTAGCTAAGAAAAAGAACAGGTGCATGTATACTTGTGTGTACACCAATGCTAGGAGTTTAGTAAATAAATTTGATGAATTTGAGGTATTGCTCAAAACATCAAAGGCAGATATTGTGGGGATTTCAGAGACGTGGTGTCACACAGATATAAGAAATGCAGAACTGGAATTTGGGGAGTACAATGTCTACAGAAAGGATAGACAGGATAGGAAGGGAGGAGGGGTTATGCTATTAGTTAAAAAACACATAAAATCCAAGGAAGTGAAGCCAGTCGACATCGCTGGACAGTGCAGTGTCGAGTCAGTTTGGTGTGACATAAGCACTGGGAGATCAAAATTGAGAGTAGGAGTGTGCTATAGGCCTAATGACTCTGATGAGTATAATAAGAAACTGTTCGGAGAAATAGAGTGGGCCAGTAAATCAGAGAGTCTTATAATGGGGGATTTTAATTTCCCAGATATTGACTGGAATTCGGGGGCTGGTCACTCACACAGTAGCAAGGCTTTTGTGGATTTATTGGATGATTGTTTTCTACATCAGCATGTTCGGGAGGCAACTAGAGGGAGTAATACTCTTGATTTGATTATCAGTAGTGATTCTTCATGCATTAAGAATCTGCAGATAAATGAACCACTTGGTGGCAGTGATCACAGTGTGCTGAAGTGGGAGTTACTCAAAGAGGTAACTACCATTAGGGGTAAAGGGAAGGGGTATTGCTTTCGTAAAGGCGACTACAATGGACTGAGACAGTATTTAAATTCTATACAGTGGGATCAACTGATGATATTGCCAACAGCAAATTCAAAATGGGAAGCATTCAAAGAACTTATCGTGGAAGCTACTAGGCTTTACATACCAACTAAGAAATATTGTTCAAGGTTTAGGCCTAAATGGTTGTCAGATGAACTAATGAGGCATATGGCAGAGAAGAAAAATGCATGGGATACATACAAATTAACACGTGACACGGACGCCTATGATAGATACAAGTTGATCTGTAACCAAGTTACAAAGGAGGTTAGGCAGGCGAAGGCAGATTACGAGAGATCCTTGGCAAGGGATGCGAAGAAAAACAGCAAAGAGTTCTTTACTTATGTAAACTCTAGAAGGAAGGGGATGAATCAGATTGGTCCACTTGAGATCGATGGGTCAACTGTTGATGACCCTGCTCGGGTAGCTAACAAACTAAATGAATATTTTGCATCGACATTCACACATGAGGAGTTATTCAGCGAGGGGAATGCCAGAGGTGTATTCAATTCTAGCAGTAAGCTAGAGAATCTTGTAATAACTGAGAGCAAAGTGGAGGAGAAATTGTTGAAGATAAACACAAGAAAGGCACCTGGGGTGGATGGGATCTATCCAGTTATATTAAAGGAGGCAGCAAAGGAGGTAAGCAAACCCTTAGCCATAATTATGAGAGCTTCCTTGGACTCAGGGGAGGTACCCATTGACTGGAGATGTGCAAATGTGACCCCAATTCACAAAGGGGGATCAAAGGCTGACACAAGTAATTATAGACCTGTGAGTTTAACTTCTGTTCCCGGAAAATTAATGGAGGCACTGGTGAAAGAAGCACTGCAGGATCATCTAGACAAGACTTCAGTTATAGCTAGGACACAGCATGGTTTTGTTAAGGGGAAGTCTTGCCTGACCAATTTGATTGGATACTATGATGCAGTCACAAAAGAACTGGATGCAGGGAATAACTTTGATATTATATACTTGGATCTTAGAAAGGCTTTTGATACTGTTGCACATGGAAGACTGCTGCACAAATTGGAGCAGTGTGACATTGGAGGCAAGTTGCTGCTATGGATAAAGGGGTGGTTGAGGGGGAGAAGACAGAGAGTGGTAATCAATGGACACTGCTCATCGTGGACTAATGTTATTAGTGGAGTCCCTCAGGGTTCAGTATTGGGGCCTTTATTGTTTTCTGTATTTATAAATGATATTGATGATGGTATATCAAGCTTAATGTCCAAGTTTGCAGACGATACGAAGGTTGGCAGGGTTGTCAAGGACACTACTGACACTATGCTGCTGCAACAGGATTTGGAAAGGTTGAGCAGATGGGCTTCGAGGTGGCAAATGAAGTTTAACATTGACAAATGTAAAGTACTACATATGGGAAACAGCAACCCCAGAGCAGCGTATCAACTCTGTGGTACTACACTGACAGTGGTAGAGAATGAAAGGGACCTGGGGGTGGTGGTGCAGGCAGATATGAAGTTCTCTGAGCAGTGCAGACGAGCTGCAAGAGTAGCTCATGGTGTATTGTCAATGATATATAGGAATTTTTCTAGCGGGGATAAGGAGGTGATTATTCCCTTGTATAAGGCAATGGTCAGGCCACACCTAGAGTACTGTATACAGGCCTGGAGGCCTCATTTCAGGAAGGATGTAGAGCTGCTGGAAAGAGTACAGAGAAGGGCAACTAGATTGGTGAATGGGACAAAGGGGTTCTCTTACGAAGAAAGGCTTAAGTTTTGCAAATTACAGTGTCTGGAAACTAGGCACCAGCGGGGTGATCTGATAGAGGTGTACAAAGCCTTGAATGGTTTGAGCATGCTCAATGCTGATGGGATTCTTCCTCTAGCTCAGAAAAATCACCTGAGGGGGCATAAATTCAAATTGAGGAAAGACAGATGTAGGATAGATGTGCGGAAATTTGCCTTTAGCCAGCGGGTGGTTGGTGGGTGGAACAGACTTCCATCCCTTGTCGTGGAAGTTGATAGCCTAAATAAGTTTAAGGCTCAGCTGGACAGGTATTTCGAACGAACAGAGGGGTGAAGTGGAAGTGGTTATTTTTATTTATTTATGTTACATTTTTTTTTTTTTTATTTTGGCTGATGCTGCATAAGCTTGCTTTCTTGCATCAAATGCCTCTACTAATGCTAATGCTAATGCTAATACAGAGCTGGCCAGTCTAATAGAGCAGAAAAAGACAGCATGGGAAAGTCACAGAGCAATGAAAAGTGCTGAAGCCTACAATAGCTACAAGTTAATCTGTAATAGTACCATGAATAAGATTAGGGAGGGCAAGGCTGAGTACAAGAAAGCACTGGGCTAAGAGAGCAAAGGATGGGGACAAGGAATTTTTTATGTATGTGAATACAAAGAAGAAAACAAATCAGATTGGACCCATGTGTACTGGGTTTGAGAAAATCTCAAATAATTGGCTGATGTTGCTGATGAATTGAATAAGTATTTCACACAGATCTTTACTGACAAAAGACCATTAGTGGTAAAAACAGGCTGCCTCTATTAATGCTAATACTATCTGCCTTCGCCTGTCTAACCTCTTTTGTGACGATTACAGACTAGCGTATATCTGCCATAGGCTTCTATGTTGCCTGATAATTTATATGCATCCTATGTATTTTTCTTCTCTGCCACGAGCTGCATTAATTCATCTGATATCCATTTAGGCCTAAACCTTGAACAGTATTTCTTATTTCGTATGAAAAGTCTAGTACCCTCCAAGATTAAGTCCCTGAAGGCCTCCCATTTAGAATACACCATTGGTAACATCATCAGTTGGTCCCACTGTACACAATTTAAAAACTCTCTAAGACCACTGTAGTCACCTTTACGAAAGCAAAAACCCTCCCTTTACCCCTGATGGTAGTTACATCTTTAAGTAAATCCCACATCAGTACACTGTGATCACTGCCACCTAGTGGTTCCTTTATCTGCAGATTCTTAATGCATAAAGAATTACTGCTGACAACGAGATCAAGAGTATTACTCCCTCTGGTTGCCTCTCAAACATGTTGCTGAAGAAAACAGTCATTCAATAAATCCACAAAAGTCTTGCTAGTGTGCGAGTGATCAATCCACAAGTTCCAGTCAATATCTGAAAAGTTAAAATGCCCCATTATAAGACATTCTAATTTACTGGCCCACTCTATTTCTCTGCACAATTGCTCATTAAATTCATCAGATTCATTAGGCCTATAACAACACCTACTCTCATTTTCCCCTTCCCAGTGCTTATGTCACACCACACTGCCTCCACGTTGCATTGTCCACCAATATCAACTGGATGCACTTCCTTAGATTTTATGTGTTTAACTAACACCATAACACCTCCTCCCTTCTTGTCCTGTCTATCCTTTCTGTACACATTGTACTCCCCAAATTCCAATTCTGCATTGCTTATATCCGTGTGGCACCATGTCTCTGATATCCCAACAATATCTGCTTTTGGTGTCTTGACCAGCACTTCAAATTCATCAAATTTATTTACTATACTCCTTGCATTGGTGTACATGCAAGTATACATACAACTATTCTTACTCTTGGTTACCCTAACGCAACCCACGTATTTACTTGTTCCATGATGACTCCCAGCAGCCCTTGAAATCCCCAGTACCTCGGTTTCCAGGCTGCTGCTCATTCCAATAGAAGCAGTGCAAGAATCACTTTCACCTCTGCCTGCCTGTGGCTACCATTAATTTATTAGTCAGGAATCCCCCCAAGCTAACAGTTTTCCGACCCACCTAACACTGCCTTGATAGTACAGCAAATATTCTTGCACCCTTTCTATTTAAGTGTATCCCATCCCTATAGAAACAATCTCTCCTGTTAAAAAGCACAGACAGACCACACTGGGAAAAATTCTACCCCATGAGCCTTGCACAATTTCTCCAGGGCCGAACTGATTGACAAGGTTCTCATCATATACTCCCTCCTATCATGTCTGGGCAGAATTACAGACACTTTCAAATTTAACCCTAACTCGCAACTTTTTTTCAACATTGACCTGTTGTCTGTAGATTTCCTACTCTTAGTGCCAACGTGTACAACAATATCGCCCTTTTTGCCCTTAAAATATGATATCTGCTCTATAACATCATCAACTTTTGCCCATGGCAGCCATACCCTAGTCCTATTCCACCTACCCTTTTTGCACTTTTTTTTTTCCCCGTTTCCCTGACAGTAGAGTCACTGACAATAACTAGCTCCTGAGGGACCAGTGCATTCTGCCCTGAAGGTTACTGCTGTGTTGCCTGATGATCAAGTGCAAGCTCTGTCATTGATCTGGGCAGCTGAGAGCTTGATGGTTCCCCTTAATTTAAGTCCTTCAAGGGCATCTACCTAGATGCACTGCCTTAGATTTAATATGTTTTTTTTTTACTAAGAAGGATATTAAATCTAAGGCAGTGTCCTGTCTTTCCTTTCTATATACATTGCAGTCCCCATATTCAATTTTGGCATCACTTATATCTGAGTGACACCATGTCTCTGCTATCCCTACAATATCTGCATTTGATGACTTAATCAGTACTTCAAATTCACCAAGTTTATTACAATATTTCTGGAATTGGAGATTAGTGTACATGCAAGTATACATGCACATCCTTACTTTTAGTTACCCTTACCCAGCCCATGTATTCACTTGTTCCATGATGACCCACAGCAAGGACTGAAATCCCAGCAGAATTGTAAACAGTTTCATATTCAAACCTAACTTGCAACTTTTCCCCCGACATTGCCCCGTTTTTGTTAAGTAAATCCTCTATTCTCCTACTTTTAATATCATTAGTGGCAATCTGTACAACAATATCACCTTTTATGCCATTAAAAGATGATATCTGCCTCTGGCAGCCATACTCTGGGTTCTATTCCACCTATCCTTCTTGCACAATATATTTTCTGTTTCCCTGACAATTAAGTCAACAACAATAACCACCTCCTGTCAGACCAGTGCATTCTGCCTTGGAGATTGCAGCTATATTAAATTAGCATTAGTATTAGCATTAGTAGAGGCATTTGATGCAAGAAAGCAAGCTTATGCAGCATCAGCCAAAAAAAAAAAAAAAAAAAACCCCACTTCCACTTCACCCCTCTGTTTGTTCAAAATACCTGTCCAGCTGAGCCTTAAACTTATTTAGGCTATCAACCTCCACCACAAGGGATGGAAGTCTGTTCCACCAACCAACCACCCGCTGGCTAAAGGCAAATTTCCGCACGTCTATCCTACATCTGTCTTTCCTCAATTTGAATTTATGCCCTCTCAGGTGATTTTTCTGAGCTAGAGGAAGAATCCCATCAGCATTGAGCATGCTTAAACCATTCAAGGCTTTATACACCTCTATCAGATCACCTCGCTGGTGCCTAGTCTCCAGACACTGTAATTTGCAAAACTTAAGCCTTTCTTCGTAAGAGCACCCCTTTGTTCCATTCACTAGTCTTGTTGCCCTTCTCTGTACTCGTTCCAGCAGCTCTACATCCTTCTTGAAATGAGACCTCCAGACCTGTATACAGTACTCTAGGTGTGGCCTGACCATTGCCTTATACAAGGGAATAATCACCTCCTTATCCCTGCTGGAAAAATTCCTGTATATCATTGACAATACTCCATGAGCTACTCTTGCAGCCCGTCTGCACTGCTCAGAGAACTTCATATCTGCCTGCACAACCACCCCCAAGTCCCTTTCATTCTCTACCACTGTCAGTGTAGTACCACAGAGTTGATACGTTGCTCTGGGGTTGCTGTTTCCCATGTGTAGTACTTTACATTTGTCAATGTTAAACTTCATTTGCCACCTCTCAGCCCATCTGCTCAACCTTTCCAGATCCTGTTGCAGCAGCATAGTGTCAGTAGTGTCCTTGACAACCCTGCCAACCTTTGTATCGTCTGCAAACTTGGACATTAAGCTTGCTATACCATCATCAATATCATTTATAAATACAGAAAACAATAATGGACCCAACACTGAGCCCTGAGGGACTCCACTAATAACATTAGTCCACGATGAGCAGTGTCCCTTGATTACCACTCTCTGTCTTCTCCCCCTCAACCACCACTTTATCCATAGCAGCAATTTGCCTCCAATGTCACACTGCTCCAATTTGTGTAGCAGTCTTCCATGTGCAACAGTATCAAAAGCCTTTCTAAGATCCAAGTATATAATATCAAAGTTATTCCCTGCATCCAGTTCTTTTGTGACTGCATCATAGTATCCAAATGATGCACAAGTGTGAGCTCTGGCATTGATGTGGGCAGCTGAGAGCTTAATGTGCCCTATTTTAATTCCTTCAAGGGCATCTATCTTATTCTTTGAACTCTCATAAATGCCCATCAGAACACTGAAATGGCACTGTCTTCGCACTTTTTTTCATAAGCATGCACAAAGACATCCCTCCCTTGGCTCTATCATGTCCTGTTCCAGAAAGATTGGCGAACATTGCACAAATTGAACATTTTGTTAGGAGAATCACCCCTTCAATTCTCCCCTGAGCTACAGCACTCCCTCTACTTAGGTGTGCATGTTGCTTTGCTGCTCTAGTCTGGGGCATAATTTCTGTAATTTAACAGATTAATAGGGAAGAAGGGGTGTCCATTAATGCCGAAAGTCCATTAAATAGAATGTAACCTGGGGGGGCATTTTTTATTGTTCTTAATGTAAAAAAAAAGCTTTAATACAATATACCGCACTGTACAATATAAAATTATGTTGCAATTTGGCCTTTGATTTGCGAATATCAGAAACAGTTTGTTTTTTTTTTACGCTGTAAATTTCAAAAACATGTGCTACTGAGACGCCTTGTTCTCAATTAGCTCTAATTTCTGTGCCACATTTAAGTTCACACGCTTTCTTTTAACTCCTCTATCACTTGATGCCATTTTTAAATTGTAAAGATTGTAAAATTATTTAATAAATAAAGTCACAATTCTGAAATCACAGAAAGACTCTGTATACAACCTGACAGCACGATAGCTTTAGGCAGACTGAGACTAAAACAAAGCGAGTCGGTGGACTTGAAGTTTAGCGTCCACAGTCACATTCAGCTCACAAGTCACCGCCTGCTCTTATCTGTAATCTGGGAAAACAGCTATTTGAACATGTTTTCAGAAAGAATAAAAAACAATTTCCTGAATTTGATTATAAAAATAAAAGTAGGTAATTATTAAAACAATAATGGAAATAGGTAATTATTATTCATTTTTAATTAATAATAACAGTGAAGTTTTGTATAACCTAAAAAACATAATATGGTTGATACTATGATTTTTAGTGTTTCTCAACAGTGCTGTTGAGAAAGAAGGCAGAAGCCTTTGAAAGCTTCAGTTATTTTAGCGCTTTTAATCTAGTATATTTTATTGCATTTTAATTCAGTATTTTATTATCATTTTATTTGTACATTCACTGTAAACTACATTTGTTTTATTCTATCTTAATTCAGTATTTTATTATCAGTAACATTTTATTTGTATAATCACATTTATTTTGTTTGATCTACTGTAAATTTATTGTAAATTTAAATATAAAGCTTTTTAAGATTTTGGTTTTTGTTTTTACTTCAATGGTTGGTGAGAAACGCTAAAAATCATAGTATGAATATACCCAACCCCAGAGGCCTATTTGAAGAATATGGTTGAGATTAATATATACTATGGTTCTTCTTTTTTTACCATTTATAAATCCATTACTGTATTATTATTATTTGTCCGGTCCGTTAAATCAAGGGTTTACTGTACCTAACAAGTGATTAGAACCTTCGAGCTACTTATTTATCACAACTGAACCCTGCCATTCCATAGTATTACTAGCTTCGTATTATGATATTCACACCAAAACACCGATACGATAGTCGTATGAATAATAAGTTGTAATTTACAAAATCGCTAGTGTTGGGCAAACTATGTTTGCTACTAAGCTGATCTCATATTGCTGAGGAACCTTCACCACAAGTTGCCTTTATAATGCTCTACTCTAAATAAAATGAAAATAAAATTAATATTGCTGTTTTATTTAAAGTGTTTGCTACTGTCCATATTCAAGTTGCGATTGTTTAGACACTCATCAGTGTCTAAACAGTTGCAGGTAGGCCAATGTGAAGACATTATCAACTCAGTTATGAGAAGTATCCACAATATGAGATGCCAGAGGATGCACAAAAATAAAATTAAGTAAATTTAAGTGATTGACAAAAGCTGACCGCTTAAATTACTTCAAAGGATAATTTTGTTGCTGTTTACTTGGATTTCAGCAAAGCATTTGACTCAGTCCCACATGAGAGGCTATTGTATAAGTAGAGCATGTTGAGAGCACAGGGAAAATTATTAGATGAATTACAGGGTGTCTGTAGGATAGGAGGCAGATGTTTGTGATTAATGGTTACTCTTCAGATTGGTCTAATGTAAGAAGTGGGGTTTCACAAAGATTAGTTTGAGACCACTGTTTTTGATTTTCTAAAATGACACTGACAAAGGGATAGAGAATGTGATGTAACAAGATGATGTCAAGATTGGTAGAGTACTTAATGATCAGAACCAAGCAGTAATTGTTCAGGATGACTTAGACAGAATTCTGATGGTCAGAAAAGTGGTAGCTATGTTTTAATGTAGCAAAATGCATGGTGATACATTTGGTGAACAGCATTCCCAAAATAACTTGTTCAGTTGGTAGAGTTGAATTAAAAAGGCAGAGAAAGAGATCTGAAGTTATGATATGGGCAGATGTGAGGTTCTCTAAGCAGCACAGACAGGTGGCAATTAATCTCCCATGGTATCCTATTGATGATTTTTTGAACATTTGCTAGTAGAGATGGGGAGGTCACAATCCCATAGTTTAAGGCCATATTTGAAATACTGTGTTCAAGTATGGAGACCATGGGGGGAAAAAGAAAAAGAAAAAAACATCAAGCTTCTTGAAAGGATGCAAATACTGGCATCCTTCTGATTAGAGCAGCAAAGGGTACCCATACAAGGAAAGACTTCGAATATATGGGCTACAGAATTTGGTAATTAGGGCCCTTAGAGGAGGACTAATTGAGATGTATAAGGCTGAAAGACAGTAAAATGAATGAGGATGAAATTTGCAATGTTATAAATCACTCCAGAACTAGTGCCCATAAATTCAAATTATGGGAAAATGGTTAAGACTGGATTGCAGGAAGTTTTATTTTAGCCAGTGAGCTGTTAATTAATCCCATGAAGAGGGGTTTAAATATGTAGTTTGTTTTATTTCGTTTTATTATTTTTATTAACTAATTAATTAATTTTAATTAATTTTATTAGTTTATTTATTTTTTTGGCTGGTGAAACAAAAGCCTTGGGCTTCCTTGCAGCATAAGGTTAATACTAATACAGTGAAACCTCTTTTAATGGGCATCTTTGTATAAGGGACAACTCTTGTTGTGGGCAGGTCCCAGCCAGAAGTATTGGAAATGACATGTTAAATGATCTCCCCAAAATAGATAATCTCTAATACAAACATAGACAATTTAATAGGGGTCTTTTTTGCATTTTCAACCTCTCTGGACTGGATGCTTTCAAAGATAACTGACAAACATGTTTCTTTTCATAGGTCAATGGGATTTGCAATGAAGGCAAGTGAAGGTCAAAATCATTACAGTAATACTAATTAAATTCGTGATGACCATGAATTACTTATGCAACAGATGGCATAATATGTTGTTAACAATGGAGAGTCCAAATTAAGACTGTCCATTAATATCACTAATACTACTGTTTGTGTATGCAATTCCACTGGAAAATATTATTTCACAAGGCAATAAAATTTTCAAACTAAGAGATGCTGGTGTCAAAATTAAAAGAAAAAAAAAAAAAAAAAAAAAGACAGTACTGAAGGAAGTCTGTATACAAGATTCAATTTGTGGTGCTGTACATAAAAAGTGTGAGGATACTTTTATTATACTTTGTGGAAAAAAAAAAAAAATTATATATATACACAGGCAGTTCTCGCTTTACGAGTTCCCGGGTTTACGAGTTTTTTTCCCCAAATATCAAGTATCAACAAAATCGAAAATATGAACATTAATTGAAAAAAATGAATGTTAAACATTCATAAATACCGCATTCCAAACCACGTGCATAGCTATACAATACAGTGTACCCTGCTTTATCATATTAATCAGTTCCAGAGACACCATCATATCGTTAAAATATTGTAATGTGAAACCACTAACACATTGTTTTTTTTGCAATTCGTTTCAACATCTCGGAAGTTGAAATTTTCACTGTATAACTAAGCCATTTATCTCTCTAAAATGTCATATTTAAGGTCATGAGTGTGACCTTAAAGCCATATAAAGGTCGTGAGCATAGTTTGTAAATTGTATTAGTTACCAATTCAAATCATTAAAATGCACTACACTTTCATTGTTATCATATGTTCCATTATAAGAATCAATTTTAAACGCCTTTGTGATATTTTTCTAAAGCATATTTCTGGAGGTCACAACCATAAAACAATAAAAACAATTTGCACTTTCCGTTTTATTGGGCTTTTCTGTTACTGCAAGCAATTATAAACAGGTAGTTTATAATTGCTTGCAGTAACAGAAACTCCATACAGTAACTCCATGTTATTGCATTTGTGAAAATACCAATAGCTGGAATTGTGTGGGTTTTTACGCTATTATGGTGAAATGTATTTCCCTTCACTGAAATTTTCAATCATATAAAAAACATAAATAAATTTTCAAAATCTTCTCTTCTTTCCTTTTTTTTAACCTTCGTAAACTTGTTACTCCACGTGAATCGTGTTAGTTGCAATTTGTGTGTGCCATTAAAAAATGCTTATGCATGCAATTGTGAAATTTATAATTAAAAGAGAAGATTATCTTGGAAACAA
Source organism: Mastigoproctus giganteus (assembly GCF_048544385.1). Taxonomy (NCBI): domain Eukaryota; kingdom Metazoa; phylum Arthropoda; class Arachnida; order Uropygi; family Thelyphonidae; genus Mastigoproctus; species Mastigoproctus giganteus. The sequence goes on along the minus strand of NC_143576.1, from coordinate 263,425,359 downwards.
ATTCCTCTTGAAACATTTCTGAAGAAGACAACTCCTTGTGCAACAAACCAACGAGCTTCTATCATTGACCAGGTGCATAGGTTTTTGGACCGCAAGTGGCTCGAGAGCTTGCAGATTAGTTCCATTGGGAGCAACATTAATAGAGATAGGGGTAGGCAAATTCATCCCCTCTTCGAGACAGTGATTCTTGGAGGGGATGAACGACTTCACTTGACGCGCTCCCAAGCCAGTTATGTTACGCATGAGAACAATGCACAGGTTATTGAATCACGTGACATGTGCCGTGAACCTGCAGGTATTTAAGATTACACCGCAAAAATAAAGCGTACTGTTTTGAAAGAAGGCAGAGCCTTCAAAAGCTTCAGATTTTAGCGCTTTTAATTCTGTATATTTTATTGTATTTTATGGTATTCTTTTTCTTTTTATATGCTTATTGTAAATAGTAATTTATTGTAAATTAGTAATACCAATTATTAAACTATTAATTTTGTTTTTTGTTTTATTATTTCAACGCAAGGTTGGTGTAAACTACTAAAAATTTATATAAAACCAACGAGTGCTGAGCCAATAATGAGTGATCAACGAGCATTTAGTTGATGATGATGATGATGATAAAGAATAAACATCTTTAACCTTTGTAAGTCATAAATAACACCTTTATTATTATAAAAGCTTGATTTTACAGGCTATGTTTTCATTTCTTTGGGTACATCAATTATTGTTTAAACATAAACTAATTAGCTAACTAATTTCATTGTTGAGAACGTAAACCCTATTTTTAACCTTATGTCTATGGGAAATAAATTCCCGCTTTATGAGTTTTCGCTTTACGAGCGTGCACTAGGAATGAATTAACGCGTAAAGTCGAGAACTACCTGTATATATATATATATTAAGTATTTTGACATTGAATACAATCCGTAACCATATTTGGCAGTTGATATATGATTCTTTTCTCATTTTGACTGAGGGATGATGACAATTTTTCCATACCAATACATACCACTTTCATTTGACAGTGAATAATGGAAGTTGAATAAAGGGCTGTATACAAGGGAATAATCAGCTGTATACTTTATTGAAGTTTGTTTGTGTATACAGGTTTTCTCTCTGGAATACTCTTCAAAATTTTCTTATGCATTACACTGAGTGTGTGTAATTTTTTTAAGAAACAAAATTTCTTGCTGTTTGTGGCAGAGTCAGGAAGAAATTTAAAAAGGGAAGTGGTTTTGACCCATTAAGGGATCGAATAGTATCATATTACTTTAAAAGAATTCTATGTGAATAAAAACAATGAACATGGACTAAAACTATTCCATATTCCCCGAGTTATTACTAATCTAATTATTAATAATGAAAAGGAAATTGCAAAAATTAAATGCTCTAAACAAAGCAATTTATATTAATTTTAACTAAAAGTTAATAACATTAATGTGTTATTTCTTAAAAGTTAATTAATTGAACATGAATATGTACAATTAAAATTAATAAAACCCTGAGGAAGCAACCAGTAACAGTGAATTTCACATTTTTCCAAATTATTAAAACTGGCTACATAGACCTCTACAAAGTGAACACCTCTGCATAGTGAAGATGCTGCCTTCTGACCAAGTGGTGTCTGCTTTAGAGAAATTTCACTGTACTAATATCAAGCGTGATGTCTAAATCTGCAGATGATACAAAGGTTGACATGGTGCTTAATAACAGAAATAATGGCATACTACTAAAAGACGTAAAAATAACGGGCACGTAAGTGCAATGCATAGGTAGCAGTAATCCCAGAATAATATACAGTTTAGATGGTGCCACACCCAAGGTGGTAGAGAACTGAGAAGACCTGAGGTAACTGTACAGTCTGACATGAACTTCTCTGAGCAGTGTAGACAGGTGATAGGACAGAGCCCATGGGGTTCTGTTGATGATATACAGATTTTTGTCAGCAGAGAGTAATTATCACATTCTATAAGGTTAGGTCTCATCTTGAGTATTGCATACAAGTCTAGAAGCCTCATTTTAGGAAGGATGTGGATCTGTTAGAACAAGTGCAGAGAACAGCACAGGATTATTCAGGGACCCTTACAAAAAAAAAAAAAAAAAAAGACTTCAGTTCTGCACACTGCAGTGCCTAGAAACTAGGGTCTTGTGAAGAGACCTGATTGAAGAGTTCAAAGGCTTGGACAATATGCATAAGGGAAATAAATTGAAAAAGGATGGCAGGACAGGTGTGAAAATTTCCTTCAACGAGAAAGTAACTGACTGTAAGAAACTTCCATCTGGTGTTGTAAAAGTGGTAGTTTAGATAAATTTAGGGAGGGAATACACAGGAGACTTCTTTTTTTTTTTTTTTTTTGGCTGATGCTGTACAAACGTCCTTGCATTATTTGCTACTATTAGTACTAATACTAAATGAATTTGTCAGCAGTAATCTCACAATAATAGCAATTGGGGGGTACTACTCTCATGATGGTGATGGTGATGGTGAACAAAAAAGATCTACGGGGTAAACACACAGTCCAACATGAAGTTCTCTGAGCAGTGCAGACAGGTGCTGAAACAGTTTACTTGGAAACCTCATTTTAGGAAGGATGTGGATCTGTTGGAATGAATACAAAGGAGAAAAACAAGAGGAGCTAGAGACACAAAAGGGTACTCTTACCAAGAAAGACTTGAGTTCTATAAACTGCAATGTCTGGAACTAGGTACATACAAGGAGACCCAATTGAAGGTTTCAAATGGATTAAGTAAACTAAACTGATTACTATTTCTCAGACAATGCACATAAGGGACAAAAATTTAAACTTAAAATGGATGGTTGCAGCATAAATGTGTGAAAATTTACTTTTGGCCAAAGTGTAGTTGATTGTGGGAACAAACTTCCATTTGGTGTTATGACGTGTGTTTTTTGAATAAATGAAAAGTGGGTAGTAGTTTTGAAGAGGTGGAAAAATGATATAGGTAGATACTGTAAGTAGGGTGGTTTTTTTGATTGATGCTGTGTAAGCTTGCTTCCTTGCATTATTTGTCACTACTAATAATAATCTGTTGCGAAAGTAATTTGTTCTGCTGTCAGCATTAAGATCATTGCAACTGAACAGATTCTTACTGCAAAAAAAAAAAAAAAAAATCATGAAGACACTATATTCCTCATAACTCCATAAAATTTAATAATTATTTTATCTTATTTCTACAATCAATTTATTCTATTTATTTATTTTTATAATTAATATTAAAAAATATTAAATAAAATTACTGATAAATATTATAACTATAATTTCATTTGTTTAATTAATTAAATAAATTCATAATTTGTTTTTTAATGATTATTTAATGCTGTCCCATGAAATACAGAATGGTATATATTTATTTTCCATATTCATTAAGGTGAAGCCATTTTGTTCCCAGAATTGAAGGGGGGAAAATATTAACCCTAAGCAAAAAGCTAGTCCGCTATTTATTTGAGGAGCCATTTAGGATGAATGACCAGAAAGTCCTGACAGGCTGTCATAGTAGTGTTTCATCTTTCAAGTAAATGGCAGACTGCCTTTTCACAATGTTATTTGCTTTAAAGAAGTGCAATACCTAGGCAACTCAGTATGAGCGTATAAGTGTATTGTATGAGAGTATAAGTGTGTTTATATAACTGTAGTGTGATTACTGAAACAATTGTAATATTCACTGCAGTTTAAAATCTTCTGGCTACAAAAATATGTAGTGGAAAAAATAAGCCAAGTGCTTTTTCATATATGAAATCATTCCCCTTCCAAAGTATACAGTTATACACTAGAAATTTTACACAATTGCATCACCAAAGTCTCACTGTTGAGTTTCTTTAATACAGCATTTTCCAAAATAGATAAATAAATTTTTTGTTTATACTCTGGAACAACAACATAGGGTCAGTTGAGTTTACGAGGTAGACAAAATATAAAATCATCACCACAATTAGCAGTCATGCGGGCTAGAACCACTATGAACTCAAATGTGCATGGTACTCTACCTTTGACCAAGCAGCTATGGCAGCATGACCTGGGTTTGTGTTTTGAAATGCTGAAATCTTCTGAGCAAACTACTTTTCTGTTATTTGGCATACCAGCAAATATAAATGAATGAAAGCTACTGTGCAGATATTGTTTTACAATTTAAAAGTTGGTTAGTGAATGCTTTAGAAGTGTAATACTTCATGTATGAATAGTGAGACCTGAAACTCAGTAATCCATCATTATTTACCAACAAGTTGCAAATCTTGTTCATAAACAGCAGTAAACAATTTCCTAGCCTAAAAAATTTCTCAACATAGTTAGAGCAGTAAAAATCAACCTAAGAAATAAATTTGCAAATTCTCAAGTGCTTTGCCAAATGCATTTTCCTAAAGACATCCAGAAAATGTGTAGTGACATATTGAATCAGGAAATTCAAAAACACATAAGGTGTGTGTGTGTGTGTGTGTGTGTGTGTGTGTGTGTGTGTGTGTGTGTGTGTGTGTGTGTGTGTGTGTGTGTGTGTGTGTGTGTGTGTGTTTCTGATTAAGCAAAAGCTTCGCTTTCTTGCACCATATGGTCAATATTAATTAATATTAATAATTTAATTAATAGTATAATTAATTAATTGAAACAAATTAAATTATAATTAATATATTTTATTAAGTCACTATTCAATAACTAAATAAATTTAATTAATTTAATAAAAAAATTAAAAGAGCAAAGGCACATTTCTGATATTTGGCTGTAGGTGCCAAAAAATCCTAGTTATGCCACTGAATATGAGATCATATCTGGATAATCTCTGGAGTGAAAAATAAATAAGTAAAATAACCTCTTGCATTTATTCATATAATCTCATTACTAGTTTTTAGCTCTTTTGCATCTTTGCTTTCAAAAGTGATTACTTGTCTTCACATCAAAATTAAATTTGATCACTCTTTTCTCATCAGGTAAGTTTGGACTGTCTTTATTCTAGTTTGCTCAAATTGATGAATTGTCTTACTTTTATGAAATTTACTCATTATGAAGTCCAGTTGATTTTGTATTGAAATATATTTTACCAGGATTTCACTAAAAGTTTAAAGTTCCAAATTCATTCATTCACTTACCAGTTTGAATTTTATTTGGCTGGTGAATCATGTTCATTCCATAGCAATTTTTAATGGTTTCTTTCAAAAATTTATTTCATTTAAGGACTGTATACTTTTAAGCAAACTAGTTGTTCTTCTCTCTGTAGCCTTGAAAACAGAATTCCAGAGTGGATTCATAACATCGTCAGTAAATAGCAATTTATTTGGTGTATTTAAAGTGTTTTGATGTGGTAAACTTTGTTTCCTATATAAGAGATCAATAAACTAATCATTTTGTTAATTTCAAGTGTAGTACAGCATTTTTCATAATTTAAAAGCCCAGTTTTTGCCAAAAATGCCTCACAGAATAGTATTTATAGACAACTTATCTATCCGACAAATTTCTTCACTTCCATGTGGCATTTCCTCTACAGTGATCATTCATCTCAATTTGCTAAAGCCTACTCAGATATTGGAACTTTTAACCTATTCTATCTGAAATATTGAAACATTTGAATTACATTAAACAAATTAATTTTTAAGTAGAGCTATGTGCCTTATTTAGTCAGTTTTAGCTAGATAATTTAAAAGCTCATTGAATTTAGGGCAGAGGCTTCTAGATAATTTATTAAATATCTGCTGCTAAAAAAAAGCTCTGAGAAATAAAATTGGTTCATAATGAGAAGAGGTATTCAAAGGAAAATTTTCAGCTCATAGCAACTTGACCAAGCTTTTTATTTCCTATCTATAGTTTCATAGCAAAATTTGTCTCAATTTATAAACAAAATAATTTTTATATCATCACAGTTTCTAGTCTGACAGTGGATATTTAATAAATCAAAATACCTCACATTATCACCACCACAGCTTTTTTTTTTTAAACATTGCAGTAAAATGGAGACTACTTTAAATAAGGCAAATGCAGAATGAATTTGCCTTACTTAAATAAATAAATATATATTCATTGCTAGCACATATCAAAAACAGTAGTTGTCAAGCCAGATCATTTTCTAGTGGGTCCTAAAACCTCCTCATTAACAAACTAGTGACATTTCTGAATGCGCAGAAACGCTTGAACAAAGATCTAACCTGCACAGGATGGACACTTTCTCCTTCTGTACTGTGAATCACTGATCCTTGGCTTGGTACTTTATTTAAGAGAATCACATTCTTAGTAAGCTATGGGACATGAACGAAAATTCTATTAAGAATAAGTTAAAATAACTATTCAAAAATTAGAACTAGAAGTATATGTATTTTAACTATTTTTTATTACAACAATCACATTAGTAGATTATATAATATAAAAATTAGCATAAAAAGTTTAGTTCTCTGGTCATAAGGTAACTAAGAGTATGGTTTCTAAAATATGCCATTATTTATCAGAAAATACCAAGCATGCTAACTAAAGTAAATTACAAAATAACAGTAATAATTCCATAAATTAAAAAATATATTTCTGCCTTCATATAATAGTACATGTGGGTGTACACAGGCATACCTTGATATTTACCACCATGATATTCATGCCATTTATTCATTAGTAACAAATTAAAAATTTATAACTTGGCCACATTCATTTTCAAACTCTGCTTATTTATTATGTCTATCCATCTAGCACTGCATAATCTCACAGTACTATACATCTTCACAGCCATGAATGGCTCCACTCTGTCTGCTTTTCTTGCCTTTTTTGTTGTTGTTTTGTCACAGGGCTGAATTTCATTAATTCTACCTATGTAATTCAAATGGCTTCAAAATTAAAAAGCAATAATTATAAAGCTTCTGGTTAATAAAAGAGAAAGAAAATCTGTAATGTTGGAAGTGAAATTAGACTGAAATAAGCATTCTGAACATGCTGCTGATATCATCACACATTGGAGAAATCCTCCAATAATAATAAGGTACTTAACAAAAGACACTGGTAAAAAAATATACTAAAAAATATGCAACCTCTTCATATTATAGGTGGGAATAATACTCCCCAATGTCTCCATGGGGAGACAATGGGCAGTTTTACTTATTTAGATTAGGGAACATACATAACAATGAGTGCCATTAAGTCAAATGTTGATTCAACAGAAATCTGTAAAACTATCTGAAGACAACAGAGGGGGGGGGGGGGGGAAGATGTGACAAAAGTTCAAATATTGAAAGAGTGCAAATCGTGGGTGGTCTGATTGTTTTAAAAGGTAAGACAGGATTCATAGCATTAAAGAATTTATTAGGGGAACACATGCTCAATTCACATGGCCATCTATGTGAATTCTGTCTTTACTTCTGTTTAGCTCTCTCTCATCATCATCACTTGGCAATATTTTTCCAATTTGTGTATTGATTATGTCATCTCAATATACATACTTGGTCTAATGTATTACCGCATATGAAGCAGTGATACTGCTTAATATGAGACAGAATACATGCCAGCACTGTGCTGAAGAAACTCACCACTTGCAAGTCCAACTAAACTAAATGCTTTCACTCTTACATTTTTATGGCCTGTGATAATAACACCAGTAAACTGTGTCAACTTTCTCAGAATTTAATTCCTTCAACAAAATGTACATAGTCTATGCACAACCTTCCCACACTGGAAATGATATACTTCAGTACAGCATATTATAAGGTTGACCATGGTTTCCTAATTGTCACTCATTCAGAAAGGTTTGGATTCAAATCCCATTGGAAACCTCTACACTCAAGGCTGATCCTAGGTGGAGGAAGAGGAGTTTCTCCCTTCAAATTATTCTAAGATTTTCAGACTACATAACATTAAAAATCAACGTGTGAATAAACATTTGCATCACATATAATATCACTAAACGATATGAACTAGCACACTAAGACCAAAGTAGTCCATGAACAAAAAATTCCCAAAGGCAACAACTTCAGTAAGATTTCAACTTCATAAGTTTGATGGTGATATGGTTGAACAATAAACATCTCTGATCATATACCATCTCTGTTAATTGCTGGTTTCTGTGTTGTCTCAAAAATGGCACAATGAGACCTGCAAACCTGTATGCAGTATTCAAGATGTGGCCTGACCATTGCCTTATACAATGGGATAATCACTTCCTTATCCTTGCTAGCAAAATTCCTGTATAACATTGACAAGACCTTAGAGCTACTTTGCAGCCTTTCTGAACTGCTCAGAAAACTACATATCTGACTTTTTAATTTTCCTCAACTGATGCCCTTTGTCATCTGGCTTTACCAGAGTGCCAAATAGAATGCTCTTGACTGGACTACTGTTTTAAATCTTCTAATCCTAATATTTTACCCCTTCTGTTCTTTGGAACAATCTTCCTTCACATGTATTTCTTAAAAAATACATATACCAATCTACAAAAATTAAATTTAATTCCAATGTCATCAAGCATCTTATGTCTTTTCATTCTTATGTCTTTAACTCCTACAGTGTTAGAGTACTATAGCTTCAAACACCTTTTGTGTTTTGAGTCACCAATAAAAAATCATGCTGTAAGCACAAAATACCATGTGACCACATACAAGTTTCTTATTTAAATTTTGTTTTTATTTAAATAACAGATGAAAGAAGTAGAAATAATTACAAAATAATTCTATACTTTACAAAAGACTAATGACTATGTGAAAAAAATCTTCACAGGTCACATATGAACTGGAACATTAGAATAGATGAATTGATATTTTTTGAAAAGTGCTGTGACTTGCTTAGTAGTTTTACTTATAAGCAGAATTTTATATACCAAACTAAAAGAGCCAACTGTCTCTAAAGTCTGAGAATTACTGGCCAATGGTGCACAATAAATAGCATAAGATCAATTGGTTGTCATAAGCATCCTGTGCACATACTAAGATAAAAACTGCTCATGTTAGATTTTTTTCTCCCCTTTCTGTAATATGTGAGGTATAAGAAAGCTCAGTACTGTTCAACTTGAAGTTGTAGACTATTCCATTTTCTAGATAAGATTACAATAAATTCAACAAATGAAAATTCGTTATAGAAAAAAGTTTCAATATTGTAATAATCTTTGATAATTTACAACTGGGCAAAAAGTTATTAAAACTGATAAATGAATTAATTCACACAACTGCAGGCATAAAAGAAATTTAACAGAAAAACTAAATATAGAAGAGCAGACAATTTTTTCAAAGAGGGAAAAAAATTAGTATTCCTCATAATTAATTAACATTTCAAATAATCAACTAAAGATCTCATGAAACAGGCAACAATATATTACAATACTTAAAAATAATAAAAAAAATTATAAAATATATAAAAATAATAATCAAATAAAAAGTAGTTAGGATTACTAAAAATTAAACAATGAAAATGAAAAATTACAGAGAAGTTTCAATGTTGTGACAAGCCCAGTATTATTGCAATAATAATATGAGGAGATGAAAAATCATTGATAAAATTTAAAACTGAAAGCAAGAAACATGAAAACTAATAAATGAATTAATACAGCTGCAGAAGTAATGCTATTACATCCGTTCTAAATATAAATTTTTAGAAGGTAAAAAAAAAAAAAAAAAAAATTCTTTAAAATATCTATTTACCACTCATAAAACTGAGAAAACAAACAAATGACAATATTTTATAACCATAACAGTACTAACCCCAACTAATAATGAAACAATGGCGAATTTAATAAACTGAGTTGAAAGTACCATAACAGTAATAAAATGCAAACATATAGCAGCTGCTAAGGTTACCAATCAGAAATGGAAATAACAAAACTACTTAACTTTTTTGAAATTTATTTACATAACATGTCGAAGAAAACAACAAATTTTACAATACATAAAACAGATAACGACAGTATACTGCACTTCAGCATTGTCAAAGCTAAATATAACCTTGTGGAATATACTGCAGTATCTTCAAGTAAAGTGACAGTCCTAACTTGACTGTAAGACCTAAAATCTGCACATCACTTTGAAATTTAATTTGAAATATTCTGCATAGTATTTGTGATTAAAGATAATTTTTGCAATGCACCTTTTACAGAGTTTCCCAGATTTTATGCCGTTTAAACTAAAAATCAATTTACAAGACAGCACCATATTTAGCACCATTATACAGGTCTGGAGGCCTCATTTTAGGATATAGAGCTGCTGGAATGAGTACAGAGAAGGGCAACAAGATTGGTGAGGGGGAACAAAGGGTTGATCTTACCATGAAAGGCTTAATTGCAGCATCTGAAGACTAGGCACCTGTGAAGTGATCTGATTGAGATATATAAGGCCTTGAATGGTTTGAGCAAGCCCAATGCTGATGGGATTCTTCCTTTTGCCCAGATTAATGAAATGTTTCAAATGAGCAGGTAGCTAAAGCCAGGGAAGCAAGCTTAAATAACTTCAAGGATTGTGTCAGGGTACTTAACTATAGAAGAACACTAAAGTCTTAATTGTTTATACTGTAATGTGAGAAGTGTTGTCAATAAAATGAATGAATTCAAACTGCTGGTTAGGACAAGTAACATTGATATAACAGAGCTTACGGAAACGTGGTGCCACCTGGAAATAGTGGATGATGAGTTGCAGTACGGTACGTACAATGTATTTAGGAAGGATAGGGCAGACAGAAAGGGTGGTGATGCCATGCTTCTTATCAAAAACCACCTGAGTACGATGAAAGCTTTCCCAGATTCAGTTGTTTAGTATGCTAGTATAGAATCTGTAATGTGAGATAGTTGTAAGCAAAGGTATAATGAGGGTGGGAGTAATCTACAGGCCAGATGATTATTATGGTTATGATGACAGCCTCTACATACAAATGGAATGGGCAATTAAGTATGAATGTCTTATTATGGGTGATTTTAATTTGCCTCTAATTGATTGGAGTAAACAGGAAGGAAACTCTACATGGGAACAAAATTTTTAAATCAACTAGATGATTGTTACTTGTATCAACATATCAGGGAAAGCACTAGGTAAAAGAATATTCTAGACCTGATCATCACCCATGAACCAGATGACATAATAGGGCTGACAGTACAGGAACCAGTAGCAGGAAGTGTTTAAGGAGTTCTATGGTGGATGATGAAGAGAGAGGTAGCAGAAGTAAAAGGCAAAGGAATGGGTTTTAATTTCAGAAAAGGAAATTACGATGCCTTAAGGTACTACATGGCCTCTATTAACTGAGTAGATATCCCACAGAGAGTAATTACGATTGAATTATGGTATACCTTGAAAACATTAATCTTGAATATGTATATACCATTACGTATTATTATTGAACGGTCAGTGCTTTAGCACCATGTTTTGTTTGTAGTGAACTGTTCAAGTCAATAATTAGCATCATTTTAATTGTATCTCATATTGTGAATCAACCTTCACAAGAGACTTGAACAGTTCACTGTGAACAAAACATGGTGCAAAAGCACTGACTGTTCAGTAGTGAATCGTAATATAGTCCCATTGTTTTGTGCAAAATAATTGCCTTAATTTAAACAATTATGTATGTATGGCATGGAAAAGTTAGAGAGCAATAAAAAGTACTGAAGCCTATAACAGCTACAAATTGATCTGTAATAGTGCCACAGAAAAGGATAGGCTGGCAAAGGCAGATTATCAGAAATCGCTGGCAAAGAGTGGGAATAAGGAATTCTTTACATATATATGCAAAGAACAGAAGGGCAAACCAGATCAGACTCATGTAATGGACGTGGAATAGTATCAGACACTGCAGCTGATGTTGCAGATGAACTCAACAGTTACTTTCATCAATATTTACAGAAGAAAAACCCTTTATATCAATAAGAAATTATGGGAGTGAAGTTGAAAATTATGTAATTAATGGTACTGAAATTTCACATGATTATTTAAAGAAAAAACTTTTGAGCCTACAGGCAAGCAAGGCTCCTGGAGGTTGAGGGCATATACTCTATAATTTTAAGAGCGGCAGCAAGTGAATGCACTGAACCATTGAGGCTAATTATGGGAGCATCACTGGACAGGAAAGATTCCATTGGATTGGAAAAATGCCAACATATCTCCAATACATAACAGCAGTTCTAAAAGTGTAGTAGGAAATTACCAACTGCCCAGTCTAACTTCAGTAGCAGGGAAAATCATGAAGGCAATGATCAAAGGAGGAATTCAGAATCATTTAGATACAAATGGAATTCTGAAGGCTACACAGCATGGTTTTGTAAAGGGAAAATCATGCTTAACAAATCTGGTTAGCTATTTTGACAGAGTCACTCATGAGCTGGATTTAAGGAATAAATTTGACATTGTTTATTTAAATTTCAGCAAAGCATTTGACTCAGTCCCACACGAGTAGTTACTTTGTAAGCTGGAATAGGTTGGAATCACAGGGAAAATCCTTGGATAGCATCAGGGCAAAGGTTTTGATAAATGGTTATTCCTCAGATTGGGTTAATGTAAGGGATCCATTAACCCAATCTGAGGAATAACCTCCCCAGGGATCAGTATTGGGACCACTGTCATTTTTGATTTTCTTAAATGACATTGATGAAGGGATAGATGTCAAAATTTGCAGGTGATGTAAAGATTGGTAGAGTAGTTAATGATCACCACCAAACAGAGCTTCTTCAGAGTGATCCAGATAGACTTCAAGGATGGTCAAAAAAGTGGCAGCTTTGCTTTAATCTGGCAGAGTGCAAGGTCTTACACCTGGGGAACAATAACCCCAAAATAACTTATACATGTGATGGAGTTGAACTAAAGTCAGTAGTGGAAGAAAGGGACTTGGGAGTTATGATATGATCAGACATGAAGTTCTCCAAGCATTGCAGACAAGCCGCAAGGAAGGCCCATAGTGTCCTATCGATGATTTATCAAACATTTGCTAGTAGAGATAAGGATGTCATAATCCCATTACATAAGGCTACTGTTAGACCAAACTTGGAATACTGTGTTCAAGTATTCCAAAACCGCACCTAAAATAAGACATCGAGCTTCTTGAAAGGATTCAAAGACAGGTAACTCACCTGATGAGATCGGCAAAAGGATGTCCATGTAGGAAAGAAAGACTTCAAATATGTGGGTTGCACAGCTTGGAAACTATACACTTTAGAGAAGACCTGACTGAGGTGTTTAAGGCTCTGAGAGACAAAAGTAAAATGAACGAGGATGAAATTTTCAAGGTTATAAGTGATTCTAGAACTAGGGACCATAAATTCAAGTTACGGGGGGGGGGGGGATGTTTAGACTGGATTGAACTTTTTTTTTTATTTTAGTCAATAAGTTATAAATTACTGGAATAAGTTACCTGGTGGTAGAGGCTGACAGTTTGGGGAAATTCAAAGGTAACCTGGATATTTACCTACAGAAGGAGGGAAACACATAGGTTGTCTATTGTCTTTTCCTTTATTATTTATTTATTTTACTCTCCCCCCTTTGGCTTGTGCAGCATTAAGCATTAGGCTTCCTTGCACCATATAGCCATTACTAATAGTAATACTATTACACACCTGAGGGAACGTAAAATAAAATTGATGAAAGGCAGGTGTAGAATAGATGTGTGAAAATATGCCATTAGCTAGAGGGTGGCTGATTGCTGGAAAAAACGTCCATCTGTTGCTATGGAAGTATAAGCTTGCTTTCTTGCATCATATGCCTCTACTAATGCTAATGCTAATTTGCCAGTCATGTGCTAAATACAGAAAACAACTCTGGGCCCAGCACGGAATCCTGGGGAATCCCTCTAATAACAATAGTCCAAGAAGAGCAGTGATCATTATAACCACTCTTTGTCTTTTCTCACTCAACCACAGGAGTAACTTTCTCCTAATGCTACACTGCTCCAATTTGTACAGCAGTCTTTTATGAGGAATAATATCTAAAGCCTTTCTGAAATCTAAGTATATGATGTCAAAACTATTTTTTTCATCCAAGTTCCATTATAATATCCAATAAGATTGGTCAGACAAGATTACCTCTCAATAAATCCATGCTGCGATTGCAGTATAACTGTATTCCTGTGTAGTTGGTCTTGCATTACTTCTTTAACCAGTGATTCCATTATTTTCCTTGTAACAGAAGTCAAGTAACAAGTCTGTAATTACTCATGTCTCCCTTTAACCACCTCCCACATTTGTGGACTGGGGGGGGATACATTTACATATCTGCAGTCCATAGCAATCCCCCCAATCCAAGGATGATCTCATAATTATGGCTAAAGGTTTGCTTACCTCTTTTGCTGCCTGTCTTAATATAATTGGATAGCTCCCATCTACTCCAGATACCTTTTTTGCTGACGTTTAGCTTCAACGATTTCTCTTCCACTTTCCTCTCAGTTATCACAAAATCATTTAACTCCCTGTTAGAATTTGATAACTTTACACCTTCCTCAGTATTTAACAAAATTATTATAACTATGTAATAAGAATGTGATTATCATGCAATAATTGGAATTTTGTATTTGATTATTAAATGTAAAAAATTAACCCATAAATATGACAGCTGATAATAAATTAAATTCCATTTTGAAAAATCTGTGCAGCATAAGCCTGTGACTTCCTTGCACTATATGGTTATTACTATTACTGAATGATAAGGAACTGTTTCTGCCTAACCTACATTGCGAACAATCATCTAAGAGGGCTGTTCAATAAAGAATGATCAAAAATTTTTTTCACAACATACCTTTATCAATCATCCATATTCTGATTGTCCTTTTCAAAGTAGTCCCCATCTGACAAAATGCACTTAATCCAACATTTCTGCCATCCTTCAAGAATATGGTGGAAGCCATTTTTTTGATATGCATTTCAGAATTGCCTCCAATGTCTTTACCATTTATTCTGATGATTGCAAACGTTTTCCTTGCAACCCCTTCTTTAACTTTGGAAATAAAAACAAATCACAGGGTACAAGGTCAGGGTAGGATGGACGAGGATCACATTTTACTTTGATGCTGGTTAAACTCAATGACAGTGTAGGTCTCACATTGTCGTGATGCAGCATCTGCCCACCTGCATGCAATTGTGGTTGTTTACAATAGATGTAATCCCGTAGTGTGCAGTACAGTTCTATAGTAAGGTCCTGTAACAGTTGTATGACATGCCACAACATTCTGGTAAACCATTCCTTGTATATCAAAAAAAAAAAAAAAAAAAAAGAGATGACCATAACTTTTCCTGCAGCTTTTGCTTTTTTTGGTGTTGGCAAAGACAGACTTTCAAACAGAGCTTTGTTGCTTACTCTCTGGGTCAAAATAATGAAGCTATGCCTCATCCACCATTATCACCTTGTGCAGAATCTCACCATCTGTTGTACATCAGTAACATCTGTTGAACCCAGCATGCACAAATATGTGTCATATGCAAATGGTCATGGAGAATACTGTGCATGCTTCCTACTCAAATTGCTGTCAGGTGCCTTACTGTTATACAATGATCTTCTCTCACGATTACAGAAGCAGTGTTTATGGTTTCTGTGGTGACAGCAGTGGTTGAAGCACCAGGACTGCCAATTTTTGTGATCGAATCATGTCCATCTTTAAAAATTCTAAACCACCTGTAAGCTGCACTATATGGAAGCACAGATTCACCATAAGCCTCTTTTAACATTCCATATGCTTCAGCTGATGTTTTTTTGAAACAGAAACAAACTTTGAGAGCAGCATACTGTTTGTCACACATCTTATCCATTGTTACGTAGGTGAAACTGAACAGGCATAAACTGCCAAAAACATGCATGTGAATGAGTCAACTGCACAGTTGCTATGTGATGCAGCTTGGTTTGGTCTTAAATTCCACAACTCAGCTAAAAATAGCAAGCAGTATGGTTGTTTATGAAAAATTATGATCATCCTTCATTGAACAGCCCTTGTATTTTGACCCCTAGTCAAAAAAGGTAGGATGCCCCTGCCACAGATTATATCTAGTGTTGGAGGTGAGGAGGTTATATTTTCTGAAAGAAGACCTTCTGCCCAGCCTCAATAACTTCTAGTCTAGGCAACAGTGCAGGGTGATGCCAAGTGGTAATGATGGTGTTGGTGGTAGTGGTGGAGCGAGAGTATTTTGTTCCTCCTGATAGAATGGGCCAGATAAGCAACAAGAGGAGTGTAGAACCCTCAGCATTATGCCATTGGCAATATCTACTTTGATGCTGTCAGAGTGACTGAAGTGGAAGTTTATGGTTGTTGCTGTTTGTTATTTGATTTTTAGGAGCATTAGCAACTAAGGCCATATTGCTCCGGGATATGCGGTGGTCATTCCCCGACCTTTCCGCATCCTCCGTATTTGGTGGTGACGGGCTCGAACCCCGGTCTAATCAAGAAGCGTGTGCTACGCACTGCTGCTCCTTCCCACCTGGCTACGGAGGCGCCTGGAAGTTTATGGCACTCAGTGTTAATGAGGTTTCTATTTACCATGGAATAGAAGGAATTATTTATATTACTGATATGAATATCCAAGGAAGGAAACTTATTCCCTTCCCCTTCCTGATATGAAAATAATATTTTAAAAATGCATTCATATTTACTAAAATAAAAATTACTGTCAGAAAACAATCTGTTGATAACTGTCTTGTGACTATTAGCATGTTCTCAAAAACTTGATGCATCCACTTCTTCCTCTGTTCTCCCACCTCCACCACTTTTCAGATTTTGAGTAATTTTTGAGCAAGAACTGTCAGTAACTATACTGAATTTAGAACCAATACCAAAGCTATGCAGCACCAAAGCAAGTCCATTCAAACTTAATATAAAATAAAATATTTTTAATTTACATTTAGCTTTTACATTCAATTTTATTATAGATGTAAAGCGTAAATAGTTTGTTTGATGGATGCAGCACTATTTTTATGTTAGCATTGCAACAGAAGAGCAGAAATTCAAACTATTCCAAAGTAGGCCATGTGCTGTTTCTCATAAACTGGAGATGCCTTCATCTGCAGTACAAAAGACTTCGTAAAACATCTAGCACATTACCTTATAAGATCTGCCAGGTTCAAGCTTATCAAACAGATGACTAATCTATTTAGCTCTTTTAGTCACTTATGAGTAAAATATAGGAAATAATTTTGACAATGTTTGTTTCAATTTTAGCAATACATTTAAACTCAGTCCTGCATGAAAGTTACTGTAAAAGCTGTAACATGTTGGTACTACTGGTAAGACCTACTTAGAAACTAAAGTAAAATTTTCTTTTTGAAATTCAGTAAGAAAGGCTGGCTGTGGTCCTGAGATAATATATGTAGGCACATGATAATGTATTGGACACTGGCTGTAAACTAGAGATAATGTACTGGATGCTGGCTGTAAAGCAGAGATAATGTAGATGCTGGCTGTGAACCTGAGATAGATAATGTAAATGTTAGCTGCAAACCTGAAAATGTAAATGTTTTAAATACTGATAAGTATATTTAAAGCTTATTTAATGCACACTGTAATATCAAGACCAGCACAGCATATTGTAAACTGTTGTGCTAGAAAATCAGCAGTAATAAAGCAGCAGTTATAATAAAGTTGGGAACTCCTCTGGTCCTGTGGGGTTTGTAGTGGAGTATAAATAATTTTTTAATGAGACATGAAAGGCAATATGCAGAAAGGTATGAGAATCAAATATGCAAATTTTAAAAAATAACTTAAGTACAAGAAATTTTATTATCAGTATCAACCATCACCTAATTATTTCCACAGGAACATTATCAATCTTTCAGTAAAGCTAAACCTATTGTGGTAATGTAGAATCTTGCATTCTGCTCTGGAGTCTTATAAAAACAATGTTAATTATTTCAAGAGTTAAGTACAAACTTACAGAATGTAATGTTGTTCCTCCAGGTGCCTGAATAACAGACTGTTGGTTTGGTCCAGGCTGTATTACTGACTGAACATGTACTGGTTGGTTAGGAATGGACAAATGCACAATGGAAACAGTACCACCAGGCTGAGGAACAGCTATAGCTTGTGTTGTAGAAGAAGCGGAAGTCACAACCTGAAGAGTAAATCCACAATATAAGTTTCAAATAATTTTAGTATTATTTATTAACATATTTTAGAATTTTCAATTTTACTTAAATTTTAAATATCAATATAAAAATCATTTAGATACAAATGATTAATAGGATACAAGATTTAAGTTTAATAAAAACCAAACATTCCTACTCAACTTTGTAAGACCACAGTGGTTGGTTTGATGTTTACTGGTGCACTGACAACAGAGATCACAGTGTACCAGTTCATTTGATATATTACATTCTCTATAGGTATATTATATTCTTTATATCTTGATCAAATGCATGAGGATTAAATATTTTCTGTTATATGTATATTATCTTTATTTACAGTAGGTGGTAGACGTTGATTATCTGCATGAATCTGAAAATGTCTGATACATGTTCCTTGTCGCCTAGGATATCTTTGTGGATGATGTTTTGATTTCTTTCATATAACGATGAGAAATGTCAATCATTTTCAGAGGTTGGGCATTCTATCAGTATATGTTTGATTGTTTCAATAGTATTGCATGTTTGGCATCTTGGAGGTTCTTCAGCAAGCTGTAGATAACCATGTGTGATGTGATGTGTATGTGTGTCTGATTCATAATCTGGTCAGAACAACTTCCTCTCTCCTTGATTTCCTTGTGCTCGTTTTCCAATTCAAGTTTTGGTTTTATTTCATACAATTTATTTGATATTTGTTTTTTCCAGAGTTATTGCTATTGTGTTAGACAGTGGTTTTGAATAATTAGTTTGTAGTCTTTATATGGAACTTGGAAAGATTGTTTCTGGAGGTTAGTTGTTGATTTTGCAATTCTGTCGGCTTCTTCATTTCTTTTTATTCCTTTGTGTCCTGGTATCCAGCAAAAACGTATTTCCTGTTTTTCTTTTGTTAAGTCTGATAGTATCTGTTTAATTTGCCAGAGAACTGGATGGGATATATTGTTTATGGTTTGTATAGCTTGTATTACACTTAATGAATCATAGTATATTATTGTTCTCAAAGGATATGTGGTTTTGAAGTGCTCCAGGGCTATCTGAACTGCTACTAATTCTGCAGTGTAGACATTGCATTCTTTTGGAAGTTGGCATGACAGTGTAATGTCTGGGAAAACTGCTTATGCTCCTAAAGGGTTCTCTGATTTTGATCCGTCTGTATATATTGGTACATGGTTGGAATATTGAGTTCTATGTACTGCACGTAGTTGTTGAAGGTTGATGTCTGACAAAGTATTTTTATTCCAGATTTGTGTGGAGAGTTCACAAGCTGTGGAGTGGTTTATCCATGGTGGTATTATGTGCTCTTCTATAGTTGCAACATTATCTATATTGAGATCATATATTATCAGTAGCTCTTGTAGTCTGATGCCTAGAGGCTGGTTTGCACTTTTGTGGTACCTATATATGTTTTCCCATTTTGGTGAGAATAGGAATGTCCAAGTCGGATGGTCTCTTATGGATCTTATCTTGTATACATACAGTAGTGCCAACTGTTGTCTCCTAGGGAACAATGGCAATTTATTAGCTTCTGTATAGAGACTGTATGTAGGGCATGTGCGGAAGGCTCCTGTTGCTATTCATAAAGCACTATGGTGAATCAGATCTAGCCATTTGAGGGCGATCTTTTTCACAGATGCCTAAATGGGTGCTCCGTAATCTATTTTTTACCTTATTAGTGCTTTGTAAAGTTTGAGCAAGGTATAACAATCTGCTCCCCAAGATACCGATGTTAAGACTTAGGATATTGAGTCACCTCATGCATTTTATTCGTAATTGCTTTATATATTCTAGGAAATCAACTTGTTGTCTAAGGTGAGTCAAAGAAATTTTACACTTTGCATAACTGGTATTCTGTAACCCTGTATTGTTAGTTCTGGGTCGGGATGTGCATTTCTTTTTCTACAGAAATGTATGCAGACTGTTTTTTGTTGTAAAATTATAAATCCATTTTCCTGGGCCCAATTACTGATTTTGTTAATTGCACATTGTAGTTGCCTTTCTATTGTTACCATATTTTGTGCTTGATACAAAATACTGAAGTCTGCTGGGAGTCATTGCGGTACAAGTAAACACATGGGTTGTGTTAAGGTAGCTAAGAATAGAAACAGGTGCATGTACACTTGCGTGTACACCAATGCTAGGAGTTTGGTAAATAAATTTGATGAATTTGAGGTATTGCTCAAAGCATCAAAGGTGGATATTGTTGGGATATCAGAGACGTGGTGTCACACAGATATAAGGAATGCAGAACTGGAATTTGGGGAGTACAACGTCTACAGAAAGGACAGACAGGATAGGAAGGGAGGAGGGGTTATGCTATTAGTTAAGAAACACATAAAATCCAAGGAAGTGAAGCCAGTCGACATCGCTGGACAGTGCAGTGTCGAGTCAGTTTGGTGCGACATAAGCAATGTAAGATCGAATATGAGAGTAGGAGTGTGCTATAGGCCTAATGACTCTGATGGGCATAATAAGAAACTGTACAGGGAAATAGAGTGGGCCAGTACATGAGAGAGTCTTATAATGGGGAATTTTAATTTCCCAGATATTGACTGGAATTTGTGGGTTGGTCACTCACACACTAGCAAGGCTTTTGTGGATTTATTGGATGATTGTTTTCTACATCAGCATGTTCGGAAGGCAACTAGAGGGAGTAATATACTTGATTTGATTATCAGTAGTGATTCTTCATGCATTAAGAATCTGCAGATAAAGGAACCACTAGGTGGCAGTGATCACAGTGTGCTGAAGTGAGATTTACTCAAAGAGGTAACTATCATCAGGAGTAAAGGGAAGGGTTATTGCATTCGTAAAGGCGACTACGATGGTCTGAGACAGTATTTAAATTCTATACAGTGGGAACAACTGAAGATGTTACCAACAACAAATTCAAAATGGGAAGCATTCAAAGAATTTATCTTGGAAGCTACTGGGCTTTACATACCAACTAAGAAATATTGTTCAAGGTTTAGGCCTAAATGGATGTCAGATGAACTAATGAGACATATGACAGAGAAGAAAAATGCATGGGATACATATAAATTAACACGTGACACAGAAGCCTATGATACATACAAGTTGATCTATAATCAAGTTACAAAGCAGGATAGGCAGGCAAAGGCAGATTACGAGAAATCTTTGGAAAGGGATGCAAAGAGAAAAACAGCAAAGAGTTCTTTACTTATGTAAACTCTAGAAGAGGATGAATCAGATTGGTCGACTTGATATTGGTGGGTCAACTGTTCATGATCCTGCTCAGGTAGCTAACAAACTAAATGAATATTTTGCATCGACATTCACACATGAGGAGTTATTCAGCGAGGGGAATGCCAGTGGTGTATTCAACTCTGGCAGTAAGCTAAAGAATTTTGTAATAACTGAGAGTAAAGTGGAGGAGAAATTGTTGAAGATAAACACAAGAAAGGCATCTGGGGTGGATGGGATCTATCCAGTTATATTAAAGGAGGCAACAAAGGAAGTAAGAAAACCCTTAGCCATAATTATGAGAGCTTCCTTGGATTCAGGGGAGGTACCCACAGACTGGAGATGTGCAAATGTGATCCCAATTCACAAAGGAGGATCAAAGGGCAACACAAGTAATTATAGACCTGTTAGTTTAACTTCTGTTCCCGGAAAATTAATGGAGGCACTGGTTAAAGAAGCACTGCAGGATCATCTAGACAAGACTTCAGTTATAGCTCGGACACAGAATGCTTTTGTTAAGGGGAAGTCTTGCCTGACCAATCTGATTGGATACTATGATGCAGTCACAAAAGAACTGGATGCAGGGAATAACTTTGATATTATATATTTGGATCTTAGAAAGGCTTTTGATACTGTTGCACATGGAAGACTGCTGCACAAATTGGAGCACTGTGGCATTGGGGGCAAATTGCTGCTATGGATAAAGTTGTGGTTGAGGGGGAGAAGACAGAGAGTGGTAATCAATGGACACTGCTCATCGTGGACTAATGTTATTAGTGGAGTCCCTCGGGGTTCACTGTTGGGTCCATTATTGTTTTCTGTATTTATAAATTGTATTGATGATGGTATATCAAGCTTAATGTCCAAGTTTGCAGGCGATACAAAGGTTGGCAGGGTTGTCAAGGACACTACTGACACTATGCTGCTGCAACAGGATCTGGAAAAAGTTGAGCAGATGGGCTGAGGGGTGGCAAATGAAGTTTAACATTGACAAATGTAAAGTACTACCTATGGGAAACAGCAACCCCAGAGCAACGTTTCAACTCTGTGGTACTACACTGACAGTGGTAGAAAATGAAAAGGACCTGGAGGTAATTGTGCAGGAAGATATGAAGTTTTCTGAGCAGTGCAGATGGGCTGCAAGAGTAGCTCATGGGGTCTTGTCAATGATATACAGGAATTTTTCTAGCAGGGATAAGGAGGTGATTATTCCCTTGTATAAGGCAATGGTCAGGCCACACCTTGAGTACTGTATACAGGTCTGGAGGCCTTATTTCAAGAAGGATGTAGAGCTGCTGGAACGAGTACAGAGAAGGGCAAAAAGATTAGTGAATGGAACAAAGGGTTGCTCTTATGAAGAAAGGCTTAAGTTTTGCAAATTACAGTGTCTGGAGACTAGGCACTGGCGAGGTGATCTGATAGAGGTGTATAAAAAGCCTTGAATGGTTTGAGCATGCTCAATCCTGATGGAATTCTTCCTCTTGCTCAGAATAAACACCTGAGAGGGTATAAATTAAAATTGAGGAAAGACAGATGTAGGATAGATTAGCATTAGCATTAGTAGAGGCATATGATGCAAGAAAGCAAGCTTATTCAGCATCAGCCAAAAAAAAAAAAAAAAACCCCTCTCCCATTATACCCCTCCGTTCGTTCGAAATACCTGTCCAGTTGAGCTTTAAATTTGTTTAAGCTATCAACTTCAACAACAAGTGATGGAAGTCGGTTCCACCAACCAACCACCCGCTGGCCAAAGGCAAATTTCCGCACATCTATCCGACATCCGTCCTTCCTCAATTTGAATTTATGCCCTCTGAGGTGATTATTCTGAGAAAGATGAAGAATCCCATTGGCATTGAGCATGCTCAAACCATTCAAAGCCTTATACACCTCTATCAGATCACCTCGCCGGTGCCTAGTCTCCAGACTCTGTAATTTGCAAAATTTAAGCCTTTCTTCGTAAGAGCAACCCTTTGTTCCATTTACTAATCTTGTTGCCCTTCTCTGTACCCGTTCCAGCAGCTCTACATCCTTCTTGAAATGAGGCCTCCAGACCTGTATACAGTACTCAAGATGTGGCCTAACCATTGCCTTATACAAGGGAATAATCACCTCCTTATCCCTGCTAGAAAAATTCCTGTATATCATTGACAAGACACCATGAGCTACTCTTGCAGCTCGTCTGCACTGCTCAGAGAACTTCATATCTGCCTGCACAATTACCCCCAGGTCCTTTTCATTCTCCACCACTGTCAGTGTAGTACCGCAGAGTTGATACATTGCTCTGGGGTTACTGTTTCCCATATGTAGTACTTTACATTTGTCAATGTTAAACTTCATTTGCCACCTCTCAGCCCATCTGTTCAACCTTTCCAGATCCTGTTGCAGCAGCATAGCGTCAGTAGTGTCCTTAACGACCCTGCCAACCTTTGTATCATCTGCAAACTTAGACATTAAACTTGATATCCCATCATCAATATCATTCATAAACACCGAAAACAACAATGGACCCAACACTGAACCTTGAGGAACTCCACTAATAACATTAGTCCACGTTGAGCAGTGTCCATTGATTACCACTCTCTGTCTTCTGCCACTCAACCATCCCCTTATCCATAGCAGCAATTTGCCTCCAATGCCACACTGCTCCAATTTGTGCAGCAGTCTTCCATGTGCAACAGTATCAAAAGCCTTTCTAAGATCCAAATATATAATATCAAAGTTATTCCCTGCATCCAGTTCTTTTGTGACTACATCATAGTATCCAATCAAATTGGTCAGGCAAGACCTGCCCTTAACAAAACCATGCTGCGTCTGAGCTATAACTGAATTCTTGTCTAGATGATCCTGCAGTGCTTCTTTAACCAGTGCCTCCATTAATTTACCTGGAACAGAAGTTAAACTAACAGGTCTATAATTACTTGTGTCAGCCTTTGATCCTCCTTTGTGAATTGGGGTTACATTTGCACATCTCCAGTCTATGGGTACCTCCCCTGAGTCCAAAGAAGCTCTCATAATTATGGCTAGGGGTTTGCATACTTCCTTTGCTGCCTCCTTTAATATAACTGGATAGATCCCATCCACCCCAGGTGCCTTTTTTATGTTTATCCTCAACAATCTCTCCTCCACTTTCCTCTCAGTTATTACAAAATCATCCAGCTCACTGCCAATGTTTACTTTACCTACATCATTCTCCTTCCTGAATAACTCCTCATGCGTGAATGTAGATGCAAAATACTCGTTTATATTGTTAGCCACCTGAGCAGGATCCTCAACTGTTGAACCATCAATATCCAGTGGACCAATCTGATTCATCCCTTTCCTTCTCGAGTTCAAGTATGTAAAGAACTCTTTTCTGTTTTTCTTTGCATCCTTTGCCAAGGATTTTTCGTAGTCTGCCTTTGCCTGCCTAATCTCCTTTGTGACTTGGTTACAGACCAACTTATATCTATCATAGGCTTCCATGTCACCCATTAATTTGTATGTATCCCATGCATTTTTCTTCTCTGCCACATGTCTCATTAGTTCATCTGACAACCATTTAGGCCTAAACCTTGAACAATATTTCTTAGTTGGTATGTAAAGCCTGGTAGCCTCCAAGATTAGTTCCTTGAATGCTTCCCATTTTGAGTTTGCTGTTGGTAACATCATCAGTTGGTCCCACTGTATAGAATTTAAATACTGTCTCAGACCATCGTAGTCGCCTTTACGAAAACAAAAACCCTTCCCTTTACCTCTGATGGTAGTTACCTCCTTGAGTAAATCCCACTTCAACACACTGTGATCACTGCCACCTAGTGGTTCATTTATCTGCAGGTTCTTAATGCATGAAGAATCACTACTGATAATCAGATCAAGAGTATTGCTCCCTCTTGTTGCCTCACGAACATGCTGATATAGAAAACAATCATCCAATAAATCCACAAAAGCCTTGCTAGTGTGCGAGTGACCAACCCACAAATTCCAGTCAATATCTGGGAAATTAAAATCCCCCATTATAAGACTCTCTGATTTACTCTGGCCCACTCTATATGTGCGGAAATTTGCCTTTATCCAGCGGGTAGTTTGTTGGTGGAACAAACTTCCATCCCTTGTTGTGGAAGTTGATAGCCTAAATAAATTTAAGGCTCTGCTGGACAGGTATTTTGAATGAATGGAGGGGTGAATTGGAAGTTTTTTTTTTTTTTTTTTGGCTGATGCTGCATAAGCTTGCTTTCTTGCATCATATGCCTCTACTAATGCTAATGCTAGTGCATGTGATACCGTGGATGGCAGTTGTTTCATGATGCCATTTATTTTTATGACGAATAGTATGGCACTCAGGACAGACCCCTGGGGAATGCCTTCTTCTTGTTTATATGTTTTTGACATCGTGTTCTGTACACTAACCTGAAATGTTCTATTTCTCATAGAGGTTTCGATGAATAGGGGTAAATGTCCTCTGAGACCTGTATCGCGGACGTCTTGCAGTATATCATATCTCCATGCTGTGTCATAGGCCTTTTCTATATCGAAAAATACGGCAACCATATGTTTTGAGGTTATAAATGAATTCCTTATGTATGTTTCTATTCTTATGAGGTGATCTAATGTGGATCTATTATGTCTAAACCTACAGTGTATACTTTTGAACAAGTTGGATGTCTCTAAATACCAGACTAATCTTTTGTTAATTATCTCTTCTAGAATTTTGCTTTAAGCAGCTAGTGAGGGCTATCAGTCGATAGTTGATTGGGTTGCTCTGATCTTTATTGGGTTTTTGGAAAGCTAATACTACTGCATGATGCCACGCTTCAGGATATTGGTTTTCTAAGAAAATGTGATTGTACAGTTTAAGGTTTTCTACTTCTTTTTGCTTTAGGTGTTTAAACATATCATAGTATATATTGTCTGGTCCAACTGCATTTGGTTTTGTTTGTGATAATGCTTCACGTAATTCAGGTAACACAATTGGTTGATTATAGGGTTCAATCCTTTTGGTATAAAAATTAATTCTGTTATTTATTTTTTTTTTTTTTTCACTTTTCTCCTTGTAGGTCAAAAATTCTGTAGTGTAAGAATGTTTTGACGATACTTTGGCAAAATTTTCTCCTAATATATTAACTATCTCTGATGGTTCAGTAATGCTTTCTCCATTCCAGTGTAATGCCAGGGATGGTTGGTTTTTATATTTCCCATTTATTTTTCCTATTTTATTCCATATTATCTGTGTGTTTGTCATTCTATTTATTGAGGAAGTAAACTAGATCCAGGAAGTTTTTCTGGCTTGTTGTCTTCTTGTTTTCATGGAGTCTTCGTTCCACCAGGATTTTGGGTGCAATGGAAACCGAGTTGAAGCTGTAGGTATTGTTTGTTTGGATGCTTGTATTAAGGTTCTGTGACATGCTTCAGAGTTTCATCGACATTAAATATTGCCAGTTTTCTAAATTTTTCCCAGTTGCCTTTTTTATATTTTCCTGCGGGGTGGTCTGCTGGCATCGCAGGGAGGGTTTCTGGTCAGTGTGGTGATTACTGGGTAGTAGTAGTCACTGCTGTATGGATTTTCTATTACTTGCCACTTTAATTCTGGTAGAAGGGAACATGTGCATATAGTTAGATCTACTGATGAGGTTGTACGACTAGGAGAGTAAAAGTACGTACGTTTACCATTACTGAATAGAGAAAGGTTATGATGGTCTATTATTCTTTCTATTTGTATTTGTCCTCGTCTGTTGATGTCAGTGTTTCCCCACAGATGACTATGCCCATTCAGGTATCCCATTATACAGAAAGGTGATGGGAGTTGGGAGATTAATTGATATACTTCTTCAAATGCTATATCTGGTCCTGGTGGAATGTACAATGAACAGATGGTTACCCTAAATCTTAGTGTTATTCTTACAGCTATTGCTTCTATATTGCTGTTTAAAGGAATGTGTTTGGTTGGGATGTGGTTATGGACCAAGATAGCTACTCCTCCATGTGTTGATCCTTCTCTTATTCTGTCTTTCCTATACATTGTATATTTTTTTACTGAAAGAGCATCTTGTTGTCTAAGGTAGACCTCGCAGACAAAAGCATATTGGCGCATAGTGTGTTATTAGATACTGGACATCGTTGTAGTTGGCTCATAGTCCTCTACAGTTCCACTGGATGAACTGATCCATTATTTGGTTTTCCTGGGGCTTTTGGGTTGTTTCCGAAATGAAGCATTCATATACTGTGTCTTATCTCTTTTAGGGTAGTCCAGTCCATGTCCATACCTTCTTCTGTGAAAATTTCTAGTATTGGTTCTTCAGATGTGCTTATTTTTTCTATGTTCATCTGTTTGGTTGCTTTGGTGTTTGTAGGTATAGGACAGTCTTTGTTGTGGTTCTGCTTTGTGGATATCTGTTCTGTGTGAATATAAATTGTAGTAT
This sequence comes from Mastigoproctus giganteus, assembly GCF_048544385.1. NCBI lineage: Eukaryota > Metazoa > Arthropoda > Arachnida > Uropygi > Thelyphonidae > Mastigoproctus > Mastigoproctus giganteus. The sequence goes on along the minus strand of NC_143576.1, from coordinate 263,397,804 downwards.
TCACTGTTTTCTCCTGTTTTTGTGCCTTCAATCCAGTAAGTGATTCTTTTGGTAGCATGGAAATTTCGGTTTGAACTTCTACTGATTTATATTGGATATATTTCTATTGGGCATATTTCTGGGTTGTTTGTAGGCCATGGCTGTATTATTCTCCTTGTTCTTGGTATGTCATTTTGTGTTACGTTCTGTTTTTATTTCTGAATTAGTTTCTCTTGTTTCCATTTTTCGCATGTTTTTGAGTAGGCTGGGTATTCTCCTTTATAGTTTGTATGTTTCAAGATGTTGGCAGAGCAAACTGTAGTCTCGTGTTCTTTAGAACCACATTTTGCACAGGTTGCCGAATTTGTGAATATCCAAATTTCTGACATATGTAACATCACAATGGATTGGGTATGTACTGTCTTAATTGGTGGTTCAGATATCCTGTTTTGGCTGTTGTTGAAGGTTTCGGAGTATTAAAGGTTATGATAAGAGTTCTTGTTGGAATTCTATTTCCATCCCTTCAGATATTAATTCTTTTCACTCCTGTTACTCCTTGGCTTCTCAGTTCTTCTGTGAGCTCTTCCTCTGACACATTTAAGAGGTCCCACTCGAAAATCATTCCTCTGGAAGAATTCAGCGTGTTGTGCGGTGTTACAACTACTGGTATTCCTCCAAAAATTGCTGTTGCTAGCAACTTCTGGGAGTGTCTGGGACTTTCTTTTTCCACTAGTATGTCCCCAGGTCTCAGGCGTCGAACTGACTTTGAAGATCCTACTAGACCCTCTAATGTTTTCTGAATTACAAATGGAGACATATGTCTTAATGTCTGATCTCCTGTCGCATGTATGACAATGTATGTTGGTATTTTTGGTGGGTCTATATCTGTCTTCTGTTTCTTTGTCTTTGTTTTCGGTATAATTATTTGGTTGGGCTTTCTCTTGAAGCCCTGTAGTATTAGTAATTATTTTACTACTCATATTTGCTCTTTTGGCCCTGGGAGTGTTACTTTCCTCTCCCAGGTTTCCAGCCCCGCCACGTGGAGGCAAGAGCAGTGCCACTTAGTGACCAAGCGGCTACTGTGTTGGTTAGATTAGTAAAAGTGAGAATAAGTGAAAAAATAAGAAAGGAGAGTTTCCTTTCTGTGTTTTCACTTACTAATTGTAAAATAAAGAGATGTTTCACAAAAATAAAAGGAAGTTAACAAAAAAAATTAAAATAACTAGTATATTTTTCAGAACACTATAAATCGCTGGAATCGCTTAGTCACTAATAAATTGCATGGCACCTGGGGCCGACCACAGTGGTATGATTACTATTAGGTAAAACTTGAAGATTAATTTACAAAAATGTCATCTAAACAGCATACTAATAATCTCTAATAAAATTAGACATTGTTAGTATGATATTTATTACACATCAATAATCCATTTAGTATCCAACAAAGGAATATTTTTTAATCCTTGCACCGAAGTAGTTTAAGAGATTTAATTAGCATCATAAATGAATGCTAATTAAATTATAATTAGCATTAGTAGAGGCATATGATGCAAGAAAGCAAGCTTATTCAGCATCAGCCAAAAAAAAAAGAAAAAAAAAGAAAAAAAAAAAAAAACAACCACTACTCCCATTTCACCCCTCAATTCGTTCGAAATACCTGTCCAGCTGAGCCTTAAATTTGTTTAGGCTATCAACTTCAACAACAAGCGATGGAAGTCTATTCCACAAACCAACTGCCCGCTGGCTAAAGGCGAATTTCCGCACATCTATCCGACATCCGTCCTTCCTCAATTTGAATTTATGCCCTCTCAGGTGATTATTCTGAGCAAGAGGAAGAATTCCATCGGCATTGAGCATGCTCAAGCCATTCAAAGCCTTGTACACCTCTATCAGATCACCTTGGCGATGCCTAGTCTCCAGGCTCTGTAATTTGCAAAACTTAAGCCTTTCTTCGTAAGAGCAACCCTTTGTTCCATTCACTAATCTTGTTGCCCTTCTCTGTACTCGTTCCAGCAGCTCTACATCCTTCTTGAAATGAGGCCTCCAGACCTGTATACAGTACTCAAGGTGTGGCCTGACCAATGCCTTATACAAGGGAATAATCACGTCCCTGTCCCTGCTAGAAAAATTCCTGTATATCATTGACAAGACACCATGAGCTACTCTTGCAGCTCGTCTGCACTGCTCAGAGAACTTCATATCTGCCTGCACAATTACCCCCAGGTCCTTTTCATTCTCTACCACTGTCAGCGTAGTACCACAGAGTTGATACGTTGATCTGGGGTTACTGTTTCCCATATGTAGTACTTTACATTTGTCAATGTTAAACTTCATTTGCCACCTCTCAGCCCATTTGCTCAACCTTTCCAGATCCTGTTGCAGCAGCATAGTATCAGTAGTGTCCTTAACAACCCTGCCAACCTTTGTATCATCTGCAAACTTGGACATTAAGCCTGATACACCATCATCAATATCATTTATAAATACAGAAAACAACAATGGACCCAACACTGAACCCTGAGGAACTCCACTAATAACATTAGTCCACGTTGAGCAGTGTCCATTGATTACCACTCTCTGTCTTCTGCCACTCAACCATCCCTTTATCCATAGCAGCAATTTGCCTCGAATGCCACACTTCTCCAATTTGTGCAGCAGTCTTCCATGCGCAACAGTATCAAAAGCCTTTCTAAGATCCAAATATATAATATCAAAGTTATTCCCTGCATCCAGTTCTTTTGTGACTACATCATAGTATCCAATCAAATTGGTCAGACAAGACCTGCCCTTAACAAACCCATGCTGTGTCTGAGCTATAACTGAATTCTTGTCCAGATGATCCTGCAGTGCTTCTTTAACCAGTGCCTCCATTAATTTTCCTGGAACCGAAGTTAAACTAACAGGTCTATAATTACTTGTGTCAGCCTTTGATCCTCCTTTGTGAATTGGGGTTACATTTGCACATCTCCAGTCCATGGGTACCTCCCCTGAGTCCAAAGAAGCTCTCATAATTATGGCTAGGGGTTTGCTTACTTCCTTTGCTGCCTCCTTTAATATAACTGGATAGATCCCATCCACCCCGGGTGCCTTTTTTATGTTTATCCTCAACAATTTTTCCTCCACTTTCCTCTCAGTTATTAGAAAATCATCTAGCTCACTGCCAATGTTTACTTCACCTACGACATTCCCCTTCCTGAATAACTCCTCATGTGTGAATGTAGATGCAAAATACTCGTTTAGATTGTTAGCCACCTGAGCTGGATCCTCAACTGTTGAACCATCAACATCCAGTGGACCAATCTGATTCATCCCTTTCCTTCTTGAGTTTAAATAGGTAAAGAACTCGTTTCTGTTTTTCTTTGCATCCTTTGCCAAGGATTTCTCATAATCTGCCTTTGCCTGCCTAATCTCCTTTGTGACTTGGTTACAGACCAACTTATATCTATCATAGGCTTCCACGTCACCCATTAATTTGTATGTATCCCATGCATTTTTCTTCTCTGCCATATGTCTCATTAGTTCATCTGACAACCATTTAGGCCTGAACCTTGAACAATATTTCTTGGTTGGTATGTAAAGCCTGGTAGCTTCCAAGATTAGTTCCTTGAATGCTTCCCATTTTGAATTTGCTGTTGGTAACATCATCAGTTGGTCCCACTGTATAGAATTTAAATACTGTCTCAGACCAGCATAGTCTCCTTTACGAAAGCAAAAACCCTTCCCTTTACCTCTGATGGTAGTTACCTCCTTGAGTAAATCCCACTTCAGCACACTGTGATCACTGCCACCCAGTGGTTCATTTATCTGCAGATTCCTAATGCATGAAGAATCACTACTGATAATCAGATCAAGAGTATTACTCCCTCTAGTTGCCTCCCGAACATGCTGGTGTAGAAAACAATCATCCAATAAATCCACAAAAGCCTTGCTAGTGTGTGAGTGACCAACCCACAAATTCCAGTCAATATCTGGGAAATTAAAATCCCCCATTATAAGACTCTCTGATTTACTGGCCCACTCTATTTCCCTGTACAGTATCTTATTATACTCATCAGAGTCATTAGGCCTATAGCACACTCCTACTCTCAATTTTGATTTACCTATGCTTATGTCACACCAAACTGACTCAACACTGCACTGTCCAGCGATGTCAACTGGCTTCACTTCCTTGGATTTTATGTGTTTTTTAACTAATAGCATAACCCCTCCTCCCTTCCTATCCTGTCTATCCTTTCTGTAGACGTTGTACTCCCCAAATTCCAGTTCTGCATTCCTTATATCTGTGTGACACCACGTCTCTGATATCCCAACAATATCTGCCTTTGATGTTTTGAGTAATACCTCAAATTCATCAAATTTATTTACTAAACTCCTAGCATTAGTGTACACGCAAGTATACATGCAACTGTTTCTATTCTTAGCTACCCTAACACAACCCATGTGTTTTCTTGTACCGCAATGACTTCCAGCAGTCTCTGAAATATCCTGCATCTTGTTTTTCAGGCTTCTGCTCATTCCAATAGAAGCAGTGCAAGAATCTCTTTCACCTCTGCCCGTGGCTACTGTTAATCCATTAGTCTTTGTCTCCCCCCAAGCTAGCAGTTTTCCGACCCACCTAACACTGCCTCGATAGCATCAGCAAATATTCTTGCACCCTTTCTATTTAAGTGTATCCCATCCCTGTAGAAGCAATCTCTCCTGTTAACAAGTACAGTCCAGGCTGAAAAAAATTCTACCCCTTCAGCCTTGCACAATCTTTCCAGGGCCGAATTGATCGACAAGGCTCTCATCATATACTCCCTCCTATCGTGTCTGGGCAGAATTGCAGACACTTTCAAATTCAACCCTACTTCACGGCTTTTTTTCAACAGTGACCTGTACTTGTTAAGTAATTCCGCTGGTCTCCTACTCTTAATAAACAATAAACAATAAAATAATAAACAATAAACAATAAACAATATAATAAACAATAAACAATAAACAATAACCAATATAATAAACAATAAAATAACAAATAAGCTTAGAAAAGTAAATGAAATATAATCGGGTTAGAAAAGTGAATGATAAATAATAAGCTTCAAAAAGCGCATAATAAATAAATCATATTTGTTTGTCTTACATTTGAGTAAAGGAGAATTTGCTCAAAATAAAGTTGAAGCATGTATTTACACTGAAGTTACACTTTCATTCCCGTGTTCATTTTGATAAATATATATTTAAATGGTGACTTAGTGTCAGCTCCATTTCACATTTACTATCAATATCAAGAAAGAAAGAGACAAACTATTTCAGGGAATGTTGAAATTGCATTTTTTTTTTCTTTTTTTTTTTTTTTTGGCTGATGCTGTATAAGTTTCCTTTCTTGCATTATCTCCCAATACTAAATTTATTCAATCTACCTATCGAATTATCAGTTATTTATCCAGTTATATTAAAGGAGGCAACAAAGGAAGTAAGCACACCTTTAGCCATAATTATGAGAGCATCCTTGGACACAGGGGAGATCCGCATAGACTAGAGATATGCAAATACATCCCCAATTCACAAAGAGGGATCAAAGATTGACACGAAAAATTACAGACCTCTTACTTTAGCTTCTGTTCCGGGGAAAATAATGGAGTCACTGGTTAAAGAAGCATTTCAGGATCATCCTGACAAGACTGCAGCTATAATTCAGAAACAGCATGGTTTTATTAAGGAGAAGTGTTGTCTGACCAATTTGATTGGATACTATTATGTGGTCACAAAGGAAATGGATGCAAAACATAATTTTGTTATCATATAATTGGATTTCAGGAAAGCTTTTGATACTGTTGCAGATTAGCATTAGCATTAGCATTAGTAGAGGAATATGATGCAAAAAAGCAAGCTTGTGCAGGATTAGCCAAAAAAAAAAAAAAAAAAAACCCGCTCCCATTTCACCTCTCCGTCATTCCAAATACCTGTCTAGCTCAGCCTTAAATTTATTTAGGCTATCAACTTCCACAACAAAAGATGGAAGTCTGTTCCACCAACCAACTACCAGCTGGCTAAAGGCAAATTCCACACATCTATCATACAACTGTCTTCCCTCAATTTGAATTTATGCCCTCTCACGTGATTACTCTGAGCAAGAGGAAGAATCCCATCAGCACTGAGCATGCTCAAACCATTCAAGGCTTTACAGACCTCAATCAGATCACCTCACAGGTGCCTAGTCTCCAGACACTGTAATCTGCAAAACTTAAGCCTTTTTTCGTAAGAGCAACCCTTTGTTCCATTCACTAACCTTGTTGCCCTTCTCTTTACTCGTTCCAACAGCTCTACATCCTTCTTAAAATGAGGGGAGAAGACAGAGTCTTCTCCCCTCATTTTAAGAAGGATGTAGAGCTGTTGGAATGAGTACAGAGAAGGCCTTATCCAAGGGGATAATCACCTTATCCCTGGTATAAAAATTCCTGTATATCATTGACAAGACACCATGGGCTACTCTTTCAGACAGTCTGCACTGCACAGTAAACTTCATATCTGCCTGCACAATTACCCCCAGGTCCTTTTCATTCTCTACCACTGTCAGTGTAGTACCACAGAGTTGATATGCTACTCTGGGATTACTGCTTCTCACATGTAGTACTTTACATTTGTCAATGTTAAACTTCATTTGCCACCTCTCAGCCCATCTGCTCAACTTTTCTAGATCCTGTTGCAGCAGCGTACTGTCATTAGTATCCTTATCAATCCTGCCAACCTTCATGTGGTCTGCAAACTTGGACATTAAGCTTGATATATAATCATCAATATCATTTATAAATACAGAAAACAACAATGGACCCAAGACTGAACACTAAGGGACTCCACTAATAACATTAGTCTACGATGAGCAGTGTTCATTGATTACCATTCTTTGTCTTCTCCCACTCAACCATCCCTTTGTCCATAGCAGCAATTTGCCTCCAATGCCACACTGCTCCAATTTGTGCAGCAGTCTTCCATGTGCAACAGTATCAAAAGCCTTTCTAAGATCCAAATATATGATATCAGATGGAAGACTACTGTACAAATTTCAGCAGTGTAGCATTAAGGGTAAGTTGCCTCCATGGATAATGGGATGGTTGAGTGGGAGAAGACAGAGTGGTAATCACTGCTCTTCACGGAATAATGTTATTAGTGGATTTCTCCCAGGGTTTGATATTGGGCCCATTGCTGTTTTCTATATTTATCAATGACATTGATGAAGGTATATCATGCTTAATGTCCATTTTGCAGACAATACAAAGGTGGGCAGGGTTATTAATGATAGTATGCTACTGCAACAGGATCTAGAAAAGTTGGACAGATGGGATGAGAGGTGGCAACTGAAGTTTTAACATTAGCAAATACAAAGTACTGCATATGTAAAGCAGTAACCCCAGATTGATATACCAACTGTACAGTACAATACTCGGGAGTAGAGGAGAACAAAAAATGACCCGGGGGTAACTGTGCAGTCAGATATGAAGTTTTCTGAGCAGTGCAGACAGGTGCCAGAGCAGCTAATGGGGTCTTTTCAATGATATACAGGAATTTTTCCAGCAAGGAAGAGAGGAGGTGATTATTCCTTTGCATAAGGCAATGGTCAGCAAAGTACTGCATGCAGGTCTGGAGGCCTCATTTTAGGAAGGATGTAGAGCTGCTGGAATGAGTACAGAGAAGGGCAATGAGATTGGTGTGGTGAACAAAGGGTTTCTCTTAACAAGAAAGGTTAAAATTCTGCAAATTGCAGCATCTGGAGACTAGGCACCTGCGAGGTAATCTGAATGAGGTGAATAAGGTCTAGAATGGTTTGAGCAAGCTCAATGCTGATGGGATTCTTCCTCTTGCTCAGACTACTCAAGAGGGGTAGTCTGAGCAAGACGAAGTATAAATTCAAAGGGGGTATAAATTCAAAGGTATAAATTGTGGGGGGTATAAATTCAAAGTAAGGAAAGATAGTTGTAGAACAGATGTGCGAAAATTTACCTTCAGCTAACAGGTGGTTAATTGCTGGAGCAAACTTCCATCTGTCATAGTGGAAGTTGATATAGCTTAAAAGCTTGCACCTTCATGATGGTGGGACTGTTAGTAATCCTGGGTATAACCTCCATGCGCAAGTACATGGTGGGTGACCACCCGGGTGTGAACCAACGTAAGCAGGGGTCGAGGTGTGGCGCCCACACCACATGAAGGAACGCCGCCCCTCTATGTTACCAGGCAGTACTAGGTGGTAGATGACTCTTATCAACCGGTGAAATACCACCACTTTGCTTATTGGAGGCTTGAAATGGTGGAACCCATGTTTAGTCTCTAAAGCTAAGTTCCGGTCAACCTTTCCCTATCTCTTCCATCATGCAGTATGATTGATGACTTTTGAGGTTATGATGAACGTCGTGGCGAGATCCAATATTCCTTACATTTCGAGGGTACAGCTCTAAAACGGTGTTCGCAGGCCGGCCGCTAGTTAGTACACCGGACTGAACTTATTGGTAACTCTCTAGGAAGCTTCCGGATCAGCTAGTGTATAATCTTGCTGCCTCTACTCTGCCAGATAGTGACTGGAGGGAGTCCGAGTAGTGTGTATGCGGGGAGCATTGTCGAGGCCACGTTATGTCAAGGATCTGGGTATATTCTTACGACATGTACGCCATATCCAAAAATTTCATTACTTCATACAGCATGTCCCACCTATTTTTCTTACCATTCAATACACCATGAATTGTCAAACTAATAGAGCAAGCTTATCTGCGAAAAGATCTAAACCTCCCAAGGACTTCCTAATTCATTTCACAAATATACGTGGTCTCAATTCTAATCTCAACGATGTCCATTTCCACTTGCAGTCTGCCAAACCCCATAACCCCATGTACTTTTTCTGACAGAATCTCAGATATCGGTTGATTCATCTACTGCTCATCTCAGATGCCCAAATTATTCGCTGTATGATTCCTTTCGCCTCAAAGGTGGTACTTGTGCATATGTCCATTCTGATATTCCCTGTCAGAGACTTGACAATTTGGAATCTCCTCTCTTTGATCTTCTCTGGCTTAAAATCTCTCTACCTCATTGTGTCAAATTCATCTGTTGTCTCTACCGTTCTCCCAACTCCACTAATCACTTGGAGCTCTTTGACTTCCTCTCTTTGCAACTTGACTTTCTCCAGTCCAACTTTCCAAACAGTGAAGTAATTTTCCTTGGTGATTTTAATGTTCACAACTCCAGCTGGCTTCCGTTTTCTAGTCACACCGACCCAGCAGGTCGAGATGCTGAGGCTTTTGCAATTACTAATGACCTAGCACAGATTGTTCATTTACCTACAAGAATACCGGACAATCCTAATTATACAGCCAATACGCTTGATCTTTTTCTCACAAACAACCCTTCTAAGTACACGGTCGAAGTGAGAGGTCCTTTAGGCACTTCAGATCACAACTTGGTGATTGTCTCTTCTCCAATGGAACCTTTATCTCATGGCTATTCCCAACCACGTGTTGTTTGGCATTACAAGAATGCAAAATGGGATGACCTGCGAGACTTCTTTTCTTCTTTTCCTTGGTCGGATTACTGTTTCAAAACTTCTGATGTCAACAACTGCTCAGATCGTGTCAGTGAAATTATTCTTGCAGGAATGGAATCCTTTATCCCACACTCCACTTTAAAATCTCGTCCTTTATCTAAACCTTGGTTTTCCAATAAATGTGCTAAGGCTGTCCAAGAGAAGAATGTTGCATATCGTAATTGGCTTGTTTCTAATTCTTCAGTTTCATTTTCTGCCTACACCAAAGCTCGCAACAGTTGCAAAGCAGTTATTAACCAGTCCAAACTAGAGTTTGAACAGGCTAAGAGTAGAAAACTTGCTTCTTGCCCTAATGGTAGCCGAGCATTCTGGTCTCTTGCCAAAGCTATTGGCCGCAACTTTTGCCCATCTTTGCTCCCACCTCTGTCCAAATCAGATGGTTCTGTTGCCACTTCAGCCAAGGATAAAGCTGACCTGCTAGCATCCCATTTTTCTTCCAGCTCATGTATTAATGATCTTGGTAAAACACCTCCCACCATTCCCAACACGGTCCATTCAATGCCTCCTGTGGTCTTCCATCAAAAGGATATCAGAAGGATTTTGATGAATCTTGATGCTAAGAAAGCTCCAGGTCCTGATGGTATTTCTCCACTTGTTCTCAAAACCTGTGCTCCTGAACTTACTCCTATTCTTTGCCGCCTTTTTTCACTTTCTTATTCCAAAGGTGTTTTTCCTTCTGCTTGGAAATTTGCTCATATCCAGCCAGTTCCTAAAAAGGGTGACAAATGCCTCCCATCCAATTATCGTCCCATTGCTATTACTTCTACTCTTTCTAAAGTAATGGAGAAATCAATTAACCGCCAACTCTTAAACTACCTAGAAACCTTCCATATGATCAACGATCACCAGTATGGATTCCGTCAGTGTCGATCCACTGGAGATATTCTGGCTTATGTTACCCATTTATGGACTAATTCAATGGAAAGGTTCGGTGAAACACAAGTAGTTGCTCTTGACATCTCAAAGGCTTTTGATCGTGTTTGGCATAAAGGTCTTCTAAACAAGCTTCCATCTTATGGTTTGCCAACTGTTTTTAGTAATTGGTTATCCAGTTTTCTCTCTGATCGCTCACTGAGGGTGATGGTAGATGGCTCTCTGTCTTCTAACTTCTCCACTAACGCCGGTGTCCCCCAAGGTTCAGTTCTTTCCCCCACTCTTTTCCTCTTGTATATCAATGACCTTCTTCCATTGACTGGAAATCCTATCCATAGTTTTGCCGATGATAGCACATTGCATTCAACTTTCCATTTTGAGAAACCTTGTCCTGCTCAATCAGCTTCAACTTCTCGAACATCTGCTACCAATTCCTTAAATGCCGATCTTCAGGTAATTCTGCAGTGGGGCCAAGACAACTTAGTTGATTTCAACCCTTCTAAAACTCAGTCTTAACTTATATCTCGCAAAAAGGATTCTTCTGCTCCTATGCTTATCTTTAGTGACACTCCGATTTCTAGGCAAAATGATATATCTCTTTTGGGGATTACCCTGACTTCTAATCTCTCTTGGCACAAGCACATTACAAATATTGCTTCCTCGGCATCTAAAAAACTTGGTTTTCTCTTTCGCTCTCGGCGTTACTTTTCTTCCAAACAGCTTCTCACTCTGTATAAATCACAAATTCGCCCTGCCATGGAATATTGTTCCCATATCTGGGGTGGTGCCCCCAAAACCTCTCTCCGGCTTCTTGATTCCATTCAGAAGAGGGCAGTTAGGTTAATTAATGATTCATCTCTAACAGAGTCTCTCCACTCGCTTTCTCATAGATGCACTGTTTCTGCTGCATGCCTCTTCTACAGATACTTCCATGGGCACTGTTCCTCTGAATTGGCTTCTATAATTCCTGTTCTCTCTTTCAAAACAGTCCGAACACGTGCCGCCACCAGCCAACATCCATTTACTGTCCAACTTCAAACCCACAGAACCAACTTTTCATCTTCCTCATTTATTCATTCAACTGCCGTTTTCTGGAACAACCTTCCTTCATACGTATTTCCTGAAAATTACAATCTACAGAAGTTCAAGTCCAATGTCAACAAATATCTTCTTTCGTCCTCTTAACCTCAAACCCAAGCACGGTACTAAGTACTATAGGTTCTAATACCTCTCGTGTTTGGGGTTCTCATAAAAAAAAAATAAAATAAAATAAAAATAAATAAATTCAAGGAAGAAATGGACAAACTTTTGAAGCAAATGGATGGATGAAATGTGAGGGTTTTTTTTTTGCTGATTCTGTATAAATTTGCTTTCTTGCATCATATGCCTCTACTAATGCTAATCAGTGGCAGCTCTTGACTCTGATGTTTGGGGGTGCAGCCTAAAATTGCCTTGGTTATAAGACATGTAGACATACACAGTAATAATAATAAGCAAGTTAAAAATACTACAAAACATTAACTAGACATTTACCATTAACAGACTTGAACTTTTATTTAAAAACAAAATCCATCCTTCAGTTTTTATTTGTTGAAAATAGATTAATAACTGTTTCATCCAATTTTGGTGCACTTTTCACCAAGCTTTTCTCTATTGAAAGCATTGCTTGAGCATTTAGCCTTTCCTGATTCATAGTGCTCCTTAAAATATTTTTATTCTTTTTAATGTCGAATGGCAGCATTAGGGCTCTGAAATAGTCATTGGAATGGTGAAAAGAACTTTTATGAGTTTTTTAAGTTCACGAAGAACTTCAGCTAGATTATTTTCTGAGAAAAATTTCAGCAAGTCAGTTAATTTGCAATAATTGTGAAGTAATTCCATAAGAAGTTTTTCTCTTTCAATGATGGGATATGCCTCAGTAGTCTACAGTACCTCTTCCATGGGCATTTTCGTACGAAAAATAACAAAGTTCTCCTTGTTAAACAATTCAGCAGCAATAAATTGCTTGGTAAAAGAATATCTCTTACCTATGTCAACACTTATATAGTAGCATACTTCCTTCGCTTAAATCATGAGTGTTTATGAAGGATTTTCACAGTACAGATGCAGGATTTTTACAGATGTGAAGGATTTTCAAAGTACAGAGCAGATGGGCTGAGAGGTGGCAAATGAAGTTTAACATTGACAAATGTAAAGTACTACACATGGGAAACAGCAACCCCAGAGCAACGTATCAACTCTGTGGTACTACACTGACAGAGGTAGAGAATGAAAGGGACTTGGGGGTGGTTGTGCAGGCAGATATGAAGTTCTCTGAGCAGTGCAGAGGGGCTGCAAGAGTAGCTCATGGAGTATTGTCAATGATATACAGGAATTTTTCCAGCAGGGATAAGGAGGTGATTATTCCCTTGTATAAGGCAATGGTCAGGCCACACCTAGAGTACTGTATACAGGTCTGGAGGCCTCATTTCAAGAAGGATGTAGAGCTGCTGGAAAGAGTACGGAGAAGGGCAACAAGATTAGTGAATGGAACAAACGGGTGCTCTTACGAAGAAAGGCTTAAGTTTTGAAAATTACAGTGTCTGGAGACTAGGCACCAGCGAGGTGATCTGATAGAGGTGTATAAAGCCTTGAGTGGTTTGAGCACGCTCAATGCTGATAGGATTCTTCCTCTAGCTCAGAATAATCACCTGAGAGGGCATAAATTCAAATTGAGGAAAGACAGATGTAGGATAGACGTGCGGAAATTTGCCTTTAGCCAGCGGGTGGTTGGTTGGTGGAACAGACTTCCATCCCTTGTCGTGGAGGTTGATAGCCTAAATAAGTTTAAGGCTCAGCTGGACAGGTATTTTGAATGAACAGAGGGGTGAAGTGGAAGTGGGGTTTTTTTTTTTTTGGCTGATGCTGCATAAGCTTGCTTTCTTGCATCAAATGCCTCTACTAATGCTAATGCTACACTGAATTCCTAATTTTTAGAATGACATTCTTAAAGTTTCCTATATTTCATGTATTTTAACTGCCTCAATTTCTCGAGATTGCATTTGATTAAAAATAACTTCCACATGAGGCATTAGCTGATGGAAAAGTTCTAACAAGAACTCAAATTTTTCATTATTCATGATGTGCAAAATTCCAGTTGCTTCTGAAATTCTCTTATCTGCAGTTGCTGTCACTTGTAGTTCCTCCGCGCACTTTTTTAAGGATTCAAAATTTTTATAAACACTGATCACGGTGCATATATTGAAGTTCCATCTTGTAGGAGAAGGTCGGGCAAGACAGCTTATTGATATGAGGTTCAAAAAGAATATTCTTGAATCTCGTGTACTACTTGCTGCATTTCTCACCATCAGATTCAGTTGGTATGCATAGCAGTGAATAAAATGTGCATTTTTGTAAACTTCTTTTATTTTAGCCTGAACTCCCTCTCCCCTTTCTTGCCTTTCATCACATTTGCGCCACCAGATGTCTGAGCAACCAGTTTTTGAATATTTCCTTCGAGGATTATGTCTAACTGATCTAGAATGCACTTCGATATTCCGTCTGCCGTTTGGATTTCCGGAGTGAAAAAAAACCCCCAAAAACACTCAAAACTGTCTCCATTCAGTTCATATCTCAGAACAATTACCATTTGTAGATGTTCTGAAACATCTGTTGTATCATCAGCCATGCCAGCTATGAATGAAGCTTCTTTAATTTCTCACTGGCATATCTGAAGCAAACAGTCAAGAATATCATTCTGAATAGCTTTTGAAATGCCTTTAAATGCTGCATTATTTTCTAAATGATTCTTTAAATTGGAATCTAATCTACAGGCAAAATTTATTAATCCTCTGAATAATCCTAGATTTTTAGAATCATCTTTTTCATCATGTCCACGTAAAGGAATTTCAAACTGTCCACAAAATTTAAAGCAGTCTATTATTTTAGATAAAACCTCAGGATTCTAGGTAACTTTTCTGTTACGTTTGCAGATCGAAAGTCTGTAGGCCTCACTAAGCTGTGTTTTAATATTTATGCTTCCTAAAAGCAAAAGTGAAATCACATTATCAATATGTTTCTTCAAACTCTCATGTTTCAGAATTTTTTCTTTCATTCTGTTTGTTTGTAAAGCCATTTTTGTCCACTTTAAGTCACCTCCAAACAGTAAACATAGAAAAAAAAAAAAATGCATTTTTAACTTCACAACTGCAATGCCAACTTTTCCTTTGGTACCATTCAGTTTTAGAACTGTGAATATATTTCTTATTATTACTTAATCCCACTGAAAAATTTGAATCTTTGGTGTGGGGCTGCCTTCCTTTTTAATCGCATTTTTTTTTTTTCTTGGAGAGATTAGTATTAGCATTAGAAAGGACACATGATGCAAGAAAGAAAGCTTATATAGAATCAGCCAAAAAAAAACACACAACATCCCCTTCTCATTTCCACTTGCTCCAAATGTTTGTCTAGGTTCTGCCTTGAACCTGTTTAAGCTATCAACTTCAACAAAGACAAATGGAAGTTTGTTCCAGCAATCAACCACCCGCTGGCTAAAGGCAAACTTCTGCACATCTATCCTGCAACTATCTTTCATCAATTTGAATTTATGCCCTATCAGGCAATTAGTCTGAGCAAGAGCAAATATCCCATCAGCATTGAGCATACTCAAACCATTCAAAGCTTTATACACCTCAATCAGATCACCTCGCAGGTGACTAGTCTCCACACATTGTAATTTAAAAAACTTAAGCCTTTCTTCGTAAGAGCAACTTTGTAACATTCACTAATCTTGTTTCCCATCTCTATACTCATTCCAACAGCTCTACATCTTTCTTAAAATGAGGCCTCCAGACCTGTATACAGTACTCAAGGTGTGGCCTGACCATTGTCTTATACAAGGGGATAATCACTTCCTTACACCTGCTAGAAAAATTCCTGTATATCATTGACAGGACACCATGAACTACTCTTGCAGACTGTCTGCACTTTTTTTTTTTTTTTATGAAAACCCCAAACACGAAAGTTATCAAAACCTATAGTACTTAGCACAGTGCATGGGTGGAAGGAGGAGTATCGGGGGATGGGGGTATGCCAGAAACTTTGCTCTAGAGACTTGCTCAGAAAACTTCATATCTGCCTGCACAATTACACCCAGGTCCTTTTCGTTCTCTACCACTATCAGTGTAGTACCACACAGTTGATACGTTACTCAGGGGTTACTGCTTCCCATATGCAGAACTTTACATTTGTCAATGTTAAACTTCAGTTTCCACCTGTCAGTCCACCTGCTCAGCTTTTCTAGATCCTAAGAGGCGCCTCCGTAGCCAGGTGGGAAGGAGCAGCAGTGCGCAGCACACGCTTCTTGATTAGACCGGGGTTCGAGCCCGTCACCACCAAATACGGAGGATGCGGAAAGGTCAGGAAATGACCACCGCATATCCCGGAGCAATATGGCCTTAGTTGCTAATGCTCCTAAAAACCAAATAACAACAACAACAACAATCTAGATCCTGTTGCAGCCGCGCACTGTCATTAGTGTCATTAACAACCCTGCAGACCTTTGTATCGTCTGCAAACTTCGGCATTAAGCCTGATATACCATCATCAATATCATTAATGAATACAGAGAACAACAATGGACCCAACACTCAACCCTGGGGGACTCCACTAATAACAGTAGTCCACGAAGAGCAGTGTCCATTGATTACCACTCTCTGTCTTTTCCCCCTCAACCACACCTTTATCCAAAGCAACAATTTGCCTCCAATGCCACACTGCTCCAATTTGTGCAGCAGTCTTCCATGTGCAACTGTATCAAAAGCCTTTCTAAGATCCAACTATATGATATCAAAATTATTCTTTGCATCCAGTTCCTTTGTGACTATATCATAGTATCCAATTAATTGGTCAGACAAGACTTCCCATAACAAACCCAAGCTGTGTCTGAGCTATAACTGAAGTCTTGTCTAGATAATCCTGCAATGCTTCTTTAACCAGTACTTCCATTAATTTCCTTGGAACAGAAGTTAAACTAACAGGTCTGTAATTACCTGTGTCTCCCTTTGATCCTCCTGTTTGGATTGGGGTCATGTTTGCACATTTCCAGTTCATGCGTACCTCCCTTGAGTTCAAGGAAGCTCTCATAATTAGGGGTAAGGGTTTGCTTGCTGCCTCCTTTAATATAACTGGATAGATTCCATCCATCCCAGGTGCCTTTCTTATGTTTATCCTCAACAATTTCTCCTCTACTTTACTCTTAGTTATTACAAGATGATCTAGCTTATTGCCAGAGTTTAATACACCTCTGGTATTCCCCACCCTGAATAACTCCTCATGTGTGAATGTAGATTCAAAATATTCATTTAGTTTGCCAGCTAACTGAGCAGGATCATCAACAGTTGAACCATCGATATCAAGTGGACCAATTTGATTCATCCTCTTCCTTCTAGAGTTTACATAAGTAAAGAACTCTTTGCTGTTTTATTTTGCATCGTTTGCCAAAGATTTCTCATAATCTACCTTTGTCTAACCTCCTTTGTGACTTGGTTACAGACCAGCTTATATCTATAACAGGCTTCTGTGTCACCTGTAAATTTATATGTATCCCATGCATTTTTCTTCTCTGCCACGTGTCCAATTAGTTCATCTGACATCCATTTATGCCTAAAACTTGAACAATATTTCTTAGTTGGTATGAAAAGCGTAGTAGGTTCCAAGATTATTTCTTTGAATGCTTCCGATTTTGAATTTTCTGTTGGTAACATCATCAGTTGGTCCCAACATATAGAATTTAAGTACCGTCTCAGACCACCGTAGTCACCTTTACGAAAGGAAAAACCCTTCCATTTAACCCTGATGGTAGTTACCTCTTTCAGTAAATCCCACTTCAGAACACTTTGATCACTGCCACCTAGTGGTTCCTTTATCTGCAGATTCTTAATGCATGAAGAATCACTACTGATAATCAAATCAACAGTATTACTCCCTCTAGTTGCCTTCCAAACATGCTGCTGTAGAAAACAATCATCCAATAAATCCACAAAAGCCTTGCTAGTGTGTGAGGGACCAACACACATATTCCAGTCAATCTCTTGGAAATTAAAATCCACCATTATAAGGCACTCTGATTTACTAGCCCATCTATTTCTTTGCACAATTGCTCATTATACTCATCAGATTCATAGGCCCCAGGGACCTGGGGGTGGTGGTGCAGGCAGATATGAAGTTCTCTGAGCAGTGCAGACGAGCTGCAAGAGTAGCTCATGGTGTATTGTCAATGATATATAGGAATTTTTCTAGCAGGGATAAGGAGGTGATTATTCCCTTGTATAAGGCAATGGTCAGGCCACACCTAGAGTACTGTATACAGGCCTGGAGGCCTCATTTCAGGAAGGATGTAGAGCTGCTGGAACGAGTACAGAGAAGGGCAACTAGATTGGTGAATGGGACAAAGGGGTTCTCTTACGAAGAAAGGCTTAAGTTTTGCAAATTACAGTGTCTGGAAACTAGGCACCAGCGGGGTGATCTGATAGAGGTGTACAAAGCCTTGAATGGTTTGAGCATGCTCAATGCTGATGGGATTCTTCCTCTAGCTCAGAAAAATCACCTGAGAGGGCATAAATTCAAATTGAGGAAAGACAGATGTAGGATAGATGTGCGGAAATTTGCCTTTAGCCAGCGGGTTGTTGGTGGGTGGAACAGACTTCCATCCCTTGTCGTGGAAGTTGATAGCCTAAATAAGTTTAAGGCTCAGCTGGACAGGTATTTCGAACGAACAGAGGGGTGAAGTGGAAGTGGTTATTTTTATTTATTTATGTTACATTTTTTTTTTTTTTTTTTTGGCTGATGCTGCATAAGCTTGCTTTCTTGCATCAAATGCCTCTACTAATACTAATGCTAATGCTAATGCTAATGCTATAACACACACCTACTCTCATTTTTCCTTTCCCAGTGCTTATGTCACACAAAACAGACTCAACAATGCGCTGTCGACCAACATCAATTGGATGCACTTCCTTAGATTTTATGTGTTTCTTAACTAACAGCATAACCCCTCCTCTCTTCCTATCCTGTCTATCCTTTCTGTACTCATTGTACTCCCCAAATTTCAATTCTGCACTGCTTATGTCTGTGTGACTCCACATTTCTGATATCCCAACAATATCTGCCTTTGATGTCTTGACTAGCACTTTCAGCTCATCAAATTTATTAACTATACTCCTAGCATTGGTATACATGCACCTGTTTCTACTCTTAGTTACCCTAACACAGCCCATGTATTTACTTGTTCCACTATGACTCCCAGCAGTCCTGGAAATCCCCATTGTCTTGCTTTCCGGACTGCTGCTCAATTGCATTTCAATAGAAGCAGTGCAAGAATCACTTTCACCTCTACTAGCGGCTGCTGTTAATTTATGAGTCCATGTATCCCCCAAGTTAGCAGTTTTCCGATCCACCCCACTCTACCTCGATAGTATCGGCAAATATTCTTGCACCCTTTCTATTTAAGTGTATCCCATCCCTGTAGAAGCAGTCTCTCCTTTTAACAAGCACAGACTAGGCTGCGAAAAAGTTTACCCCTTGAGCCTTGAACAATCTTTCCAGGGCCGAATTGATTGAAAAGGCTCTCATCATATACTCCCTCCTATCGTGTCTGAGCAGAATTGCAGACACTTTCAAATTCAACCCCAAGTCACAGCTTTTTTTTTCAACATTGACCTGTACTTGTTAAGTAATTCCGCCAGTCTCCTACTCTTAATATCATTAATGCCAATGTGTACAACAATACCACCCTTTGTGCCGTGCCCTTAAAAGATGGTATCTGCTCTACAGCGTCATCAACCTTTGTCCCTGGCAGACATACCCTGGTCCTGTTCCACCTATCAATAATCAGATAATTGTGAAAAACTAAGTTGCTGAAGTTTATTCACTGTCATGCGATTTACTTCATGGGGAAGCATGGAGGCCATGATCGAATCAAATTTCACAAAATTGTGTGTCATAGAAATAATGTTTTACTTACACATCACCTCATAATATAACTTCAACTTACCAAGTTCAAGCTCAATTCGCAATTAAGCTCTCATAATATAACTTCAACTTACCACGTTCAAGCTCAATTCGCAATTAAGCTCTCATAATATAACTTCAACTTACCACGTTCAAGCTCAATTCGCAATTAAGCGGTAGGTATAATTATGTGTCCAATTTGCAATGGACACATAATTACACTGTTGAATGTTGAGTATTGACTGAACACTGATATTATTTAGTTACTTAATGGGAATTTGGGCAAATAACAAAAAGACACTGACATTGTGGCTACACAACCATCATGGTCAACGATTAAATCTGCACTGCATGCTTTACAGTGACTTTGATTCGTTTCACCTATAAAAAATGTATATCTGGAAGTTGCCAATATGCTGGTTGCCAATAGCAACAAACTACCAGATATTCACTGGAAGGCAAAATGTGTCACTGCCTGGCACACAGTGAGGCCTACAGTTAATTAAACTTCAAAGTTGGAAACAATTTTGTGTTTCTATTCGTTTATTATTGAAATGATTACTGGAAACAGAGGATGCGCATACTATATGAGGGTCATGTTAATAAAAATATTCATTGCGTTGCATTGTTCTTCACAAAATTTCATATAACTCCATACACTGTATATCTAGATTTAAATAGCTGGGGGTGCCACAGTGCCTATTGAACAGCCGCCCCTGCTGCTAATGCTAATAAAAATGCAGGTTAGACTGCTTAAAGACATTAATCAGGTATGATATTTCAAGAAGATTTACATAAATTACAAAGATGAGCTGAAAAATTACAAGCAAAGTTTAACATCGATAAATGCAAGGTACTACATTTATGTAGCAGCAATCCAAGAATAACATACTATTTAGCTGATAATAAACTAATGGTACTTCAGGACAAAAAATAACTACAGGAACTGTTTGTACAGTCCAACGTGAAGGCACACTGTTACATCTTTACACCTGCTCTGACAGCCTTCTACACTGCTCAGAAAACTTCATAATTGTGCAGTCAGACTTTAAGTTTTCTATGCAGACAGGCTGCCAGAACAGGTCATAGGGTCTTGTCAATGATATACAGGAATTTTTCTAGCAGGGATAAAGAGGTGATTATCCCATTGTATAAAAGACAATGGTCAGGCCACACTTTGAGTACTACGTACAGGTCTGGAGGCCTAATTTTGGAAAGGATATAGAGTTGCTAGAACAAGTACAGATAATGGCAACAAGACTGATGAGGGGGGAGAAAGGGTGCTCTTATGAAGAAAGGCTTAACTTCTGCAAATTGCAATATCTAGAGACTGGGCACCTGTAAAGTGATCTGATTGAAGTGTATAAGGCCTTGAATAGTTTGAGCAGGCTCAATGCTGATGGGATTCTTCCTCTTGCTCAGATTACAAACCTGAGGGAGCATAAACTCAAATTGAGGAAAGGCAGTTGTAGAATAGATGTGCAGAAATTTTTCTTTAGCCAGTGGGTAGTTGCCTGCTGGAACAAACTGTCGTTGTGAAAGTTGATAGATTAAATAAATTAAAGGAAAAAGTGGACAAACTTTTGGAGTGAATGGGTGAGTGAAATGGGAAGAAATGGAGGTTTTTTTTTTTTTTTTTTTTTTGACTGATGCTGTATAAGCTTGCTTTCTTGCATCATATAGCTCTGCTAATGCTAATCTGAGTAGTACATGCAAACTAGTAGAAAAATTCATGGGATTCTGTTAATGATATAGAATATCACCAGTAGAGATAGAGGTAATTTTCTCACTATATAATGAAGAAGTATTTAGCCTTTTTTCAGATGAACCCTTACAAGGAAGCTCTCGATTATGAGAGCTTCTTTGGACTCAAGGGGAGGTCCCCATGGACTGGACAGGTGCAAATGTATCACCAATTCACAAATGGGGTTCAAAAGGTGACACTAGTAACTGTAGACTTATTAGTTTAACTTGTGTTCCAGGGAAAATAATGGAATCACTGGTTAAAGAAGCATAGCAGGATCATCTAGACAAGACTGCAGTAACAGTTAAGACACAGCATGGGTTTGTTAGAGGGAGGTCTTGTCTGACCAATTTGATTGGATAATATGATGTGGTCACAAAGGAACTTAATGCCAAAAATAATTTTGATATCATATACTTGGATTTCAGGAAAGCTTTTGATACCGTTGCATATGGAAGACTGCTATACAAATTGGAGAGGTATGGCATTTCGGGTAAGTTGCTACAATGGATAAAGGGATGGTTGAGTGGGAGATGACAGAAACTGGTAATCAATGGACACCGCTCTTTGTGGCACATGGAAGACCACTGTACAAATTGGAGAGGTATGGCATTAAGGGTAAGTTGCTACAATGAATAAAGGGATGGTTCAGTGGGAGACGACAGAAAGTGGTAATCAATGGACACTGCTTTTCGTGGACAAATGTTATTAGTGGAGTTCCCCAGGGTTTGGTGCTGGGCCCATTGTTGTTTTGTATATTTATCAATGATATTGATGAAAGTATATCACGTTTAATGTTCAAATTTGCAGATGATACAAAGGTTAGCAGGGTTGTTAGCAACAGTAAAGACATTATGCTACTCCAAATGGATCTAGTTAAGTTGGGCAAATGGGCTGAGAAGTGGCAAAAGTGAAAAAGACCTGGAAGTAAATGTGCAGTCAAATATGAAGTTTGCTGAGCAGTTTAGACAGGCTGCCAGGGCAGATCATGGAGTCTTGTCAGTGATATATAAGAATTTTGCCAGCAGGGACAGAGATGTGTTATCCTCTTATACAAGGCAATGGTCAGACCATGCCTAGAGTACTGTGTACAGGTCTGGAGGTCTCATTTTAAGAAGGATGCTAGAACAAGTACAAAAAAGGGCAACAAAATTTGTGAGGGGGAACAAGGAGGTGCTCTTACCAAGAAAGGCTTAAGTTCTGCAAACGGCAGTGCCTGAAGAGTAGGCACCTGTGAGGTGATCTGATTGAGGTATATAAGGCTTTAAATGGGATGAGCAAGCTGAATGCTAATGAGATTCTTCCTCTTGCTCAGAATAATCACCTGAGAGGGCATAAATTCAAATTTAGGAAAGACAGAGGTAGAACAGATGTGTAAAAATATGCCTTTAACTAGCGGGTGATTGATTGGAGGAACAGACTTCCATCTTTTGTTGTGGAAGTTGATAGCCTAAATAAATTTAAGGCTGAGCTGGACAAGCATTTGGAACGAATGGAGGGGTGAAATGAGAGGGTTTTTTTTTTTTTTTTATATGGCTGATGCTGCATAAGCTTGCTTTCTTGCATCATATGCCTCTACTTATGTTAATGCTAATTTTCATGAAGAACATTGTACCCACTACATTATTTTTTTAAGAAATTTATTACCCTTAAATATATTCCTAACAATACTTTCTTATAATACTAATGGCAAATGAGAAATTAATCTGAACAAACAATTAACACAAATAAATTTATAATATAGACATTAAAATTTTATAGATACATTTTCAATAAAGCAAATTTCATACATTGGTGTACTTCCTGTAAGAAACTTGCATATCATTGGGGGCACACTTATCATTAGATGAATATCACTAGTATGAAGCAATGGCTGGGCCACATCTGGAATACTGAATTCGCACAGGTTTAAAATATCATTTTAAAAATAAAATGGATCTCTTGGAAAGACCAAGAAAGTGAATTTCTACAATTTACAGAAATTTAATTTGTATAAATTGCAACAACTGGAATCCAGGCATTTGATTGTGATCTGATTGAAGTATACAAGATGTTAAAATGGTTAAGAAATTAAATGGTGGCATCTTTACTCTTTCTCATATGACACACACACACAAGGGGATATAAATTTAAATTGAAAACGATGGTTGCAGAATAAATGTGTGGAAATCTGTACATGGCCAGAGAATAAACTTCAAGCTACTCTTGTCGAAGTGGGTAGTTGGAATTAATTTAAACAAAGGGAAATTATTAGAAGGAATGGGAAATAAAGCAAGTAAAAAAGATTTTTTTTATCTCTGCTTTCTTGCATCATTTTGCCAATACTAATATTGTTAAATTCCATTTGTAGAAATTGTACAGAGGAGTTCAAGTGAGTTAACAACCTTAAATTTTCATCTGAGGCAGGCTAAGTAATGTGGAAAAAGTGGTAGATAAGAAAGTAGTCCGAAACAAGGGAACAACTCTCTTTGCTTGATTCTGTTGAATTCAGAGAGTGCAATACACAAAAAGGTACATTTCTTGTAACTGTTAATAGGAAAATATCCAAAAGAACAATAAAACATAAAGAGTGAAACACACATTGACAATCAAATTTTAGCAATGAAACTGAAAAGCATTAGCATTAGTAGAGGCATATGATGCAAGAAAGCAAGCTTATACAGCATCAGCCGAAAAAAAAAAAAAAAAAACCACTCCCATTTCACCCCTCCATTCGTTTGAAATACCTGTACAGCTGAGCCTTAAATTTATTTAGGCTATCAACTTCCACAACAAAGGATTAAGTCTGTTCCACAAACCAACTGCCTGCTGGCTAAAGGCAAATTTCCCAACGTCTATCCTACATCTGTCTTTCCTCAATTTTAATTTATGCCCTCTCAGGTGATTATTCTGAGCAAGACGAAGAATCTCATCGGTATTCAGCATGCTCAAATCATTTAAGGCTTTATAGACCTCTATCAGATTACTTCGCCGGTGCCTAGTCTCCAGACACTGTATATTTGCAAATTTTAAGCCTTTTTTCGTACGAGCAACCCTTTGTTCCATTCACTAATCATGTTGCCCTTCTCTGTACTCGTTCCAGCAGCTCTACATCCTTCTTGAAATGAGGCCTCCAGACCTGTATACAGTACTCTAGGTGTGGCCTGACCATTGCCTTATACAAGGGAATAAACACCTCCTTATCCCTGCTAGAAAAATTCCTATATATCATTGACAATACACCATGAGCTATTCTTGCAGCCCGTCTGCAAGAGTACCTCATGGAACTTCATATCTGCCTGCACACCCACCTCCAAGTCTCTTTCATTCTCTACCACTGTCAATGTAGTACCACAGAGTTGATACGTTGCTCTGGGGTTACTGTTTCCCATATGTAGTACTTTACATTTGTCAATGTTAAACTTCATTTGCCACCTCTCAGCCCATCTGCTCAACCTTTTCAGATCCTGTTGCAGCAGCATAGCATCAGTAGTGTCCTTGACAACCCTGCCAACCTTTGTATCGTCTGCAAACTTGGACATTAAGCTTGATATACCATCATCAATATCATTTATAAATACAGAAAACAACAATGGACCCAACACTGAACCCTGAGGGACTCCACTAATAACATTAGTCCACGATGAGCAGTGTCCATTGATTACCACTCTCTGTCTTCTCCCACTCAACCATCCCTTTATCCATAGCAGCAACTTGCCTCCAATGCCACAGTGATCCAATTTGTGCAGCAGTCTTCCATGTGCAACAGTATCAAAAGCCTTTCTAAGATCCAAATATATAATATCAAAATTATTCCCTGCATCCAGTTCTTTTGTGACTGCATCATAGTATCCAATCAAATCGGTCAGGCAAGACTTTCCCTTAACAAAACCATGCTGTGTCCGAGCTATAACTGAAGTCTTGTCTAGATAATCCAGAAGTGCTTCTTTAACCAGTGCTTCCATTAATTTTCCTGGAACAGCAGTTAAACTCACAGGTCTATAATTACTTGTTGTCAGCCTTTGATCCTCCTTTGTGAATTGGGGTCACATTTGCACATCTCGAGTCTATGGGTACCTTCCCTAAGTCCAAAGAAGCTCTCATAATTCTGTTGAATTAAGCACAGAGAGTGCATTACACAAAAAAAGTTCATTTCTTGTAACTGTTAATACGAAAATATCCAAAAGAGCAATAATATATAAAGAGTGCAACTTGAACTCTGTAATCAGAGTTCAAATGTAATCAGGGTAATATGTTTCAAAAAATCTTTAGGCCCCTGCATATTGAAAAAGTGGCCCCACTTCCTGTCATCTATATCACAACAGTAATATGAAGATCTAATATCATAAACAAAATTTCACTGTAAATAACATTACAATGTAATATGATGAATATATTTTTAACACAAATGTAGATGATTCATCAATGAAAACAATTTTTATTTATACATATATTACATAGTGCTTTCTACATTTTGATATGGCAAGATCATTAATCATTATATTAAATCATTAAAATCAATATTTTATGAAATGCCATTTAAACTATTTAGTATTAGTATTAGCCAGATAGTGCAAGGGAGCAACAGGTTTTTGCTGTACCGCCCAAAAAAAAAAATTAGAAAAAAAATACAAATTATGCACTTCTCTCCACACGTATTCCTTTCGCCTCAAAGGTGGTACTTGTGCATATGTCCGTTCTGATATTACCTGTCAGAGACCTGGCAATTTGGAATCTCCTCTCTTTGATCTTCTCTGGCTTAAAATCTCTCTACCTCATTGTGTCAAATTCATCTGTTGTCTCTACCGTTCTCTCAACTCCACTAATCACTTGGAGCTCTTTGACTTCCTCTCGTTGCAACTTGACTTTCTCCAGTCCAACTTTCCTAACAGTGAGGTAATTTTCCTTGGTGATTTTAATGTTCACAACTCCAGCTGGCTTCCGTTTTCTAGTCAAACCGACCCAGCAGGTCGAGATGCTGAGGCTTTTGCAATTACTAATGACCTAGCACAGATTGTTCATTTACCTACAAGAATACCAGACAATCCGAATCATACAGCCAATACGCTTGATCTTTTTCTCACAAACAACCCTTCTAAGTACACGGTCGAAGTGAGAGGTCCTTTAGGCACTTCAGATCACAACTTGGTGATTGTCTCTTCTCCAATGGAACCTTTATCTCATGGCTATTCCCAACCACGTGTTGTTTGGCATTACAAGAATGCAAAATGGGATGACCTGCGAGACTTCTTTTCTTCTTTTCCTTGGTCGGATTACTGTTTCAAAACTTCTGATGTCAACAACTGCTCAGATCGTGTCAGTGAAATTATTCTCGCAGGAATGGAATCCTTTATCCCACACTCCACTTTAAAATCTTCTAAACCTTGGTTTTCCAATAAATGTGCTAAGGCTGTTCAAGAGAAGAATGTTGCATATCGTAATTGGCTTGTTTCTAATTCTTCAGTTTCGTTTTCTACCTACACCAAAGCTCGCAACAATTGTAAAGCAGTTATTAGTCAGTCCAAACTAGAGTTTGAACGGGCTAAGAGTAGAAAACTTGCTTCGTGCCCTAATGGTAGCCGAGCATTCTGGTCTCTTGCCAAAGCTATTGGCCGCAACTTTTGCCCATCTCTGCTTCCACCTCTGTCCAAACCAGATGGTTCTGTTGTCACTTCAGCCAAGGATAAAGCTGACCTGCTAGCATCCCATTTTTCTTCCAGCTCATGTATTAATGAACTTGGTAAAACACCTCCCACCATTCCCAACACGGTCCATTCAATGCCTCCTGTGGTCTTTCGTCAAAAGGATATCAGAAGGATTTTGATGAATCTTGATGCTAAGAAAGCTCCAGGTCCTGATGGTATTTCTCCACTTGTTCTCAAAATCTGTGTTCCTGAACTTACTCCTATTCTTTGCCGCCTTTTTTCACTTTCTTATTCCAAAGGTGTTTTTCCTTCTGCTTGGAAATTTGCTCATATCCAGCCAGTTCCTAAAAAGGGTGACAAATCCCTCCCATTCAATTATCGTCCCATTGCAATTACTTCTACTCTTTCTAAAGTAATGGAGAAATCAATTAACCGCCAACTCTTAAACTACCTAGAAACCTTCCGTCTGATCAACGATCACCAGTATGGATTCCATCAGTGTCGATCCACTGGTGATATCCTGGCTTATGTTACCCACTTATGGACTACTTCAATGGAAAGGTTCGGTGAAACACAAGTAGTTGCTCTTGACATCTCAAAGGCTTTTGATCGTGTTTGGCATAAAGGCCTTCTAAACAAGCTTACAAGCTTCCATCTTATGGTTTGCCAACTGTTTTTAATAATTGGTTATCCAGTTTTCTCTCTGATCGCTCACTGAGGGTGATGGTAGATGGCTCTCTGTCTTCTAACTTCTCCACTAATGCCGGTGTCCCCCAAGGTTCAGTTCTTTCCCCCACTCTTTTCCTCTTGTATATCAATGACCTTCTTGCATTGACTGGAAATCCTATCCATAGTTTTGCCGATGATAGCACATTGCATTCAACTTTCTGTTTTGAGAAATCTTGTCCTGCTCAATCAGCTTCAGCTTCTCGAAAATCTGCTACCAATTCCTTAAATGCCGATCTTCAGGTAATTCTCCAGTGGGGCAAAGACAACTTAGTTGATTTCAACCCTTCTAAAACTCAGTCTTGTCTTATATCTCGCAAAAAGGATTCTTCTGCTCCTATGCTTATCTTTAGTGACACTCCAATTTCTAGGCAAAAAGAATATATATCTCTTTTGGGGATTACCCTGACTTCTAATCTCTCTTGGCACAAGCACATTACAAATATTGCTTCCTCTGCATCTAAAAAACTTGGTTTTCTCTTTCGCTCTCGGCGTTACTTTTCTTCCAAACAGCTGCTCACTCTGTATAAATCGCAAATCCGCCCTGCCATGGAATATTGTTCCCACATTTGGGGTGGTGCCCCCAAAACCTCTCTCTCAGGCTTCTTGATGCCATTCAGAAGAGAGCAGTTAGGTTAATTAATGACTCATCTCTAACAGAGTCTCTCCACTCACTTTCTCATAGACGCACTGTTTCTGCTGCATGCCTCTTTTACAGATACTTTCATGGGCTCTGTTCTTCTGAATTGGCTTCTATAATTCCCGCTCTCTCTTTCAAAACAGTCCGAACACGTGCCGCCACCAGCCAACATCCATTTACTGTCCAACTTCAAACCCACAGAACCAACTTTTCATCTTCCTCATTTATTCATTCAACTGCCGTTTTCTGGAACAACCTTCCTTCATAGGTATTTCCTGAAAACTACAATCTACAGAAATCTACTACAATCTACAAACTACAATCTTCTTTCATCTTCTCAACCTCCAACCCAAGCACGGTACTAAGTACTATAGGTTCTAATACCTCTCGTGTTTGGGGTTCACATAAAAAAAAAAAAAAAACACGTAGGTAACAATCCTGTTAACTATAGAATTTCTTCAAACTGTCAGCCTCTACTACCTTGGAGGCAACCTGTTCTAGTAATCAACAACTCGCTTGCTAAAAGAAAATTACCTACAACCTAGACTAAACTCCCCTGTAATTTGAATTTACGGCTCCTATAAAAGTAAAAAAATTCTGCCTTCATTCATTTTACTAAACCCTCTCAAAACCTTATAAACCTCAATCAGGACCACTCTATGATGCCTGGTTGTCAAGCTCTGTAGTCCACATAATCAAAATCTTTCCTCTCAGGACCCTTTCAAGAAGATCAATGTCTTTTTACACATGACGATCCATACTTGGGCTCAGTATTCCAAATGTTGTCTGAAAATTGCCTTATATAAGCCATAATCCTTATACAATACGATTATGGCTTCCCTATCTCTACGAGATAACGTTCGGTAAATCATTAGCAGGACACCATGGGCTTTCCTGGCAGCCTCTTTACACTACCTAAAAACACTTCATATATACCCAAATCATAACTTCCAGATCCCTTTCTTCCTCTAATATTTTTAATTCAACCATGCCAAGTGTATAATTTATTTTGGGTTTACTTTTCCCCAGTTCTTGAGGTTGTCACAAACATTCTCTCAGATATGCCAGACAAGCTGTACTTGCTATATGGGAGCCTAAAACGCTGATGGAACTGATATTCGGATGACATTCAAGTCAATTGGACCCAATTTTGGTGAAGTTCGGACGGTCTGTGACAGCCAATTCCTTTAATTGCACCTTCATGATGGTGGGACTGTTAGTAATCCTGGGTATAACCTCCATGCACAAGCACACTGCGGGTGACCACACAGGTGTGAACCAACGTAAGCAGGGGTCGAGGTGTGGCGCCCACACCACATGGATTAATGCCACCCCTCTGTGTTACCAGGCAATATTAAATGGTAGATGACTCTCATCAACCGGTGTAATACCACCACTTTGCTTATTAGCATTAGCATTAGTAGAGGCATTTGATGCAAGAAAGCAAGCTTATGCAGCATCAGCCAAAAAAAAAAAAAAAAAACAACTTCCACTTCACCCCTCTGTTTGCTCAAAATACCTGTCCAGCTGAGCCTTAAACTTATTTAGGCTATCAACTTCCCCGACAAGGGATGGAAGTCTGTTCCACCAACCAACCACTCGCTGGCTAAAGGCAAATTTCCGCACGTCTATCCTACATCTGTCTTTCCTCAATTTGAATTTATGCCCTCTCAGGTGATTATTCTGAGCTTATTCGAGGCTTGAAGTGGTGGAACCCATGTTTAGTCTCCAGAGCTAAGTTCTGGTCAACCCTTCCCCATCTCTTCCATCATGCAGTAAAACTGATGACTTTTGAAGTTATGATGAACATCATTGCGAGATCCAATCTTCCTTAGATTTCGAGGGTACAGCTCTAAAATGGTGTTCGCAGGCCGACCACTAGTTAGTACACACGAATGAACCTAATGGTAACTCTTTGGGTGGCTTCCAGATCAGCAAGTGTATAATCTTGCTACCTCTACTCTGCCAGATAGTGACTGGAAGGAGTCCAAGTAGTGTGCATAAGGGGGGCATTGTCGAGGCCACGTGATGTCAAGGATCTGGGTATATTTTTACCATGTGTAGGCCATATTCAAAAATTTCATTACTTCATACAGCATGTCCTCCCCACTTTTTCTTACTATTGAATACACCACGAATTGTTAAACTAATAGAGTAAGTTTATCTGTGATAAGAACAAAACCTCCAAAACACTGCCTAGTTCATTTCACAAATATACGTGGTCTCAATTCTAATCTCAACGACGTCCGTTTCCACCTGCAGTCTGCCAAACGCCATGTACTTTTTCTGACAGAATCTCGGTTAGCATTAGCATTAGTAGAGGCATTTGATGCAAGAAAGCAAGCTTATGCAGCATCAGCCAAAAAAATAAAATAAAATAAATAAATAAAAAATAACAACTTCCACTTCACCCCTCTGTTCGTTCGAAATACCTGTCCAGCTGAGCCTTAAACTTTTTCAGGCTATCAACCTCCACTACAAGGGATGGAAGTCGGTTCCACCAACCAACCACCCGCTGGCTAAAGGCAAATTTCCTCATGTCTATTCTACATCTGTCTTTCCTCAATTCGAATTTATGCCCTCTCATGTGATTATTCTGAGCAAGAGGAAGAATGCCATCACCATTGAGCATGCTCAAACCATTCAAAGCATTATACACCTCTATCAGATCACCTCGCTGGTGCCTAGTCTCCAGACACTGTAATTTGCAAAACTTAAGCCTTTCTTCGTAAGATCACCCCTTTGTTCCATTCACCAATCTTGTTGCCCTTCTCTGTACTCGCTCCAGCATCTCTACATCCTTCTTGAAATGAGGCCTCCAGACCTGTATACAGTACTCTAGGTGTGGCCTGACCATTGCCTTATACAAGGGAATAATCACCTCCTTATCCCTGCTAGAAAAATTCCTATATATCATTGACAATACACCATGAGCTACTCTTGCAGCCCGTCTGCACTGCTCAGAAAACTTCATATCTGCCTGCACAACCACCCCCAGGTCCCTTTCATTCTCTACCACTGTCAGTGTAGTACCACAGAGTTGATACGTTCCTCTGGGGTTGCTGTTTCCCATATGTAGTACTTTACATTTGTCAATGTTAAACTTCATTTGCCACCTCTCAGCCCATCTGCTCAACCTTTCCAAATCCTGTTGCACTAGCATAGTGTCAGTAGTGTCCTTGACAACAATGCCAACCTTCGTATCGTCTGCAAACTTGGACATTAAGCCTGATATACTATCATCAATATCATTTATAAATGCTATCATCAATATCATTTATAAATGCAGAAAACAATAATGGACCCAATACTGAACCCTGAGGGACTCCACTAATAACATTAGTCCACGATGAGCAGTGTCCATTGATTACCACTCTCTGTCTTCTCGCCCTCAACCACCCCTTTATCCATAGCAGCAATTTGCCTCCAATGCCACACTGCTCCAATTTGTGCAGCAGTCTTCCATGTGCAACAGTATCAAAAGCCTTTCTAAGATCCAAGTATATAATATCAAAGTTATTCCCTGCATCAAGTTCTTTTGTGACTGCATCATAGTATCCAATCAAATTGGTCAGGCAAGACTTCCCCTTAACAAAACCATGCTGTGTCTGAGCTAAAACTGAAGTCTTGTCTAGATGATCCTGCAGTGTTTCTTTAACCAGTGCCTCCATTAATTTTCCGGGAACAGAAGTTAAACTAACAGGTCTATAATTACTTGTGTCAGCCTTTGATCCTCCTTTGTGAATTGGGGTCACATTTGCACTTCTCCAGTCTATGGGTACCTCCCCTGAGTCCAAGGAAGCTCTCATAATTATGGCTAAGGGTTTGCTTACTTCTTTTGCTGCCTCCTTTAATATAACTGGATAGATCCCATCCACCCCGGGTGCCTTTCTTGTGTCTATCTTCAACAACCTCTCCTCCACCTTACTCTCAGTTATTTCAAGATTCTGTAGCTTACTGCTAGAGTTGAATACACCTCTGTCATTCCCCTCGCTGAATAACTCCTCGTGTGTGAATGTCGATGCAAAATATTCATTTAGTTTGTTAGCTACCTGAACAGGATCATCAACAGTTGACCCATCAATATCAAGTGGACCAATCTGATTCATCCCCTTCCTTCTAGAGTTTACATAAGTAAAGAACTCTTTGCTGTTTTTCTTTGCATCCCTTGCCAAGGATTTCTCGTAATCTGCCTTCGCCTGCCTAACCTCCTTTGTAACTTGGTTGCATATCAACTTGTATCTATCATAGGCTTCTGTGTCATGTGTTAATTTGTAAGTATCCCATGCATTTTTCTTCTCTGCCATATGCCTCATTAGTTCATCTGACATCCATTTTGGCCTAAACCTTGAACAATATTTCTTAGTTGGTATGTAAAGCCTAGTAGCTTCCACGATAAGTTCCTTGAATGCTTCCCATTTTGAATTTGCTGTTGGCAATATCATCAGTTGATCCCACTGTATAGAATTTAAATACTGTCTCAGTCCATTGTAGTCGCCTTTACGAAAGCAATACCCCTTCCCTTTACCCCTAATGGTAGTTACCTCTTTGAGTAAATCCCACTTCAGCACACTGTGATCACTGCCACCTAGTGGTTCATTTATCTGCAGATTCTTAGTGCATGAAGAATCACTGCTGATAATCAAATCAAGAGTATTACTCCCTCTAGCTGCCTCCCGAACATGCTGATGTAGAAAACAATCATCCAATAAATCCACAAAAGCCCTGCTAGTGTGTGAGTGACCAGCCCCCAAATTCCAGTCAATATCTGGGAAATTAAAATCCCCAATTATAAGACTCTGATTTACTGGCCCACTCTATTTCCCTGTACAATTTCTTATTATACTCATCAGAGTCATTAGGCCTATAGCACACTCCTACTCTCAATTTTGATCTCCCAATGCTTATGTCACACCAAATGGTTCATTCAACTACTGCTCATCTCAGTTGGCCAAATTATTCACTGTATGATTCCTTTCGCCTCAAAGGTGGTACTTGTGCATATGTCAGTTCCGCATTCCCCATCAGAGACTTCGTAATTTGGAATCTCCTCTTTTCAATCCTCTTGCTTAATATCTCTCTACCTCATTGTGTCAAATTCATCTGTTGTCTCTACCCTTCTCCAACTCCACTAAACACTTCCAACTCTTTGACTTCCTCTCTTTCCAACTTGACTTTCTCCAGTCCAACTTTCCTAACAGTGAGGCAATTTTCTTTTGTGATTTTAAGGTTCACACCAGCTGACTTCCATTTTCTAGTCACACCGACCCAGCTGGTTGAGATGCTGAGGCTTTTGCAATTACTAATGTCCTTACACAGATTGTTCATTTACCTACAAGAATACCGGATAATCCTAACCATACCCGAGGGGCTCACATCTGGTGAGTATGGGCTTGGCACACCCAGGGACCAGAGCTGGATATCATCATTCTTCTCTTTCTTGGTAATTCCCTTCTACTTCTCTCTCTCTCTCTCTCTCTCTTTCTCTCTCTCTCTCTCTCTCTCTCTCTCTCTCTCTCTCTCTCTCTCTCTCTCAGGGAAATTCAGAAATTTTTTTTTTGGCTGGTGCAGCATAAGCCTCAGGCTTCCTTGCACCACACGGCTAATAATAATAATACAGCCAACATGCTTGGTCTTCTGTCAAAAGGATTTTGACGAATCTTGATGCAAAGAAAGCTCCATGTCCCGATGGTATTTATCCACTTATTCTCAAACCTGTGCTTCTGAACTTACTCCTGTTCTTTGCTGCCTTTTTTCACTTTCTTATTGCAAAGATGTTTTTCCTTCTGCTTGGAAATTTGCTCATATCCAGCCAGTTCCTAAAAAGGGTGACAAATCCCTTTCATACAATTATTGTCCTATTGCAATTACTTCTATTCTTTCTAAAGTTATGGAGAAATCAATTAACCGCCAACTCTTAAACAACCTAAAAACCTTCCGTCTGATCAACGATCACCAGTATGGATTCCGTCAGTGTCAATCCACTGGTGATATTCTGGCTTATTTATTGACAAATTCAATGGAAACGTTTGGTGAAACCCAAGCAGGTGCTCTTGACATCTCAAAGGCTTTTGATAATGTTTGGCATAAAGGTCTTCTAAACAAGCTTCCATCTTTTGGTTTTCCAACTGTTTTTTGTAATTGGTTACCCAGTTTTCTCTCTGATCGCTCACTGAGGGTGATGGTAGATGGCTCTGTCTTCTAACTTCTCCAATAAGGCTGGTGTCCCCCAAACTTCTCTTCTTTCCCCCACTCTTTTCCTTTTGTATATTAATGACCTTCTTCCATTGACTGGAAATCCTATCCATAGTTTTGCCGATGATAGCACATTGCATTCCACTTTCCATTTTGGGAAACCTTGCCCTGCTCAACCAGCTTCAACTCTTCAAATATCCGCTACCAATTCCTTAAATGCCGATCTCAAGGTAATTCTTCAGTGGGGCAAAGACAACTTAGTTAATTTCAATCCTTCTAAAACTCAGTCTTGTCTTATATCTCATAAAAAGGATTCTTCTGCTCCTATGCTTATCTTTGGTGACACTCCGATTTCTAGGCAAAATGATATATCTCTTTTGGGGATTACCCTGACTTCTAATCTCTCTTGGCACAAGTACATAACAAATACTGCTTCCTCTGCATCTAAAAAACTTGGTTTTCTCTTTCGTTCTTGGCGTTAATTTTCTTCCAAATCGCTTAATAATATTCTACAGTATAGTATTTCTATGAAAACATCAAACATGAAAGGTATCAAAACGTATAGTATTTAGCACCGTGCATGGGTTGACGGTGAAGTATGGGGGGAGAGGGGTGCCGGAAACTTTGCTCTAGAGACCAAACATGGGTTTCACCACTTCAAGCCTCCAATAAGCAAAGTGGTGGTGGTTTTTCACCGGTTGATGAAAGTCATCTACCAATAGTATCACCCTACCATAGAATATTATTCCCACATCTGGGGCGGTATCCCCAAAACCTCTCTCAGGTTCTAAATTTCATTCAGAAGAGGACAGTTAGGTTAATTAATGACTCCTCTCTAACAGAATCTCTCCATTCACTGTCTCATAGACGAGACGTACTGTTTCTGTTGCATGCCTTTTATTTGTTTTTGTTTTGTTTTTTTTTGTTACAGGTGATCCCCGCTTAACGCTGATAATTCATTCCGTAAAAACAGAATGCTAAGTGAATCCGCGCTAAGCGAGCGCCGCATTCCCATAAGGTAACATATGTATTTGTGAGTTGCGGTCAGTGCCATAGGATATTTCCTAATCAATAATAAACGGTAGTGAAAAGGTGCACAAATGTCGGTCAAAATATTTAATATTGAAATATTTGTACATATAAAATATTCTGCATTACATACGCATATAATTATTTGGTAACTACTTACGTATCAAAATTAAACTTAAAATTCCAATTAAAATCATGAATTTAATTGATCTAAATTGATTTATTTTAACTGATGAATTTAATCAAGAAAAATGTGTTGATTTTGAGTTGAACTTTGGCCCTCTTCCAAATAAACTAAAATGGGTATTAATTTTAAATCCCCCTTGGCGTTACCACCCAACAATAAAGTCAACCGATCCTTCACCGCTTTGAAACCTCACATGTTTTTTTATTCTTTCAATATGAAACTTCTTTTAGGCATTCGTTTCCACAAAAGTCCTGCTTCATCTAGGTTAAAAACCTGTTGAGAAATATAACACATAATACCCCTCTTCAATGATTTTAACAAGTTCCTTTTTGAAAGT
This sequence comes from Mastigoproctus giganteus, assembly GCF_048544385.1. Taxonomy (NCBI): domain Eukaryota; kingdom Metazoa; phylum Arthropoda; class Arachnida; order Uropygi; family Thelyphonidae; genus Mastigoproctus; species Mastigoproctus giganteus. The sequence goes on along the minus strand of NC_143576.1, from coordinate 263,361,914 downwards.
TTCAGCTCCTTAATCTGCACTTGCGGCTTCTCCCTGGATTTTAAATCTATTCAAACCAGCCCTTACTAGTTTTAAATGGTTCCACATTTTTTTTTTTTGGTGAGTTTTCTTCAGATCATCATATTGGCTAATCTCTCTCTCTCTCTCTCTCTCTCTCTCTCTCTCTCTCTCTCTCTCTCTCTCTCTCCCTCTCTCTCTCTCTCTCTCTCTCTCTCTCTCTTTTTTTTTAATAATATTTAACTTAACTGAATTCTGCATTGGATATTATCTTCAATAAAATTACTTAAAGTCTTTCCATTTCAATCCTAATAGCCGGGCTAGCCCTAGTTACTTGCAGTGGAACAGCTATCTTTCCCGCTGCTAAAATTAATTCTTTATTTTTTTTATAATTGTTCTTACAGTTAAACTTGCAAGTCCTAAATTATGGCATCTGCTTGTCTTTGACCAGAATCGATTGGCTTCAAAACGTCTAATTTAATTTTCAAATTCAGTCTTTTTCTTACATTTATAGTCTTCGTACTGCACTCAGACATTGTTGCTTTTTCATTCTTATCGGCCATTATTAACTCTTCAAAAATATAACTGTGTTGGTTGCATTAATTATGATACAATGTTCAAGTAAACTGTCCATTTCGCATGATGTCTAATAAGGTACTGGGTGATGATTAGACTTTGGATAAATACATATAACGCAAATATTACAAGCAATATACTTGGTCATTTTTTAAAATGTTAATCTCGGAACTGCGTAACAATTCACTGTACTGCAATTAAAGTAGCGTGCGAGAAAATTTCACCGAGCGTAGGAAAATTTCTCACGTCGGCGTGGGAAACATTTTAATGCTGTTTTGGTATTCATTTTCAAGCTATCAATTCCATCAAATGGAACGATTTCGTTAAATATGGCAAAAATGCAATCTGTAAAAGAGCGTTATACTGATCTGTGAAAGCGTTATAGTCAGATACGGGTTATAATATAAGAACAGCGTTAGAGCGAATCAGCGTACAGCGAACCGTGTTATAACGGGGGCCTGCTGTATTTGTTTTTTTTTTTTAGGAGCATTAACAACTAAGGCCATATTGCTCTGGGGATATGCGGTGCTCATTCCCTGACTTTTCCGCACCCTCCGTATTTGGTGGCCATGGACTTGAACCCCGGTCTAATCAAGAAGCGTGTGCTACGCAGTGCTGCTCCTACCCACCTGGCTACGGAGGCACCTGCATGCCTTTTCTACAGATACTTCCATGGACACTGTTCTTCTGAATTGGCTTCTATAATTCCCCCTTTCTCTTTCAAAACAGTCCAAACACTTGCTGCTACCCGCCAACATTCACTTACTGTCCAACTTCAAACTCAGAGAACGAACTTTTCATCTTCCTCATTTATTCATTCAACTGCCGTTTTCTGGAACAACCTTCCTTCATATGCATTTCCTTCATAAAAAATTTTAAATTTCTAATAAATATTACATTTAATATTAAAGTGTTTCTTATTTTCATTTCGATGCCATATGCTTGCATTTCACTATGTACTGTCTATGTACATAGTCATATTATGAAGGTACATATAATACATACATAAACAAAATTTTAGACTAGTTTTTCTTATATATTTCATACTTTGGAACGGAACCCCTTTATTACTATGGGAGCCATAACTCAGTATTCGCGTTTTTAGTATTCGTGGCATTTCTCAGGAACGTAACCCCCGCTATTCGCGGGGGTTTACTGTATATAAAATCAAATTTATTCCCTGCATCCAGTTCTTTTGTGGCTGCATCATAGTATCCAATCAAATTGGTCAGGCAAGACTTTCCCTTAACAAAACCATGCTGTGTTAGAGCTATAACTGAAGTCTTGTCTAGATGATGCTGCAGTTTTCTTTAATCAGTGCCGCCATTAATTTTCCTGGAACAGAAGTTAAACTCACAGGTCTATAATTACTTGTGTCAGCCTTTGATCCTCCTTTGTGAATTGGGGTCACATCTGCACATCTCCAGTCTATGGGTACCGCCCCTGAGTCCAAGGAAGCTCTCATAATTATGGCTAAGGTTTTGGTCACTTCCTTTGCTGCCTCCTTTAATATAACTGGATAGATCCCATCCCCCCCCCCAGGTGCTTTCTTGTGTTTATCTTCAACAATTTCTCCTCCACTTTACTCTCAATTATTACAAGATTATCTAACTTACTGCCAGAGTTGAGTACACCTGTGGCATTCCCCTTCCTGAATAACAAGGGGAATGCCACACATGAGGACATTCACACATGAGGAGTTATTCAGCGAGGGGAATGCCAGAGGTGTATTCAACTCTAGTAGTAAGCTACAGAATCTTGAAATAACTGGGAGTAAAGTGGAGGAGAAACTGTTGAAGATAAACACAAGAAAGGCACCCGGGGTGGATGGGATCTATCCAGTTATATTAAAGGAGGCAGCAAAGGAAGTAAGCAAACCCTTAGCCATAATTATGAGAGCTTCCTTGGACTCAGGGGAGGTACCCATAGACTGGAAATGTGCAAATGTGACCCCAATTCACAAAGGAGGATCAAAGGCTGACACAAGTAATTATAGACTTGTGAGCTTAACTTCTGTTCCAGGAAAATTAATGGAGGCACTGGTTAAAGAAGCACTGCAGGATCATTTAGACAAGACTTCAGTTATAGCTCGGAAACAGCATGGTTTTGTTAAGGGGAAGTCTTGCCTGACCAATTTGGTTGGATACTATGATGCAGTCACAAAAGAACTGGATGCAGGGAATAGCTTTGATATTATATATTTGGACCTTAGAAAGGCTTTTGATACTGTTGCACATGGAAGACTGCTACACAAATTGGAGCAGTGTGACATTGGAGGCAAATTGCTGCTATGGATAAAGGGGTGATTGAGGGGGAGAAGACAGAGAGTGGTAATCAATGGACACTGCTCATCGTGGACTAATGTTATTAGTGGAGTCCCTCAGGGCTCAGTGTTGGATCCATTATTGTTTTCTGTATTTATAAATGATATTGATGATGGTATATCAAGCTTAATGTCCAAGTTTGCAGACGATACAAAGGTTGGCAGGGTTGTCAAGGACACTACTGACACTATGCTAGTGCAACAGGATCTGGAAAGGTTGAGCAGATGGGATGAGAGGTGGCAAATGAAGTTTAACATTGACAAATGTAAAGTGCTACACATGGGAAACAGCAACCCCAGAGCAACGTATCAACTCTGTGGTACTACACTGACAGTGGTAGAGAATGAAAGGGACTTGGGGGTGGTTGTGCAGGCAGATATGAAGTTCTCTGAGCAGTGCAGACGGGCTGCAAGAGTGGCTCATGGAGTATTGTCAATGATATACAGGAATTTTTCCAGAAGGGATAAGGAAGTGATTATTCCCTTGTATAAGGCAATGGTCAGGCCACACCTAGAGTACTGTATACAGGTCTGGAGGCCTCATTTCAAGAAGGATGTAGAGCTGCTGGAACGAGTACAGAGAAGGGCAACAAGATTAGTGAATGGAATAAAGGGGTGCTCTTACGAAGAAAGGCTTAAGTTTTGCAAATTACAGTGTCTGGAGACTAGGCACCAGCGAGGTGATCTGATAGAGGTGTATAAAGCCTTGAATGGTTTGAGCATGCTCAATGCTGATGGGATTCTTCCTCTAGCTGAGAAGAATCACCTGAGAGGGCATAAAATCAAATTGAGGAAAGACAGATGTAGGATAGACGTGCGGAAATTTGCCTTTAGCCAGCGGGTGGTTGGTTGGTGGAACAGAATTCCATCCCTTGTAGTGGAGGATGATAGCCTAAATAAGTTTAAGGTTCAGCTGGACAGGTATTTTGAACGAACAGAGAGGTGAAGTGGAAGTGGGTTTTTTTTTTTTTTTTTTTTTTGGCTGATGCTGCATAAGCTTGCTTTCTTGCATCAAATGCCTCTGCTAATGCTAACTGCTCATGTGTGAATGTCGATGCAAAATATTCATTTAGTTTGTTAGCTGCCTGAGCAGGATCATCAACAGTTGAACTATCGATATCAAGTGGACCAATCTGATTCATCCCATTCCTTCTAGAGTTTACATAAGTAAAGACCTCTTTACTGTTTTTCTTTGCATCCTTTGCCAAAGATTTCTTGTAATCTGCCTTCACCTGCCTAACCTCTTTTGTAACTTGGTTACAGACCAGCTTATATCTATCATAGGCTTCTGTGTCACATGCTAATTTATATGTATCCCATGCATTTTTCTTCTCTGCCATATGTCTCATTAGTACATCTGACATCCATTTGGGCCTAAACCTTGAACAATATTTCTTAGTTGGTATGTAAAGCCTAGTAGGTTCCAAGATAAGTTCTTTGAATACTTCCTATTTTGAATTTGCTGTTGGTAACATCATCAGTTGGTCCAACCGTATAGAATTTAAATACTGTCTCAGACCATCGTAGTCGCGTTTACAAAAGCAAAAACCCTTCCCTTTACCTCTTTGAGTAAATCACACTTCAGCACACTGTGATCACTGCCACCTAGTGGTTCCTTTATCTGCAGATTCTTAATGCATGAAGAATCACTACTGATAATCAGATCAAGAGTATTACTTCCTCTAGTTGCCTCCCAAACATGCTGAAGTAGAAAACAATCATCCAATAAATCCACAAAAGCCTTGCTAGTGTGTGAGTGACCAACCCACAAATTCCAGTCAATATCTGGGAAATTAAAATCCACCATTATAAGACTCTCTGATTTACTGGCCCACTCTATTTCCCTGTACAGTTTCTTATTATACTCATCAGAGTCATTAGGGCTATAGCACACTCCTACTCTCAATTTTGATCTCCCAATGCTTATGTCACACCAAACTGACTCAACACTGCACTGTCCAGCAATGTCGACTGGCTTCACTTCCTTGGATTTTATGTGTTTCTTAACTATTAGCATAACCCTTCCTCCCTTCCTATCCTGTCTATCCTTTCTGTACACACTGTATTCCCCAAATTCCAGTTCTGCATTTCTTATATCTGTGTGACACCATGTCTCTGATATCCCAACAATATCCACCTTTGATGCTTTGAGCAATACCTCAAATTCATCAAATTTATTTACTAAACTCCTAGCATTGGTGTACACGCAAGTATACATGCACCTGTTTCTATTCTTAGCTACCCTAACACAACCCATGTGTTTACTTGTACCGCAATGACTCCCAGCAGTCTCTGAAATATCCTGCATCTTGTTTTGAAGGCTTCTGTTCATTCCAATAAAAACAGTGCAAGAATCTCTTTCACCTCTGCCAGTGGCTACTGTTAATCTATTAGTCTTTGTCTCCCCCCATGCTAGCAGTTTTCCGACCCACCTAACACTGCCTCGATAGCACCAGCAAATATTCTTGTACCCTTTCTATTTAAGTGTATCCCATCCCTGTAGAAGCAGTCTCTCCTGTTAACAAGTACAGACCAGGTTGAAAAAATTTTTACCCCTTGAGCCTTGCACAATCTTTCCAGGGCCGAATTGATCGACAGGGCTCTCATCATATACTCCCTCCTATCGTGTCTGGGCAGAATTGCAGACACTTTCAAATTCAACCCTAATTCACAGCTTTTTTTCAACAGTGACCTGTACTTGTTAAGTAATTCTGCCGGTCTCCTACTCTTAATATCCTACTCCATCCTCCTACTCCTTTCCTCCTAAATGTCCCTGGATTGTACTCTTGAACAACGATTTTCCCTACCACAATGCTTTATGTATTCGTGATATATTGGCACACCTCCAATCAAAAGGAATCTCTTGCTATTCCAAAGATGTCCTTATAATTAACCTCAATGGTTCAATACACTCTCTGGAAGCCTCACTCAACATTAATGGATATATGCCATCCACTCCAGAAGCCTTACTTGCCTTTATGCTTGAAAGTTTTTCTAATAAACAGTCATCTGTTAAAAATCACTAATTTCATATGGCTCAGCCTCACTCACACAGTCTCTCCTCAGCATAAAGGGTCTTTTGTCAGTAAATACAGATGTGAAGTACATATTGAATTCATCAGCAACATCAGCTGGGTTATCTAAGACTTTCCCTACAACCAACCAATAAAACAATCAGATCGGACCAAAGGGTCCGATCTGATTTTTTTATTCATTTTTGTATTTGCATGCACAAAAAATTTTCTTGTCCCCATTATTTGCTCTCTTAGCCAGTGTTTTCTCCTACATAGCCTTGGCCTCCTTAACTTTATCTGTGGTATTCATTGGATCATCATCACCAATTTCTGTGCAGAACCACATTTCTGTTAGCCCTATTATGTCAGAATTATTTGTCCTAACCAGGAGTTTGAACTTAGCCATATTATTGACACCTGACATAATAACAGACACAGCTAAAACTAACTATCCTTCTATAATTTACTATCTTGAAATATCCCTTGAAGTTATTTATGGTTGTTTCCTTTATCTTTATCATTCCACTCATTTGAAACATTACCATCAGAACATCTTGCCAACATCAGAGTAGCAGCAACAAACAAGAATTCTTGAACTTGAGTGCAAGCATTACTTTGACCCATATCATCAGATAAATGTGGATCAATATAACCCTTCTCCCCCAAACTAGCAGTTTCCCTGAACCCTTAATTAAGGTGTCCTTAATGATACTGGCAAAAATGCTTGCATCACCTTTGCTCAATGCCGACCGGGTTAGCCGAGTGGGTAAAGTACCTGCCTGGCAACCCAAAGGTCGCGGGTTCGATTCCCGCCTCGGGCTTGGATCAAAGTACTGCAAAAACCTTTGGAGGTGCAATATGGCCACAGAAGCCGATGCGCCAACAACTACCAAATCAAAAAAAAAAAAAAAAAAAACCTTTGCTCAAATGAATACTCTCTACAAACTGATTCCTTCTACCTACAGGTGTGGGCCATGTTGAATAAAATTCACCCCCCCCATCTGTAATTTAAAAATCACTAATTTCATATGGCTCAGCCTCATTCACACAGTCCTATTCCATGGCACAAATGAATACTCTCTACAAACAGATTCCTTCTACCTACAAGTGTGGGCCATGTTGAATAAAATTCCTCCAAACCCCTCCCCCCACCCTTTGCAGATTCTCTCAAGTATTGAGCTAATGAACAAGGCTTTCAGCATATAATTCCTCCTATCGTGTCTGTACAGAATTGCAGACACATATGCATTCTGACCCAACTTGTGGCATTTTTTTTCAGTATGGTCCTATATTTATCCAACAAATGGTCAAGGTTATGTTTGTTTAATATTGTTAGTCCCCACATGAATAATAAAGCTCTCTTTACCCCCTTTGAAATCTGACAATGTGTTCGTAACATCATCATTTTTGCTCCAGCAAGCACACCCTGGTCCACCTATCGTTATTACAAAAAATGTAACACATTTCCCTGACAACAGAGTCCCAAATAAAACCAAATCTCATTCAGCCAGACCAGTCAAAATAGTCAACTGCTATGAAGTTCACTATTATTTTCTGCAACCTGAATCTGGGGTGCATCATTTGGCAGATCCCAGTATACTTGAGTGCCTGATGAGCTCCTAGTTACTTAGGGCAAGCAACGGTTTCTTTAGTGACTAAATTTCTTCTCGCAATGCACCAAGTTCTAATTTGAGATCAGTACACTTCTTCATCAGGTGCAAAGAAAAGAATCATTGGCACATACCTCAGGCTATACAATCCACGAACTGGTGACTGACACCGGAAATACCTGCAGGCATTCCATCGGAATTATGATGTCCTTGGACTTTGTATTGTAAGTGCATCTTGAAACAACCATTATTTAAGCAAAATTTGAACTAAAGAAAGATTACAAAATTTAAATTTACAATTTATTACAGAATTAAAATTTAAAATGTATAACAAAAATTAAATTGTACGCCAAAAACCTTATCCACTAGTGAAGTTAAATGAAGTTCAAGTTATTGGGAGGAATTTAAATTAGGAGAAATACTTAACAAAAGTTAAGGATTAAATTTACAAAATACTACAGAAATTAATTTCATGAAACTACTGAAAAAAGATTTTAAAATTACAGAAATAAAATTTTTAAAAATTTTGAACAAAAATGTTGTCTACCAAACACGATGTTAATCCAGTTCAGTTATCATGTCATACCCGATTAAAACACATCTACTCTCTATGACTGCCTACAGTAGAATTGGTGAGCCCAAGTGATGCACCCCCGATTCATATCACAGAAAAAAACAGTCATGTGCAAACTGCTCTAGTTGAAAGAGATTTAGTTTTATTGGAGGACTCTATTGTCGGGTAACATTTTTTGTAAATGGATATCATTTTCTGTAATTTAGTATTAGTAATTAGTATTAGTAACGGCCGCATGGTGCAAGAAAGCCTATGGCTTATGCTGCACCAGCCAAAAAAAAAAAAAAATCCGAACAAAACAATGATAAAAACAAAAAATAAATAAATAAATAAAATAAATAACTAAATAATAATAATTAATAAATAAATAAAATAATAAAATAAAATATAAATAAAAAGGAAATTAAACCTATCATCCTATGCTTCCCTTACCCGAAAGTACTATCCAGATGACCTTTGAATTTCCCCAAACTGTCGGCCTCTACCACCCATGAAGGCAACTTATTCCAGTAATTTATAACTCGCTGGCTAAAATAAAACTTCCTGCAGTCCAATCTAAACATTTCCCCCAGTAACTTGAATTTATGTCCCCTAGTTCTAGCATCATTTATAATCTTGAAAATTTTGTCCTCATTCATTTTACTGATGCCTCTCAGAGCCTTAAACACCTCAATCAAATCTCCTCTAAGGTGTCTAGTTTCCAAACTCTGCAACCCACATATTCGAAGTCTTTCTTCATAAGGACGCCCTTTTGCCGATCTCACCAGGCGAGTTACCCTTCTTTGCACCCTTTCAAGAAGCTCGATGTCTTTCTTTAGGTGCGGTCTCCATACTTGAACACAGTATTCCAAGTGTGGTCTAACATAAGCCTTATATAATGGGATTATCACGTCCCTATCTCTACTTGCAAAAGTTTGATAGATCATCGATAGGACACCATGGGCCTTCCTTGCAACCTGTTTACAATGCTCAGAGAATTTCATGTCTGACCGTATCGTAACACCCAAGTCCCTTTCCTCCAGTACTGGGTTTAGTTGAACTCCACCAAGTGAATAAGTTTTTTTGGGATTACTGTTTCCCAGGTGTAATACCTTACACTTTGTTGGATTAAAGCACAGCTGCCATTTTTCTGACCATTCTTGAAGTCTATCTAGGTCTCTCTGAAGAAGCTCAGCTTGACAGTGATCATTAACTACTCTACCAATTTTAACATCATCTGCAAATTTAGACATCACGCCCTCTATCCCTTCATCAATGTCGTTTATGAAAATTAAAAACAACAGTGGTCCTAATACTGATCCTTGGGGAACCCCACTTCTTACATCAACCCAATCTGAGGAATAGCCATTTATCACAACCCTCTGCCTCCTGCCCTGAAGCCATCCTTCTATCCATCTAAGGATTTTTCCAGTGATTCCAACCTGTTCCAGCTTATAAAGCAACCACTCATGTGGGACTGAGTCAAAAGCTTTGCTGAAATCTAAATAAACAATGTCGAAATTATTCCCTAAATCCAGCTCGTGAGTGACCCTTTCGAAATAGCGAACCAGATTTGTTAAACATGATTTTCCCTTTACAAAACCATGCTGAGTATCCTTGTGAATTTCAATTCGATCCAAATGATCCTGAATTCCACCCTTGATCATTGCCTCCATGATTTTCCCTACTACTGAAGTCAGACTGACAAGTCGATAATTTCCAACTTCACTTTTAGAGCCACCCTTATGTATGGGAGATACATTTGCACTTTTCCAATCCAAAGGAATCTCCCCAGAGTCTAGTGATGCTCGCATAATTAGCCTCAATGGTTCAATGCACTCGCTTGCTGCCTCTCTTAAGATTATAGGGTATATTCCATCAACTCCAGGAGCCTTACTGGTCTGTAGGCTCGAAGGTTTTTTCATTAAATAATGTTGCAAAATTTCAATATCATTAATTACATATTTTTTAACTTCGCTCCCACAATTTCCCATTGCCACAAAAGGCTTTTCATTTGTAAATATCGATGCAAAATAACTGTTGAGTTCATCTGCAACGGCAGCTGGTGTATTTATTACTATCCCCTTTCTCTTACGTAAAGGTCCGATCTGGTGAAGAATTCTTTATCCCCCCTCTTTGCTCTGTTTGCTAGTGATTTCTCATAAACTGCCTTTGCCTGTCGAACCTTTTCTGTGGCTCTATTACAGATCACCTTGTAGCTGTTATAGGCTTCAGTACTTTAATTGCTCTGTAACCTTTCCATGCCACCTTTTTCTGCTCAAGTAATGTGGCAACTTCACTATTCATCCAACTTGGAACCCTTCTCGTGGAGTATTTTTTTAATGGTATATACGCATTCAAGGCATCTGTGATTAATGTTTTAAAAGCATACCACAGTTCAATTGTATTCATTCTCAGCGCGATATCTACCCAGTTAATAGAGGCCATGTAGTACCTTAAGGCATCGTAACTTCCCCTTCTGAAATTAAAACCCATTCCTTTGCCTTTTACTTCTGCTACCTCTCTCGTCATCATCCACCATAGAACTCCGTGATCACTTCCTGCTACTGGTTCCTCTACTGTCAGCCCTGTTATGTCATCTGATTCATGTGTGATGATGAGGTCTAGGATATTCTTTTCTCTAGTATTTTCCCTGACATGTTGATACAAATAACAGTCATCTAGTTGATTTAAAAATTTTGTTCCCCATGTCGAGTTTCCTTCCCATTTACTCCAATCAATTAGAGGCAAATTGAAATCACCCATAATAAGGCATTGACGCTTACTTGCCCATTCCATTTGCATGTAGAGGCTTTTGTCATAATCTTCACAATCACCTGGTCTGTAGATTACTCCTACTCGCATTATACCTTTGTTTCCAACTATCTCACACCATACAGACTCTATACTAGCATGTGAAATGTCTGAATCCGGGAAAGCTATCGTCGCACTCAGGCTGCTTCTGATAAGAAGCATTACCCCACCACCCCTTCTATCTACTCTATCCTTCCTAAATACATTATACAAGCCGTACTGAAACTCATCATCCCCAATTTCCGGGTGGTACCACGTCTCTGTAAGCCCTATTATGTCCGCGTTACTTGTTTTAACCAGCAGTTCGAATTCGCTCATTTTATTGACGACACTTCTAACGTTACTGTATAAACAATTAAGATTTACTGTTCTTGTATATTTAACAACCCTAACACAACCCTTGAAGTTTTTTAGGCTCTCTTCCCTGATATTAGCTACCCGCTCACGTGAAACGTCTTTGCCCCCAGAACCAGGGATAGGTGGACCAGATAAAGATAGGTGGACCAGAACCAGGATGTGTTTGCTGGGAGCAACAATTGATGATTTAAATGTAGTTGTGCAGAAAACAATAAAAAAAAAAAAAAAAAAAAAATGGTTTATAAAAATACACTTATACTTAATTTTATATTTATATAAAATTAAGTATAAGTGTATAATATTAAGTGTATAAAATTAAGTATAAGATTTAAAAATATATACTTAATTTTTAAAAATGCTAGTGAGGTCTCTGGCAGCTGGCATTATGTTAAATGGCACTATAACTGCCTATAACTATTTAAAATTTCTAATAAATTGTTCCAGTATTCAACAATACTCAATATTATAGCAGCAAACCTGTTTTACTTGTGCGGGAGAAGTGAAGACCACTGTTCCATTAGCCCTAACTTGTGCTGTTTGACCTGCAGACACGGCTCGTGAGCCATCAGTTGAGCTGTTTGGTGACATAGCTGGATTTGCTGTTCGTTCTCCCCCATGATGAGAAGTTACAACTGAAGTATTTTGATCTTCAACAAGCGCCTCCATGGCATTCTAAAATGCAATAAAAGGTTAACAGTCAGAGTAGACAAAGAAATGTGAAACAGTAATTCCATCTTTAAAATGTTCATCACTTCTAATTTATGAGATAATAATAATTTTGCTAATAATAAGAAATAGTGCAATCAGCAAAACAGAAGTTTTTAAAACCAATCTCCAGCAAAAAGGAAAAAAATTAAAATTATAAGATTATAATTTTACCTCTGTAAAATTACATTTTCTACATGTATATAAAATTAAATACTGAATATTTATTTGTGGAAATGTGATACATACATTGCAGTTGTGTTTGCACTCGAGCTTGATTTGATTTTTTGTGGTGCAAAAACAGCAAGGTTATATTGTGACATGAAAAAGTTAAAATTCAAAAAAGATGAGATTGGTAACCTTTAAAAAGGTTACCTCGTCAAAAGTGCATATATATAGATACCTGTCAATAAACAAAAATCAGTATAAGAGTAAAAGTAAATTGTATATTTCATATGAGTATACATATATATATATATATATATATATATATATATTGATTTTAAAAATTTAAAAACTGCTGAGACTGTCATTTAAAATCTGACTGAGTGTATATGGCTAAGTCAGATGGGTAAAAATGGTAAAACGAGCATTTCTAAAACTGGTACAATCAAACAAAATACGTTGAATGGATAAAATGGTGTTGCATTGCTCGCATATAGGAGGGTCATCAGCCCTCAGCAAAAAGGAGTGTCATGCGGAGCCGAGCAAGAACAACTTCCTCTTTACAATCCCTACATAGACTTGACTGCCAAAGATGGATAATGGACTTAATCTGGTATACTTTGTTTGTAGCGAGGCGATGCCACTATTCTTGCCACTGTGTATTACTTGCCTGTATTATAGGCTGCAATTTCATGAAGATAATCCTTGCAGTAATCTCAGCTTAACATACCAACTGTGTGGTATTACACTTGGAGTAGTCGAAAATGCAAAATGCCAAATGATGCAAAAAAATAATTTTGATATCATATTCTTCTATTTCATGAAAGCTTTTGATACTGTTGCTCATGGAAAAGTACTCATCTTGCAGCCTTCTGCCATAAGATTGAGATTACTCATTCGAGATACCAATTCAACTCTTAGATTGCTATACTCCTTACAGTTGTACATATTTTCCCATGATTTCCTTTCACCACAATGTCAACTAGATCTTTCAGTGATTCCTAAATCGTGCAACACTGCATTAATCAAACCATGACCAGTCACAATAAGAACATAGCTGGTAAGTTTGGTGCAAACCATTTCAACTTTATTGAGGCTGCATTTCTTATATCCGGGAAAATTTTTGTGTAATCAGTCCTATATCACAAACACTCCTGCTAGACATTTACCAGAGTATCTCAGATTCTTGCCTTTTCCTTCTTGGGATCTGGCAAGATATCCACCGCTTTATTCAGAAAAGAACTGGGAATGCCACGGCGGACAGAGTAAGCCTACCTACAAAATACCAAATGCAGATTAATAGCAATTTGCCAGACACAACCTGCAAATCCTAAGGAGCATTACACTTTTGAATGGATCTGAGCTTCCTAGCAAATACTCTTTGACTTACGTGCTCAAACCAAAATTGGCACATCATACGTTACCATCGAGATAAATACACATTCATAAGTTCACCAGCTTGCCTTTTATTTCCCAGCCAACCCTAGTGATTCAAGTAATAATCCCAATAAATTTCCTCACCTTTTCAGACCAGATAGATATATACTATGTGAGTTGAAAATTAAAGATTCACCAAGCATAACGCCTAGATATGGTTTGAATAATACTGGATACTTCCGCTTGCTCAGATTAAGAACCTGAGAGGGTATAGATTCAAATCGAGGAAAGACAGTTATAGAATGGATGTGCAGAAAGTTTGCCTTTAGCCAGCAGGTAGTTAATTGCTGGAATAGACTTCCATCTGTTGTTGTGGAAGTTGATAGCTTAAATAAATTTTATGCTGTATAAGGCTAAACTAAACAAACATTTGGAGCGACCGGATGGGTGAAATGGGAAGTTTTTTTTTTTGGCTGATGCTGTATAAGCTTGCTTTCTTGCATCATGCCAACCGGGCTAGCCAGGTGGGTAAAGTGCCTGCCTGGCAACCCAAAGGTCGTGGGTTCGAATCACGCCTCGGGCTTGTATCACAGTATAATGCAAAAACCTTGGGAGGTGCATTATGGCCACAGAAGCCGATGTGCCAACAACTAAAAAAAAACATCTTGCATCATATACCTCAACTAATGCTAAATGCTAATATTTTAATTGCCTTGCTGATTTCTGGCTCGATCCATTCATTCTCACAACTGGGGGGGTCTTCTACACAAAAAATGACCCTCGAAGACCACTGTCCTTGTTTTGGTTCCTGATACAGTCAGTTTATGTAACCTACACCAGTTATTAATAATTAAAATATACTATCCTACATTTGCACAAAAATAAAAAGATATGCTGGCCTACTAGCAAGAATCATGCAACGGGACTGGGGTTTATCAAAACATACCCTCAACCTGTATTATAAAACACTCTTCCTCCCATCCATCTTGTATACAGCTCCGGCTTGGTACACCAAAACAACAATGGTTGTAAATCAGAGAACCCTGGACACAATCCAAAGAACTGTGTTGCTCACTATCACACGAGCCTGTAGCACTACAAGCACTAATGCACTGCAAGTCCTGGCACGGGGGGGGGGGGGTCCTTCCCCTAGACTTGGAAATTGAAAACAGTGGAATCAAATACCATATAGTGAAGGGGCTCCCCTGTACCTTCTTAGATTACACGGTTAACAACAGCACACCATGCAAAGAGGAAAAGAATAGGCTTCAGAACCACATCACCAGGATCTGGCAACGTTGTTGGACTGAAACCACCAAAGGTTGTATCATCAAAAAATTCATCCCGGACCTGGGAAAAATATTCCCGCAAATGCACACTTGGTTCAAACCAGGACTCCACATATCATATGAACTGACAGGCCATGGCGGCTTCAAAGAAAAGCTGGCCCAGATGGGATTGGAAGAAGACCCAAGATGCATGTGTGGTGAAGCAGAGAGTTGGACACACATCATGTGTAACTGTCCAAACTATGAGGACCTGCGATGTAGGTTAATGACTACAATAAAGTACTTCCCAAAAAATATGGAATCACATTTTCTGGACTTGAGTGAAGAATATGGAGCACTAACAAACTTTGCTCAGCAGCTCTTCACCAGGCAAAGAACACTCATCGCCTTACACAGAGTGACATAAAAATGGTGATACAGAACAACGCAACAAAATGCCTACGTTTCCACCAACCCCCCCAAGATGAAACCAGACAAGACAACAACCAGAAAACCGGACTAGACAAAATGAAAAAACCACGATTACTAAATGGAAATGACAAACGGTCTCTTTCCCCATGCACCACTGAGTGCTACGTGGTGTAGTGACTCCTGAAAGGACTACCTAAATACAAGGACTGGAACGTACATCTTCTGAACCCTGGACGGTTCCCTTGAAAGCTGAGGAAGGCCATCTGGCAAATGGGGCTGGACATCTGTTCCAGCCTACTTTTTCCCCCTTTCCCAGAGGAGGGGGGGGCGACGCTTTTGGCAGGACCTGCCAAAGTACAATTAGTCTTATTGGTACACCTGGCTGGCATCCGCACCTTTCATCAAGACATAAGTGAAATATCTGGCCAACGCTCCAGATTTAAGTGAAACATATAAGTAATGCTTCTGCAGTCTCAATCGTTACAAATATGGAAAAGAAACCATCTGATATGATGGAACAAGTATGCAGCATTTGTAATGTTGTAAATAAATACGCCATTAAATGCTCGTGATGTGGCAGCGTCATTGGGAGCTGCTGTTCTCAAGTTGACATCATGCGCTTAAATCAAAGCAGACGAAAGAAATTCCTTTGCTCAAAATGCAGGTCCCACAACGAGAACAATAGCACAGAATAACAGGAAGAAATGAATGCAGCAGAATCTCACATCATCGACAGAGGCGACTCAGAAACTGAGGAACCTTCCCCACATGTTTCCAACAACCTCACAGTAACGGAGCTGAACGGGAAGCTTAGTGGCTCATTAATTGATATCTTAGGTTATGACGCATGCCCAGACGATTGTGAACACAAGAAAACATATGAAGATGGAAATGATACTCTTGACTACGTGAAAGAAATAGGCTGTAGTGAGGCTCGGAATGATCAAGAAAGAAAAACAGATCAGGATTACTTTAAGCATGAGTCACAAATGCTTTTTTTTTTTTTTTTTTTTTTTTTTTTTATGTGAACCCCAAACACGAGAGGTATTAGGACCTATAGTACTTAGTACCGTGCTTGGGTTTGAGGTTAAGAAGACGAAAGAAGATATTTGTTGACATTGGACTTGAACTTCTGTAGATTGTAATTTTCAGGAAATACGTATGAAGGAAGGTTGTTCCAGAAAACGGCAGTTGAATGAATAAATGAGGAAGATGAAAAGTTGGTTCTGTGGGTTTGAAGTTGGACAGTAAATGGATGTTGGCTGGTGGCGGCACGTGTTCGGACTGTTTTGAAAGAGAGAGCAGGAATTATAGAAGCCAATTCAGAAGAACAGTGCCCATGGAAGTATCTGTAGAAGAGGCATGCAGCAGAAACAGTGCGTCTATGAGAAAGCGGGTGGAGAGACTCTGTTAGAGATGAATCATTAATTAACCTAATTGCCCTCTTCTGAATGGAATCAAGAAGCCGGAGAGAGGTTTTGGGGGCACCACCCCAGATATGGGAACAATATTCCATGGCAGGGCGAATTTGTGATTTATACAGAGTGAGCAGCTGTTTGGAAGAAAAGTAACGCCGAGAGCGAAAGAGAAAACCAAGTTTTTTAGATGCAGAGGAAGCAATATTTGTAATGTGCTTGTGCCAAGAGAGATTAGAAGTCAGGGTAATCCCCAAAAGAGATATATCATTTTGCCTAGAAATCGGAGTGTCACTAAAGATAAGCATAGGAGTAGAAGAATCCTTTTTGCGAGATATAAGACAAGACTGAGTTTTAGAAGGGTTGAAATCAACTAAGTTGTCTTTGCCCCACTGGAGAATTACCTGAAGATCGGCATTTAAGGAATTGGTAGCAGATTTTCGAGAAGTTGAAACTGATTGAGCAGGACAAGGTTTCTCAAAATGGAAAGTTGAATGCAATGTGCTATCATCAGCAAAACTATGGATAGGATTTCCAGTCAATGGAAGAAGGTCATTGATATACAAGAGGAAAAGAGTGGGGGAAAGAACTGAACCTTGGGGGACACCGGCATTAGTAGAGAAGTTAGAAGACAGAGAGCCATCTACCATCACCCTCAGTGAGCGATCAGAGAGAAAACTGGATAACCAATTACTAAAAACAGTTGGCAAACCATAAGATGGAAGCTTGTTTAGAAGACCTTTATGCCAAACACGATCAAAAGCCTTTGAGATGTCAAGAGCAACTACTTGTGTTTCACCGAACCTTTCCATTGAATTAGTCCATAAATGGGTAACATAAGCCAGAATATCTCCAGTGGATCGACACTGACGGAATCCATACTGGTGATCGTTGATCAGACGGAAGGTTTCTAGGTAGTTTGAGAGTTGGCGGTTAATTGATTTCTCCATTACTTTAGAAAGAGTAGAAGTAATTGCAATGGGACGATAATTGGATGGGAGGGATTTGTCACCCTTTTTAGGAACTGGCTGGATATGAGCAAATTTCCAAGCAGAAGGAAAAACGCCTTTGGAATAAGAAAGTGAAAAAAGGCGGCAAAGAATAGGAGTAAGTTCAGGAGCACAGGTTTTGAGAACAAGTGGAGAAATACCATCAGGACCTGGAGCTTTCTTAGCATCAAGATTCATCAAAATCCTTCTGATATCCTTTTGACGGAAGACCACAGGAGGCATTGAATGGAGCGTGTTGGGAATGGTGGGAGGTGTTTTACCAAGATCATTAATACATGAGCTGGAAGAAAAATGGGATGCTAGAAGGTCAGCTTTATCCTTGGCTGAAGTGGCAACAGAACCATCTGGTTTGGACAGAGGTGGGAGTAAAGATGGGCAAAAGTTGCGGCCAATAGCTTTGGCAAGAGACCAGAATGCTCGGCTACCATTAGGGCAAGAAGCAAGTTTTCTACTCTTAGCCTGTTCAAACTCTAGTTTGGACTGGTTAATAACTGCTTTACAACTGTTGCGAGCTTTGGTGTAGGCAGAAAATGAAACTGAAGAATTAGAAACAAGCCAATTACGATATGCAACATTCTTCTCTTGGACAGCCTTAGCACATTTATTGGAAAACCAAGGTTTAGATAAAGGACGAGATTTTAAAGTGGAGTGTGGGATAAAGGATTCCATTCCTGCAAGAATAATTTCACTGACACGATCTGAGCAAACGTTGACATCAGAAGTTTTGAAACAGTAATCCGACCAAGGAAAAGAAGAAAAGAAGTCTCGCAGGTCATCCCATTTTGCATTCTTGTAATGCCAAACAACACGTGGTTGGGAATAGCCATGAGATAAAGGTTCCATTGGAGAAGAGACAATCACCAAGTTGTGATCTGAAGTGCCTAAAGGACCTCTCACTTCGACCGTGTACTTAGAAGGGTTGTTTGTGAGAAAAAGATCAAGCGTATTGGCTGTATGATTAGGATTATCCGGTATTCTTGTAGGTAAATGAACAATCTGTGCTAGGTCATTAGTAATTGCAAAAGCCTCAGCATCTCGACCTGCTGGGTCGGTGTGACTAGAAAACGGAAGCCAGCTGGAGTTGTGAACATTAAAATCACCAAGGAAAATTACTTCGCTGTTAGGAAAGTTGGACTGGAGAAAGTCAAGTTGCAAAGAGAGGAAGTCAAAGAGCTCCAAGTGATTAGTGGAGTTGGGAGAACGGTAGAGACAACAGATGAATTTGACACAATGAGGTAGAGAGATTTTAAGCCAGAGAAGATCAAAGAGAGGAGATTCCAAATTGCCAAGTCTCTGACAGGGAATATCAGAACGGACATATGCACAAGTACCACCTTTGAGGCGAAAGGAATCATACAGCGAATAATTTGGGCATCTGAGATGAGCAGTGGATGAATCAACCGATAACTGAGATTCTGTCAGAAAAAGTACATGGGGTTTGGCAGACTGCAAGAGTCTGCAAGAGCTAAAAGAGTTACTCGAGGAACTCCTTCTTCCGATCCACAAAACCCTGCAAGGAATCCAAGAAGAAAACCATGAACTGCATGAACAGAATAGAACTTTAATAGCCAAACAGAAACTAATTGATGATAAATTAGACACAGTCCTAACTCAACTATGTGCAATTAACGGAACAATCAGATGAAATATCCCAATACTTGAAAACCCACAGGCTTGCCCAGCTGGCATTTCAAAAGTTGCAAGAGGGAAATCGATGGAGAACCCGCACATTAAATCACAACGGATGACTACCCTCAAAGGTAGAGCAGAGTTGCAAGATGTTGATCCCTGCAAAGAGCAGTTACCCCCTCAAATTTTTGATAATTCAAAAAACCAATCCTCCAAAAAAAGGTATGCACAGGTTGGAAAATGGTCCAGCGACCACTATCCCCAGCTCTACTTCTTCTGCAAACCAAGATCGCAATAAAAAGAAATCAACCCCTCCATCAGAGGCAAACATGAATCAGAAACCTACTTTTGCTCAGGTTGTTTCTCTGCCGACAAAATCAGCCCCTCAAAATTCCACTAAAAAGGACCCCCCCCCTCACCTAAATGCCCATCAGCAACAACATGCCATATGGACAAATGGCAATCCTACTGATCATCCTCCAACATCCCAGCCACATGATTATCACCCTTGTCTTGCAGAAAGGTACAGCATCACCTCAGTTCAAACAAGAGGAAAGCTATTCGTCTTGCAGATTAAATCCAGTATCACACTGAGCGTCATTAAAGAAATGTGCGTAGAGGGGATGGGTATCGACGTAGAAGTAAGACAAGTATGAACAAGACATCCAGCATATTCCTCCTTCACTATCTCATGCCCTATCAATTGCAAAGCACGATTACTAGACAAAACCATTTGGCCCAGTGGCACCCTGGTTAAACGATTCAGGGAACGTGCTTCGAGGCCCTCAACTAGGATAGCGCAGTAGCAATTAAGGAAAGGAATTCCTCATCAGACTCGAAAGAAAATATGCGAGTCTCTCTTTACCTTCAAAATGTGCGCAGCATAGCCAATAAACTTCGCACTTTGCAGAACTTTCTATTAAGCTCGGAATATAAATTCATCTGCCTGACAGAAAACCTGGCTTCAAAATAATAGACAGCTAAATGCTCTGGCTGACAATTTTGGTTTTAAATGAGTTACAAGAAGAAGAGAAAACAAAAGAGGAGGAGGAGTAATGATACTCTATAAGAATAATTTCTCTGTAATTAAAAACCAAGAGTCACACTTGGAAAATTTTGAAGTCATCTCAGCAACCTTCAGAGAAGGTACAAAGATTGTATAAATTTGTATTCTATACCTTCCGCCCAACCATGACAGCAAAGCCAGAAATGAATTCCTTACTTGGCTTGTCACAAACTTGAACCCAAATGTAGAATCTATCGTGATGGGAGATTTGAACGTGCCTCTTCCTAAGCACAAATATGCAAAGAGCAAATTGGATTGTACTATGGAAACCCTCTCGATGAAACAACTTGAAACACCCCTCACAAGAGGCACACAGCGCCTTGACCTGGTATACTATAATGCTCTAGACATCACATTAACTGACAGTACGACTCGCTTCGCTTCTGATCACATCCCTCTCTCAATCCAAGCCAACCTGAGAAGTCAAGCTTGTAGACAAAAAGAGAACTGGAGGTGGGAAAACAACGCTGATGTTATCTTCTCAACCAAGTATATAAAACCAGACGTAATTTTGAAACGGCTCGTGAATTTCAACTGGCAAAATCTCTTCCAACTCCCCGTAGACAATGCCTTAGAAGCACTTTCGGATACACTTCACTTTATTGCGCTTGAGGGGGCATCAAAACACATTAAAATTTACGATCCAGCAAATTTCTGGTTTAGTCCACAAGTAAAATATGCTTTCAAGAACAAGCAAAAACTCTTCAGAAAACGGAAAAAAACTGAACACCCACCTGATTATATTCGATATAAAGAAGCTAGAGCATGGTTCATTTGATTGAAACGTCAAGCTCACTATGACATGGTGCGATCACATTTAAAGAAAGGAAGCAGAATATCTAATAAGAAAAGGCGTACAGATATAATGCCCGAGCACATCTTCTCAGAATGAACCCAAGCCACCTTTGGAACTCCTCTGGCAGAAAATCAAGTTGACAGTGAAGTCAACACAGAGAAAATCCGTGAAGCAATCAGCAAACTGAAGACAGAGGTCTATCCTGAACTGTCTCAAATCAATATCGCTAGAGATGACATTAAAGCCACTGTGAATAGCCTCAGGAATAAAGCCACAATTGGGCCTGATAAATTCCCACTCTTCATGATTAAGATCAGCAGTGCATACATCATAGATCTCCTCATCCACATTTTCCACAAAATTATAAGTGAAACCCACTTTCCAAAGATATGGAATATGTACTTCGTTAAACCTGTTCCCAAAAATAACAATCCTAAATCCTCCAAAGACTGCAGGCCTATTGTAACTGGACATTCGTTTCAAAAAATATTTGAGAAATCCATTTTAAATACCATCGACCATCACTGCTTCGGGCATAGACCGGAGTACCTTCATTCAGTGATCCCACAAAGATCTACTACCATGAATCTCATGGAGACCATTTCAAATCCAACACCCTCCTAACTTCAGACAGCAATTAGATATAGCCTTCTTAGACGTTGCATCCGCTTTCAACAGTATATCCATCTCGGCTATTACTATCATCTTGGAGAAATATTTCCATATAACTGGGCACATATTAGCTATAATAACGAGTTCTTTGAGGGAAAGACACATCACTGCCATAAATGGAATTTCCAAAGAGACCTTCCAAGTCAACAGGGGAGTCCAACAAGGTGGTGTCCTCTCTGCTACTCTCTTTGCAACAGCACTGCACCCCTTCCTGACCCAAAATCAAAAACAATGTCGTATATGCAGACGACTTGAAATTTTTCATCACCTCGAATGACTAAAACACGTCCTTACAACGCAACAACGAAGCAAACTCCAAAATCACCGAGTTGCAAGAATATCTTAATTGCATGGGGCTCTGACTAAATGAACACAAGACAGCACAAATGGTTTTCACCAACAAGGTAATAAAGAACCACATATCAATACGCGTAAATGGCAGCATGGTCAAAAAAAGTCAGGACACATATTGATCTTAGTCTGAAATGGGACGAAAATCTAAACTTCGCACCCCATTTCGGATATGTAAAGAAGAAAACTTACACAGCCCTATGGACCTCCAGACAGGAACTGGTAGGTATCAGGAACCCTCACCTTGTTAAACAATATATTTTAAGATGCTTCGGCCCCATCCCTCTCTACGCATCCCAGATTTGGTCTTCTGCCCCAGATGCCCATCAAGGCTTTCCTGGTTTGTTAGTTATTGTTATTTGATTTTTAGGAGCATTAGCAACTAAGGCCATATTGCTCCGGGATATGCGGTGGTCATTTCGTGACCTTTCCGCATCCTTCGTATTTGGTGGTGACGGGCTCGAACCCCGGTCTAATCAAGAAGCGTGTGCTACGCACTGCTGCTCCTTCCCACCTGGCTACGGAGGCGCCATCAAGGCTTTCCTGGATTTAGAGTACTGGACGCTGAGATGGTTAAACAGGATCACTGTTTAACCATCTCAGCTGTTTAAACAGGATTACAATGAGATTGTAAATGCAGCCATTTACAATCTCAAGAGCCATTTTATATGCCAACTTGGATGTCATGCCTTGGTCTCACATAATTGTCACCAAGAACATCCTCACACTTGCAAAGCTGCTGACCAGGAGACTCGACTCGCCGAAAACTGACTCCTGCTGACTCGGCCCCGCATGACGCAAAGGTGGGCAAATAGAACATCATCCCCTCCAATCAGTAGCATGCTCACGCAGCTGGAAAGCCTTCGGCGATTTTTTCCTTCTAACACCATTAAGATCAACAACGATCTTCAAGCAGACCCAGAAAAGCTTTGCACAGAGAAGAGGTACAGGACTGAAATGTTTCAGAATGCATTACTCCACCTATAAATGCTGAGTGAAGCTCACAGATGAAAACAAAAGAGAATGCAAGAAATTAAGAATGAACTGGTTGGGACTGTTTTTGCTCTGCACTGGTGCTCCTGTTATGTTGATATTGGACGTCTTGTCTTTCTGTTACCTGCTGTAAATAGTGCTGTAGATGTGAACATTCTCTAATTCCTTGTAAAATTGCAAATTATGCTTGTACTCTCTTTCTGTCTGCCTGTCATGTAAAAATAAGGCAATGATATATGTATAATATAAATAATTAGACAATGTATAATTTGTATAATTTATAAAGACGATGATTTGTATAAATTATAAATGAATAATTATGTATATAACTTATATTTGTATCTATGAATGTGCACCCCCTGGTTAATAGCTGTAAGCTCTTAGCTCTTAGGAGAAAATAAATAGCTCTTAGGAGAAATTTAGGAGAAAATAAAGATAATAATAATAATAATAATAATATTTACTTAGTAACTCTATAAAAAGAATAAAATTATTATTCAGGCAGTTCTCGCATATACAAGTTCTATATATGCAGACAGTTCTCGCTTTACGAGTTCCGGGGTTTACGAGTTTTTTTTTTTTTTACAAGTATCAAGTACAACAAAATCGAAAATATGAACATTAATTGCAAAAAATGAATGTTAAACATTAATACCACATTCCAAACCACGTGCGTAGCTATACAATACAGTGTACCCGGCTTTACGATATTAATCAGTTCCAGAGACACTATCGTAATGTGAACCCAATAACACATTGTGTTTTTTGGTAATTCGTTTCAAGATCTCGGAAGTTGGAATTTTCGCTGTATAACTAAGCTATTTATCTCTCTAAAATGTCATTGTTAAGGTCACGAGCGTGACCTTAAGGCCATATAAAAGGTCGTGAGCGTGGTTTGTAAATTGTGATAGTTACCAATTCAAATCATTAAAATGCACTGCACTTTCATCTTCGTCATATGTTCCGTTATACGAACCAATTTTGAACGCCTTTGTGATATTTTTCTAAAGCACATTTCTGGAGGTCACGATCATAAAACAATAAAAACAATTTGCACTTTCCGGTTTATTGGGTTTTTCTGTTACTGCAAGCAATTATGAACGGGTAGTAAACTCGATCTTCTTGCATTTGCGAAAATACCGATAGCTGGAATTGTGTGTTTTTTTACGTTATTATGGTGAAATTTGTTTCCCCTTTACTGAAATATTCAATCGTATAAAAAACATAAATAAATTTTCAGAATCTTCTCTTCTTTCTTTTTTCTTAAACCTTTCTAAACTTGTTACTCCACGCGAATCGTGTTAGTTGCAATTTGTGTGCCGTTAAAAAATGCTTATGCATGCAATCGTAAAATTTATAATGAAAAGAGAGAATGAACAGAAAGGAAACAAACGCCTCTTGAAATATTTCTGAAGAAGGCGACTGCTTCCGCAAAAAACTAACGAGTGCCGAGCCAATAATGAGTGATCAAGTGTGCATTTAGTCGATGATGATGAAGAATAAACATTCTTTAACATTTGTAAGTCGTAAATAATTTCTCTATTATTATAATTTGCTTGATTTTCCAGACTACGTTTTCATTTCTTTCGATAAATCAATCATTATTTAAACATTAGCTAATTAATTTCATTGTTGAGAACGTAATCAATATTTTTAACCTTATGTCTATGGGAAATAAATCCCCGCTTTACGAGCGCCCGCTTGGAACGAATTAACTCGTAAAGTCGAGAACTACCTGTACTTTATATATATAATGTGTTTTATGAAATGTAATTTTGTTTATAATTATATTATTATAATAACTATCATATAACATATTTTTAATATATATATATATATATATATATATATATATATATATATATATACACACACAGAGAGAGAGAGAGAGAGAGAATAGGATCTAACAGACAGAAAATTGAGTAGGGGTGCCGCAAAATAAAAAAAAAAAAATTACTTAGGGGTACCGTTATTAAAAAAAAGGTCGAAAACCACTGAGATAATTGGTAGTCTTCAGCGACAAGACGCAACAAAACAGTTGTAACAATGTTAGTACCAATATTAATAGTGGCAAAGAATGCAAGTGAGCAATCTTATAAGCCATCAGCCAAAAAAAAAAAAAAAAAAAAAAAGAAAGAAAGAAAAA
Organism: Mastigoproctus giganteus; assembly: GCF_048544385.1. Taxonomy (NCBI): domain Eukaryota; kingdom Metazoa; phylum Arthropoda; class Arachnida; order Uropygi; family Thelyphonidae; genus Mastigoproctus; species Mastigoproctus giganteus. Next base: position 263,336,645 of record NC_143576.1, on the reverse strand, counting down.
AAAGAAATGTACACAGTACATTACATTTCAGGCGAGTTAGCAAACTTCATAAAAATTCATAATGTATAACAAAAAAAAAACCGATAATAAAAGGGCGAATTTTCTGCAAGAACCGAGAATATTTCGTTTCTGTGCATCTGCCATATTACACATTCATTTCTCCAATCAACACACGGAAACTAACATAACACAGTATCCATTGCTTCCGATAAAATATACATAGGCTAAAATGTGTATTAAAAAAAACGGAAAGTAAAAATAATAATTGCCGGGATTTCTATTGATCCAGTTTTAATGAGGACATATCGTTTTAAAAGAGCCAAATATATAAGTTTCATGAAATTTAAAGACGCTTTCATTTGAAATTTCACGAATTTCATACGCAAATGTTAACGCACCTAAAAATAAAAAAAATTTAAAAAAAAAAAAAAAAAACACCACTTCATCTGTCCATTCCCTCCAATATTATTTATTATTATTAGCCATATGGTGCAAGGAAGCCTGAGGCTTATCCTGCACCAGCCAAAAAAAAAAAAATTCCCCCATTACCCTGAGCGAGAGAGATTGTTGTTGTTGTTATTTGTTTTTTTAGGAGCATTAGCAACTAAGGCCATATTGCTCCGGGATATGCGGTGGTCATTCCCTGACCTTTCCGCATCCTCCGTATTTGGTTTTTTGTTATTTGGTTTTTAGGAGCATTAGCAACTAAGGCCATATTGCTCGGGGGATATGCGGTGGTCATTCCCTGACCTTTCCGCATCCTCCGTATTTGGTGGCGACGGGCTCGAACCCCGGTCTAATCAAGAAGCGTGTGCTACGCACTGCAGCTCCTTCCCACCTGGCTACGGAGGCACCAACCGTATTTGGTGGTATTAGCATTAGTAGAGGCATTTGATGCAAGAAAGCAGCATCAGCCAAAAAAATAAATAAAGTAAAAAAAAAATAAATAAAAAATAACCATTTCCACTTCACCCCTCTGTTCGTTCGAAATACCTGTCCAGCTGAGCCTTAAACTTATTTAGGCTATCAACTTCCACGACAAGGGATGGAAATCTGTTCCACCTACCAACCACCCGCTGGCTAAAGGCAAATTGCCGCACATCTATCCTACATCTGTCTTTCCTCAATTTGAACTTATGCCCTCTCAGGTGATTATTCTGAGCAAGAGGAAGAATTCCATCAGCATTGAGCATGCTCAAACCATTCAAGGCTTTCTACACCTCTATCAGATCACCTCGCTGGTGCCTAGTCTCCAGACACTGTAATTCGCAAAACTTAAGCCTTTCTTCGTAAGAGCACCCCTTTGTTCCATTCACTAATCTTGTTGCTCTTCTCTGTACTCGTTCCAGCAGCTCTACATCCTTCTTGAAATGAGGCCTCCAGGCCTGTATACAGTACTCTAGGTGTGGCCTGACCATTGCCTTATACAAGGGAATAATCACCTCCTTATCCCTGCTAGAAAAATTCCTATATATCATTGACAGTACACCATGAGCTACTCTTGCAGCCCGTCTGCACTGCTCAGAGAACTTCATATCTGCCTGCACAACCACCCCCAGGTCCCTTTCATTCTCTACCACTGTCAGTGTAGTACCACAGAGTTCATACGTTGCTCTGGGGTTGCTGTTTCCCATATGTAGTACTTTACATTTGTCAATGTTAAACTTCATTTGCCACCTCTCAGCCCATCTGCTCAACCTTTCCAGATCCTGTTGCAGCAGCATAGTGTCAGTAGTGTCCTTGACAACCCTGCCAATCTTCGTATCGTCTGCAAACTTGGACATTAAAGCTTGATATACCATCATCAATATCATTTATAAATACAGAGAACAATAAAGGACCCAATACTGAACCCTGAGGGACTCCACTAGTAACATTAGTCCACGATGAGCAGTGTCCATTGATTACCACTCTCTGTCTTCTCCCCCTCAACCACCCCTTTATCCATAGCAGCAATTTGCCTCCAATGCCACATTGCTCCAATTTGTGCAGCAGTCTTCCATGTGCAACAGTATCAAAAGCCTTTCTAACCGGGGTTCTAGCCTGGTGACAGGCTAGAACCCCGGTCTAATCAAGAAGCGTGTGCTACGCACTGCTGCTGCTTCCCACCTGGCTACGGAGGCGCCTCAGAGAGAGAGAGAGAGAGAGAGAGAGAGAGAGAGAGAGAGAGAGAGAGAGAGAGAGAGAGAGAGAGACTGTCTAATTCTTCCTACCCACCTCCACAGCAACAGATGGAAGTTTATCGCAACAATCATTCGCTTATTAAGAATCAATTTTTGCATATCTACCCTTCACCATCCTTTTTCAATTTAAGTTTATATGTATATTGTCTGAAGAACAGTAAGAATGCCATCAACACAGTCCATTTAATGCCTTAGTGAGAATAATAGCAAAGCTTAACTGACAGTGCTCACCTCAAAGGTGAGTACCATAAGTTAAGCTTTGCTATTATTCTCACTAAGTCGAATTTCAAAATAACAGTACATTAAGAAGTTCAATCAATTAACTAAGTGTCCATTTATGCCTTAAAAGTTCCGATCAAGTTTCTTGATAGGTGACTAGTACAGTAGAACGTCGGTTGTCCGGAAGTCAGTTATCCAGAATAATTTTAAAGACTGATTTTTCTTCTTTTCTTGTTTTGGTTTTTAGGAGCATTAGCAACTAAGCCCATACTGCTCCAGGGATATGCGGTGGTCATTCCCAGACATTTCCGTATCCTCCGTATTTGGTGGTCACGGGCTCGAACCCCGGTCTAATCAAGAAGCATGTGCTACGCACTGCTGCTCCTGCCCATCTTCTTTTCTCTTTTACTAATGGTAGTACTTGAGACAAGTGTTTACTATGTTATGAGAGTATTTCTATTTGTTTGTTTTTTTACATCGTATATCTGATGATACGTTAGATTAGGAAACCATGAGTGACAGAGTTTACTCATTCGCTTCGGTGAACCCAATTTTCCATGGCATATTTTGTTCTCTTCATTTCATATTATATTTAGTTTAACTCCAGATTCGGTAAGAATAATATCGGCCCGAAACTGTGCAGTTTATTTACAGTAAAATGTCAATGAAAAGAAACTGCACAAAAATGGGCAGAAAAACAGGAAGAAAGCGATATAATGTTAGTTAGTTAGTTATTTGGTTTTTAGGAGCATTAGCAACTAAAGCCATATTGCTCCGGGGATATGCGGTGGTCATTCCCTGACCTTTCCACATCCTCCGTATTTGGTGGTGACAGGCTCGAGCCCCGGTCTAATCAAGAAGCGTGTGCTACGCACTGCTGCTTCTCCTTCCCACCTTGGCTACGGAGGCGCCCAGCGATATAATCAAAGTGATATTGTTAAGGAACTTGAGATTTAGAAGAAGAAAAAAAAAAGGTCACAACAAACGATCGAACATTATTTTAAAAAATTACTTTCTAATTTTTTTCTACATAACATTTGCAGTAAAATACCTATCTGAATATACACTGCCCTACCATTAATATCGGGACACCTGTCTAAAGACAAAAAAGAAAAAAAAAGAGCTTTTATTGTGTCATTTAATATTTTGTGCTGAAACCTTTTGCTTTTATGATGGCCTTCAATCTTCGCGTCATACTCTCAAACAGCTTTTTATAAATGTCAGGTGATATGTTCCTCCACTCGGCCTTTAACGCAGCCACCAGTTCGCAATCTCGACGTGCAGGTACTCGACGATCCAATACATCCCAAAGATGCTCGATGGGTTCAGATCAATACTCTGGGCTGGCCAATCCAATTTTTCCACACCCATTTCCTCAAACCACTCTGTTACGACCCGAGCATTTTGCATGCCGCGTTGTCTTGCTGATACAGGTATGGGCCTTCCCCGAAGTACTGCCATAATGTTGGAAGTGCATAATTGTCTAGGATGTCCTGGTATTGCACAGCATTCATGGTTTTGTCGATAACGACTAATGGGTCCAAGCCAAACCATGAAAAGCGGCCCCATACCATGACACTGCCTCCAACAAACTTCATTATTGGGAGGATACAATAAGGAAGGAACTGTTCCCCCTCGCATTCGCCACACCCAGGAACGGCCATCAGACTGGCACAGTGCGAACCTCGACTCGTCTGTCGATAGGACTGTTTTCCACTGCTCTACAGTCCAGAATTCGAGCTCCTTACACCATGTTAATCGGAGTCTAGCATTTGTTGAGATGATCAATTCTGTTGAACTGTTAAAGTAATTTTGTTGAACGTGTCATCTTGCATGCCCACTTTTGCAATTGTCTGTTCGAAGCCCAGTGTGCATATTTATAGCAGGTTCTGTGACGTGTTGCATGCATAGACCTCTTTCCCCATCCATGGAGGGGTGTCTGGATATTAATGGTAGGGCAGTGAACATACATGTGTAAACGTGCACATTTTTATGTATAAGTTATTAGACTAAGGCGCATTTAGGGCTAGAGCCTCAAGCTGCGAACAAATTTAGACTATGTATATAAAGTGCTTAGCATCATAATACACAGCCATTTCTGAATAAACAGAAAATTTTTAAGGTGGCATCGTTTTAGGTTATATCTCATATTGTGAATACCTTCACAACGAGTTGCCATGATATTGCACTACTTCGAATAAGTAACGCTTCACCTAAGGAGAAGACTAGTGTTACTTATTCTCAGATAGGTACCGCCACCCAGACAGCACTGTTTCAGGGCTATTTGGCCCTTCGTCAGTGAGTGGGTAGGTACCCAAGTGATGCAATGATGGCAAAAACAGTTATGAAGTATAACTCCACAATATGAGAGATGCCTGATGGTGTATGATGTATTTAGACTAAGGCGCATTTAGGGCTAGAGCCTCAAGCTGCGAACAAATTTAGACTATGTATATAAAGTGCTTAGCATCATAATACACAGCCATTTCTGAATAAACAGAAAATTTTTAAGGTGGCATCATTTTAGGAGAAGTAACACTAGTCTTCTCCTTAGGTGAAGCGTTACTTATTCGAAGTAGTGCAATATCATGGCAACTCGTTGTGAAGGTATTCACAATATGAGATATAACCTAAAACGATGCCACCTTAAAAATTTTCTGTTTATTCAGAAATGGCTGTGTATTATGATGCTAAGCACTTTATATACATAGTCTAAATTTGTTCGCAGCTTGAGGCTCTAGCCCTAAATGCGCCTTAGTCTAAATACATCACACACCATCAGGCATCTCTCATATTGTGGAGTTATACTTCATAACTGTTTTTGCCATCATTGCATCACTTGGGTACCTACCCACTCACTGACGAAGGGCCAAATAGCCCTGAAACAGTGCTGCTAGGGGGAGCTTGATGATGTCCGGAGTTTCCGAGAATAGGTAACAACAGCCTTCTCCACTGGGGAAGCGTTGCCTATTCGAGGAGTTTATGAGTTTTTGAGTGGTGTGAGTTGAAGGAGTTACTGTCCCTTTCATTCTTCTACACTGTTTCTTTTCCTCTTCCACTCCTACTATAACTTTCCCTCTACCTTTTTTGCTTTTCTAAGTCTAATAGGGACAAGTGGATATTCGAGTAGATATTCACATACATACATCAAATAGCCCTGAAACAGTGCTGTCTGGGTGGTGGTACCTATCTGAGAATAAGTAACACTAGTCTTCTCCTTAGGTGAAGCGTTACTTATTCGAAGTAGTGCAATATCATGGCAACTCGTTGTGAAGGTATTCACAATATGAGATATAACCTAAAACGATGCCACCTTAAAAATTTTCTGTTTATTCAGAAATGGCTGTGTATTATGATGCTAAGCACTTTATATACATAGTATAAGTTATTATTAATTTTTTAGTTAAATGAATTAGTTTTTTACACGATATTTAAAGTCTTTTTCTTTTACCTTAATACATTATAAGGAGTTTATTTAATGATACCTGACATTCGGTTATCCAGGAAATTTGCTATCTGCAAGAGGTCTGACATTAATTACTCCGGATAGCTGACGCTCTGCTGTACAGTATTAGTAATGCCATGTTGTGCAAGGAAGCATAAGGATTATGCTGCACCAGACACACACGAAAAAAAAAAAAAAAAAAAAAAAACAAGCAAAATAATAATAATAAAATAAAATGAATAATTAATAATAAAATAATATTATTAATTATTCAATAAAATAAAATAATTAATAATAATAAAAGGAAAGGAAATACACAACCTATACATTTCCCTCTTCCCTGGGTTGTTGCTGTTTTTTTTTTTTTTTTTTTAGGAGCATCGGCGACTAAGTCCACGTTGCTCCGTGAATGTTGTCTGTAAATTGCGTGTGTTCTGTGGTCGATTTTCTGTTTGCTGTAAAGAAAACCCGAGTTTCCGAGAGAAATGCCATACCATCCTCGCTTGAGACCGACTAACTCAAGTGTGAAAACTACCCATAAAAATTCTTCCCGTCATCGATGAGATTCGAACTAAGGTCTTTTCCCACCTGTTGTGGGGAAGACGATTATACCAGCTGACCTTTGAAATTCCCCAAATGTCAGCCTCAACCACCCACGTGGGTAACTTATTCCAGTAATTTATAACTCGCTGGCTAAAATAAAACTTCCTGCAATCCAGTCTAAACAACTTCCCCCGTAACTTGAAATTATAGCCCCTACTTCTTGAATAATTTATAACCGTGAAAATTTCTTCCTCATCCATTTTAGTTTTGCCACTCAGACACCTCAATCAAGTCTCCTCTAAGGTGCCCAGTTTCCAAGTTGTGCAACCCATATATCCGAAGTCTCCTCATAGGGACGCCCTTTTACCTCTCACCAGGCGAGTTACCTGTCTTTGGATCCTTTCAAGAAGCTCGATGTCTTATTTTAGGTGCGGTCTTGGAATACTTGAACACAGTATTCCAAGTGTGGTCTAACAGTAGCTTTATATAATGGCATTATGATGCCTTTATCTCTACTAGCAAACGTTCGATAAATCATTGATAGGACACCATGGGCCTTGCTTGCAACCTGTCTACAATGCTCGGAGAACTTCATATCTGACTGCATCGTAACTCCCAGGTCCCTTTCTTCCACTACTCACTTTAGTTTAACTCTACCAAGTGTATAAGTTATTTTGGGGTTACTGTTCTCCAGGTGTAAGATCCTGGATTAAAGCAAAGCTGCCACTTTTCCAACCATCTCTGATGTCTATCTAGCTTTGCTTTGCGGTGATAAATAAATTTTCTGTTTATACTCCGGACGACCACACGGTCAGAGGAGTTCATAAGATAGAGAAAATACAAGTAACAGCACCAAACTATTATTTTTAGTCCATCCGAATAATTAAATTCATCTGCCGTGCATTGTCTATTATGTCCATAAATTGCGTGTATTCTACGGTCGATTTGCCTGTTTTTGCTTGACGGAAACCCGAGTTGCAGGGGGGGGAGGTAACTCAGCCACGGAGTGAAAAAACCCATTAATGTTCCTCGCGTCATCGATGGGATTCGAACACGGGCCTTTTCCGCCCTGTGTGGGGAGGACGATGAAGATGCCACTATGCTACCGCGAAGACTCAAGAAACAGCATCGTATTATCAGTCGCGGGCTTGAACCAGGGTCACTCAAGGCACGTGTACTTATGCACCCTAGAGACTGACCACTCGTCTACGGCGGCCATTGATCATTAGGGGCACCTCCGTAGCCAGGTGGAAAGGAGCAGCAGTGCGTAGCACACGCTTCTTGATTAGACCGGTGTTCGAGCCCGTCACCGCCAAATACGGAGGATGCGGAAAGGTCAGGGAATGACCACCGCATATCCCGGAGCAATATGGTCTTAGTTGCTAATGCTCCTAAAAACCAAATAACAAACATTGATCATTAACTACTCTACCGATCTTTACATCATTTGCAAATTTACTAATCTTGCTGCTTTTCCCTGCACCCGTTCCAACTGATCAACATCATTCTTAAAATCAGAGCCGACGCAACCGGGTAGGAGAGGTAGGCGTCGCCTAAAGGCGGGCTTTTTTTTTTTTTTTTTTTCAGGAGGGTTTTTTTTTTTTTTTTACATTGCTTTCTGATCGGTTAACGTTTATCAGTATTTAACATTTAGGACGACAAATTTTATTTCGCTTATAGCAGCACATAGGATCACAGCGCTATTGCTGAAAACAAAGCTTCCAAACTTGTATGTAGTACTCAAGATGCGGCCTAACCATTTCGTTATACAATGCGATAATCACCTCATTGTCGCTTCTGGCAAAATTATTGCGTATCATTGAGAGAACCCAACAAGCTATTCATGGACTATTCATGGTCATGTGACTTGCAACGCTGTGAGACAAACCATTTGTGTGCACAGCAGGGGTGTACCTAATAAAGTGGGAACACAGTGTATGTGTTTCCACTTACCTGTACCGTGTGTATGGTGGCTCCCAGATATAAATCCATCTCCACCTAATATCTCTATGATGGTATAGAGAACTCTGTAAAGTGGGCCTGAGAAACAGTGCATGTGTGTGCGTGTTTTTGTATAAGTTTATGCGTGTATTGTTGTGTGTGTGTGTGTGTGTGTGTGTGTCAGATCTCTTTGTCACCAGGGAGCAGCCAACTCCTACGCAGTTGCTACCTGGTGCACTTTCTTCGGCAAGAGGAGTAGGGCCTTAGGCGCTTTCTGTGCTAGTGGCACAAATCAGCATCCACTGGAGTAGTGATAAACCAGTGGATGCAAAAAAACCCGTAATCAGGTATACATGAAGGACATTACATTACATTCAAGATACCATTAGCCAACCATCGCTCTCCAAACCGGAGTTTATACGAGAATTTTGACTAACTTCATTTTCCATGCCATATTAAAATACAAAACAATTCAATAGAAAAATACTAACTCAATCAACACAAAAACTAAATGGAGGATGCATACCACTTAGCCTTAACCAAGAAGAATTAGCCTAAGTTCGGTTTTTAATAACCTCTCACCCACCCTAATGGGTTAAGTTACCACCCCAGCCACTGGGAAGTGGGTTCCACTATCTAGCCTTGCCCGTATCCTCCTGTTAAAAACTCTAACAAAATTGTTAAAGTAAGTGAACAATATTCAATCTGCAAACATGGTCCAAAGATTACTTTGCTCCAAAGATCCGATGGAAACCCCCAACTCCACTCTTAAGTTGACATAATTGATACAATGGAACGTTATATGCTCCCAATCTCTCTTCTTCTCCACAAGTGCAAAGTCCATTATCGGTAGACCCTAACTCATAGAGTCGCTTTGTCAGGCCATGTCCCTTTATTAGGAAAGCAGCATGTATGCCAAACTACTGCGAAGCATTTCTTTTTAACATCAAGTAGTTGCACTTTTGGTAAAAACAGATAGGTCACCCTTCCCTTATCTGAACTTACCCACCGTCCTTGCCATATATTTATGAGTCATTTCTGCATTTATCAATACAGAAAGGACAGACAATATAGAACGGGGAAAGAGGCTATTCGCTTAGTTAAGAAACACATAAAATCTATGGCAGTGTACCCAGTTAACATGGGTGGCGAGAGCAATGTTGAGTCAGTTTAGAGTGACATAAGCACCGGGAGAGCAGAAATGAGTAGGAGTATGGGCCTAATTATAGGCCCATACTCAATAGGGGTCCAGCGGCTAAACGACCAGATGAACAAACGGTACATGACACTACACATATACAATATTCATACACTTTTAAATCTCTGGCATTTCCCAGCGAACTGGTTCACCCACAATGAAAACAACGCTGAGATGGGGGGGGGGGGACCACTGGTGCCGTCTGACCCTAAACACACTTTACACTTCACTTTACTTCTACTAATACCACTTAGTATGAGTAGGAGTACAACGAACAATGACTCTGATGAGTACAACAAAAATGAGAGTAGGAGTATGTTATTGGTCTAATGACTCTGATAAGTACAGCGAACAACTGTACAGGGAAATACATGGGCAAGTAAATCAGAATGTCTTATAATGGGGGATTTTAAATTTCATGATATTGATTAGAACTTGTACGTTGGGAACTCACACACTAGTAAGACTTCTGTGGATTTGTTAGATGACTGCTTTCTACAGCACTACATTAGAGAGACAACAAGAGGGATATTACTCCCTCTTGATCTGATTATCAGCAGTGATTATTCATGCATTAAGAATCTGCAGATAAAGGAACCACTAGGGGACAGTGATCACAGTGTACTGGTGTGGGATTCACTTAAAGATGTAACTACCATCAAAAATAAAGGAAAGGGTTTTTGTAAAGGTGACTACAGTGGTCTCAGACAATTTTTAAATTCTATACAGTGGGATGAACTGATGATGTTACCAATGATGAATTCTAAATGGGAAGACTTCAGAGATTTAATCTTGGAGGCTACTAGGGGTTTCGAAAAATAACGTAACGCATTTTTTTCTCTCGATGATGTTTAACAATACGAAGTTGAAATTACACACCAAGAAATAAGTGAACATGCACCACTTCTCCACAAAGTCTCCAGTTTTATTGATGCACTTGTCCCAACAATGGATCAGTTTATCAATACCAGTACTGAAGAAGTCCGTGCCCATACGCAGTAACCAACATTTCACCGCCTGATGAACTTCCTCATCCGTGGTGAAATGCTTTCCTGAAATGTGTTTTTTCAGATGACCAAACAAATGGAAGTCTGGGCTGTAGGGGCGATGTGACCGAGTTTCCCAACGATTACGGCGCAACCACTCAAGAGTGACGTGAACAGTGTGTGGAGTTGCGTTGTCGTGCAACAAAATCACGCCGCTTGTCAGGAGTCTTGGTCGTTTGCGTCGAATATTGGCTTTCAGTTTTTCCAACGTTGCACAGTAAAGCTGAGCATTGATTGTTCCTCTCTTCAGCAAGAAATCCATCAACAGAAAGCCTTGGCGATCCCAGAACACTGTATCCATGACTTTTCGGACACTGGGAACAGTTTTGAATTTTTTGCGCACAGGAGATTGTGGATGTTTCCAGGTCACGGAGTCTTGTTTATTCTCCGAGGTAAAGTTATGAACCCACATTTCGTCTGCTGTGACTATGCGAGCGAGAAAATCCTCTCCTTCGTCGCTTTACCGCAACAGGTTCTCCAGACACATCCCCATGCGTTTTGCTTTGTCTTCTGACAATTTTCGGGGCACCTAGCGGCAGCACACCTTTCGAAAGCCAAGGACATCGTGAACAGTCGACTTACTCACGTTCACTATTTCTGCAATTTCACTCGCCTGTTTTCAAGAAAGATGCCCTTAATGCGCGAAATGTTGTCTTCTGTCTTGCTCGATGAAGGCCTACCCGCCCGATGTCGATCTTCAATGTCAACACGGCCCGCTTTAAATTCATTGCACCAAAAACACACCTGCTTCTTTGTCATCACCTTTTCGCCATACACAGCAACTAATTCACGGTGAATGTCACTTGGAAGACTCTTTTGCTTGCAAAAAGCGAATAACTACACGAACACTTGTTTTGGACCACACTCGCACAGTAGCCACCATTTTGCCATTGGAATCTGCTGTAAGGCGACAGTACCGCAACACTGCACTGGCGGTCTTTTTGAAAGTTATTAACGGGTTTATTTGTCCATCGCGTTTCATCTCATTCCCTTTCACCATTATTAAAAAAAAAAAAAAAAGTGTTCCTTTCGGGTTTCTTTTTTTTTTTTTTTTTTTTTTCCCCTCTGGAGTGGGCCCCAGAGAAGGATTTTTTTTTTTTTTTTTTTGTCTCATACTCTGAGACCATAGGTATCCCATCTACTGGAACTGGCCCACCTTCCCGTGGTGTGGACGAGCACCCAGAATCATCTGTCCAGGTGATTGGTGCTTCTGGGTAGCCAAGTGGCCAGAACATAACAACAGAACACACATATAATACACACAAACCGACGTCACACCCATATCTGGCCCATTTGTAGTGATACTGTTCTTCACAGAGATACGAGGCGGAGTTGAACTGACGTTCTAGGAGCCGCCCCATACATAAACACATGTCACCTTACAAAATCTGTTACGAAATGGTTTACTTTCATGATGGAAACCTCCTATCTAGTCACAGGACATGGGGCCCTCAGTGAGAAATTGTTTCAATTTAGACTTTCAGAGTCAGAACTTTGTTTCTGTGGAGCAAAGGAGAACTGGTCCCACATACTCTTCGACTGTGCAATATATAATGAATCCAGAGAAAAGCTGAGCAATAACGTCCAGGGATTCTCCTCAACTGCAGTGGAACAGCTAATTCAAACAGCAAGTAATCTTATAGCACTACAGGCTTTTGCAAAAAAAGTTTTTGCTCGAAAAAAGAGGCTTATTCTGGGGGCGAACCCGGTTCTGCCCCAAATCAATCAATCAAGTCTGAAGATAAAATTGGACTATAAGATTCGTTTCACCAAGAAGACCTGGACAATACTTAACAGTTTAAGTCTGTTTTTGATGTTAGAGTTCTTGATAGCCACAATTGTTTAAGATATGGATGAGTTGCTAGTGTAAATTTTATGCGTTTTTTTAAATTACTTTATATATTTTATGCGTTTTTTTTTTAATTAATTTATATATTTTATGTTTTTACAATGTCGTATTTATTTATTTATTTATTTTATGTAAGATGTAAGATACTCAATTGAGAGTTGTTAGGTGGATTTGAACTTATGTTCTGGGTGCCGCCTTTATTTTTAATAAAAATATCTTACTTTTCAGAAACCCCTCGTATAAGGAGGGATGTCAGGTGAACTGACGAAACTCGTGACAGGGAATAAAAGTGCATATGATGCATAAAAATTATCAGTCAACACAAACGAATATGGTAGAGACGAGTATATATAGTCTGTAATCAAGTCACGAAGGAGGTCAGGCAAGCGAAGGCAGATTACGAGAAATCTTTGGCGAAGGATGCAAAGAAAAACAGCAAAGACGTCTTTATTTGTGTAAACACTAGAAGGAAAGGAATGAACGAAATTGGTTAATTCCATAACGATAATTTGACCGTTGATGAATCTGCTTCGATTGCTGACAAACTGAATGAGTATTTTGCATCTACATTCACACATGACGAATTCTTTAGGGAAGGGGATGCCAGAAGTTTGCTAAACTCTAACAGAAAGCTAAAAAGAAATTCATAATAACTGAGAGGAACGTGGAAGATAAATTGTTGAAGTTAAACCTAAGAAAGGCACCTGGAGGTGTATGAGATCTATCCAATTATATTAAGGGAGGCAGCCAATGAAGTAAGCATACCCTTAGCCGTTATTATGAGAGCATCCCTGAATTCAGGGATTTCCAGCAGACTGGAGATGTCCCAATCTGTACTCAATTCAAAATGGGAGATCAAAGGGGCACATAAGTAATTACACACTTGTTAATTTAACTCCTGTTCCGGGGTACATAATGGAGTCACTAGTTAAAGAAGTAATGAAGAAGAATCTATACAACACTGCAGTTATAGTTCGGACACAGCATGGGTCTGTTAAGAGGAAATCTTATCAAACCAATTTGATTGGATACTACGATGTGGTCAAAAAAGAAACTGGACGCAAAATATAATTATGATGTCCTATCCTTGAATTTCAGGGAAGCTTCTGATATTGTTGCACACATGAGACTGCACTACAAATTGCAGCATGGTGGCATTAAGGGCAAGTTGCTGCTATGGATAAAAGGATGGCTGAGTGAGAAAAGACAGAGAGTGGTAATCAATGGACACTGCTCATCACAGACTAATGTTAATTGCGGAATTCCCCCCACCGGGTTTGGGTGTTGGGCCGATTGTTGTCAATGACATTGATGAAGGCTGTTGTTGTTATTTGGTTTTTAGGAGCATTAGCAAATAAGGCCATATTGCTCCGGGAATATGCGGTGGTCATTCCCTGACCTTTCCGCATCCTCCGTATTTGGTCACGGGCTCGAACACCGGTCTAATCAAAAAGCGTGTGCTACGCACTGCCGCTCCTGCCCACGGAGGCGCCTATTTGATGAAGGCATATCAAGCTTAATGTCCAAGGTTGCAAATGATACAAAGGTTGGCAAGGTGATTAATGATAGTAATGACCGTATGCTACTGCAACAGGATCTAGAAAAGTTAGGCAGATAGGCTGTGAGCCACCGAATATGGAGGATGCGGAAAGGTCAGGGAATGACCACCGCATATTCCCGGAGCAATATGGCCTTAGTTGTTAATGCTCCTGAAAAAACCAAATAACAACAGATAGGCTAAGAAATGGAAATTCAAGTTTAACATTGATAAATGCAAAGTACTGCATATTGGTAGCAGTAACCTCAGTGTAATGTACCAACTTTGTTATACTACACTCAGGATAGCGGAAAATGAAAAAAGATTTGTGGATAAGTGCAGTCACATATATGATGTTTTCTAAGCAGTGCAGGCAGGCTTCCAAGACAGCTCACGAGGTTTTGCCAATGATACACAGGAATTTTGCTAGCAGGGATAAGGAGGTGATTATCTCTTTGTATAAGGCGATGGTCAGGCCTCATCTTGAGTGCTGCTGCATACAGGTCTGGAGGCCTCGTTTTAGGAACGAGTACCGAGATAGGTGCCTGGTCTGAAGACCAGGCACCTATCTCGGTACTCGTTCTCTAAAGAACTCAATCAGATCAAATCGTAGGTGCCTGGTCTTCGGACCAGGCACCGATTTGATCTGATTGAGTTCTTTATGACTTTGAATGGATTTAGCAAGCTCAATACTGATGGGATTCTTCCTCAGGCCACACAAACGAGGGGGCACAAATTCTAATTGAGGAAGAAGGTGTGAAAGTTTGCCTTTAGCCTGTGGGTAGTTGATGGCTGGAATAAACTTTCATCTGTTGTTTTGGAAGCTGATAGTTTAAATAAATTCAAGAACTGAACTACTGGAGGGAATCAATATGTGAAATGGGAGGTGACTGTTTCTTTTTTTTTTTTTTTTTGTGTTTTTTTTGTCTGACGCTGCATATGTGTTCTTTATTGAGTAATTTGCCACTGTTAATTTCAAATAAATGTATTTATAATTTATAACATTTATTTAATATTATGTAATATCTATTTATACATAAACATATTACAAATAGACACTTTTACATTTCCTTATGGACCAGTGAATCTTCTGTAGTTGATATAAACATACTGAATAAATCTGTAATATTTTTGAATTTCTTGAGATTTTCCACTTAAATAAGTTAAATAGGAGGAGTTAGGATATAATACCTGGTAAAATGGAAGTTGAGTTCAAAAAATATTGGGAACCACTAGATAAAATGATTCATCTATATGGCTTGCAGGTAGAATTTTTGAGTAAAATAAAATTTAAAATTTGGCTTCATTATATTGCAAATCACTAAATGCATACTTTATTTATTTATTTTATTATTTGTTTATTTTTTTTTCCGAAAAAATAATGTGCATATTCGGCATTTAGCATTACTGGTGGCAAATGACACATTAAAGCAAGTTTATACTGCATAAGCCAAAATCCCCGGCTGAGAGCAAATTTGCGCCCATGAAACGGCCTCCGTAGCCGAGTGGTCATGAGCGGGAGTACAGTAGCACACGCTCTTTGAGTAGACCGGGGTCCAAGCCCCTAACTGCTGAATACGGTCGATCTGCCAACCCGCACTGGACCAGCGTGGCAGATTATGGTCCATTTCCTTCAGCATGAATTGTTGAGGCGGCTTCCATCCTGCAGTGGGTTGATAATGGCTGTACTTTACTTTTTTATCCGGAAGCCATCCATTTTCAATATACTATATGTCCACTTATGTGTGTCAGCAGAGACACAAGAACGAAATCCATTTGAAGTTTTAAACATTGCCGAGTTTCCGGATGCAGCAATGAAGTCCTTTCTCGGTAAGGGTTTCCTTTTGTGCCCCTGCTAATCTAGTGCTGTTCTCTGCACCCATTCCAACAAATCTACATACTTCCTAAAATGAGTCTTTCAGACCCGTATGGAATATTTAAGATGAAGTCTTTGTCACTGCTTTATCAACGAGAAAATTACCTCCTTGTCCCTGCTGACATTTGATATTTCATAACGAAGCCAAATTTTTAATTTATACTTTTTCACAATGTTGAGTATTCAATAAAAAGTTTAAAAAGCTAAGCCACTAATATTCAGGCCAACAAAAGATGACTCGAACTTAATTATATTTATTTCGGGCTAGATGTAACATATATGCACAGTTCTGCTTAACATAGCCTTGAGATCAAACGGTTATGATGTCTTTTATCTTGGGTTAAAAATCAGAACAGCGAAATCATTTCATTATGCTCGATCATTGCCATATCATAAAAGGCACCATAATCGAGTTTACATAGAATTGTGAAGTAAACTTACATGTTTCCTTATTCCAAGTGGAACGTGCTGGTTAAATTGATGCAAATGAGTGGGTAACTGCGAACAAAAGCAATGATATCGGTTTCTACATAGACTTCTGTTGACGACATCACTCAAATAACATTTCTGCTGAACGTGCATTATACCCAAATTGGGACGATTCGATAAAAGCACATGGGTATCAGCACGGAAAATACTTCATACAAATACCAAGTTATACAATTACAGAAGTTCCACCACAGACTAGACAGGAAGTTCTACATGGTTCAAAATATTCCACAAATCCATTGTTACGTGATGGTGGCGTATCGCATGGCACTTGAGAACTGTAAGCACGAATGCAAATGCAATTGATTAATTATGCAGTTACCATCAAAATGAGCACAGAAACAAAGAAATTGTGCAGAATAAATATAAGGGACAGGCTTTCCTCTAACTATTAATTAATTAATCTGGGAGTAATTGTGCAGTCAGATATGAAGTTTTCTGAGCAATGCAGATAGGCTGCCAGCACAGGTCATGGGGTTTGTCAATGATATACAAGAATTTTGCTAGCAGGGAAAAGGAGGTGATTGTTCCTCTGTATAAGGCAATAGTCAGGCCACGCCTTTAGTACTGCGTACTGGTCTGGAGGCCTCATTTTAGGAAGGATGTAGATTTGCTTGAACGTGTACAGAGAAGGGCAACAAGATTGGTAAGGGGAATGACGGGATCCCCTTACCAAGAAAGGCTTGATAAGAGGTTCTACAAATTGCAGCGGCTGGAGACTATGTACCTGCAAGGTGATCTGATTGAGGTACATAAGACTTTGAATGGATTAAGCACGCTGAATTCTGATGGGATTCTTCCACTTGTTCAGATTACGAACCTAAGGAGGCATAAATTCAAATTGAGGAAAGGCAGATGTAGAATAGATGTGCGGAAATTTGCCTTTAGCCAGCGGGTGGTTAATCGCTGAACAAACTTCATCTGTCATTGTGGAAGTTGATAGGTTAAATAAATTTAAAGAGGAACTGGACAAACATTTAGAGGGAATTGTGTAATTTTTTTTTTTTTTTTTTTGGCTGATGCTGCATAAGCTCCATACGCTTGCTTTCTTGAACCACATGCCACTACTACTACTACTACTATTTTATTGCAGCAGATAAACTAGGGCAGTTAACGATGGGTCGTGCAATTTTTGTGAAAGTATACGTTATTGCAGCAAGCCCAAAATCTTTTTCAACAAAAAATATCATACAATAATTCTCACGACGTTATCGTGGGAATTCTGGTATGATATACCAAACAACTATTTTAAATGTCAGAAAGGCATTACGTGGGCAGAATAACTTTGAGGAACGACGTTTCTAAATCTTCTTTGGATTCTATTATCAAATCAAGATCAACAGAGATATAGCGCCTCCATAGCCAGGTGAGCAGGAGCAGCAGTGCATAGCACACACGCTTCTTGATTAGATCTGGATTCGAGCCCGTGACCACCAAATACGGAGGATGCGGAAAGGTCAGAGAATGACCACTGCATATCTCCGGAGCAATATGGCCTTAGTTGCTAATGCTCCTAAAAACCAAATAACAAACAAACAACAACAGAGATATACCCTGCTGCATTTAAAACTCTTCACAAATAAATCTCGAAATTTGGGAAATGCAGTTGCTTTCCTAAATTTACAGCAATATTTCTCTATGGAAGAAGCGAGGGAGTGACTATGGAATGAGAATTACGCCTGTCATCTTTAGCAGGGAAGTGTGTGTGTGTGTGTGTGTGTGTGTGTGTGTGTGTGTGTGTGTGTGTGTGTGTGTGTGTGTGTGTGTGTGTGTGTGTGCGCGCGCCCGCACGTTAAGCACCAAAGTAACTAAGGCTATGAAACGTCAGTATATTTGGTCTGTAAATAGCGTGTATTCTATGGTCGATTTACCTGTTTTGCTAGACGAAAAACCCGCTCTTCTAGGAGACACAGCCATGCAATCCTCGCCCGAGCCAACTAACTCAGTGATGCTATGAAAACCAACCCATAAAAATTCCCCGCATCATTGATTGAATTTGAACCTATAACTTTTCCACCAAGAGTGGACAGGAAGGCGATTACATCCACTTGCTACCTGCGAGAGCGGCTTATAAGGGATTAACAGAGCATACGTTAAAAATTTGGTGTCGATCGGAAATTTTATTTCTCGAGTAATGCCTGTACATCCGAAACATATTTGCATTTATACGTGCATATAAACACAAAAGACAATGAAATAATCCCCCCCACACTTAATATTGAGTCGGGTTTGTACATATCATGGCATGGATGCACTCCAGACAAGTTGAAGCGCCTTGGACATTGGGGAATATGGATCGCTATGTTATTTGCACAGAATCTGATAAATGTCCCACATTGGAAGGTGACAATCCACGTGTCTTACAGCCCGTTCAAATTCATCACGCAAACTATTGAAGGAATTCAAGTCAGGAGAATTGGCATATCTGCACGGTGGTACAGCGCATCGGCAGCAGCAGAAACATCAAGGTGGTACGCGGTCGGAAGTGAAGGTGCAATGGTTTAACCCAGTGGTTCCTAAACTCTTATACCTTGCGCTGTCCATCAATATATTTCATAAATTTCACATTCCCTTAAAATACAATGAATGCCGCTTATTGTGATCGCAGATAATGTTGTTATTCGTGTAATGTTATCACTTTTACTTCCAATAAGACGTATACTAATGCATAGAAAAAAAATAAACGTACTGTAATCAGTGCTTCCGTTTATATTATCGCGATTTACGCATGTGCAATGAAAGTGATTACGTAACAGCCCAATTTGTTCTTAAACTTCGATACTTTGCGTGTCTAATTACTGCTGTTGTTCGTACAGTTCATATGGTTGTATGTGTCGTTACTCCGTGAAAGAAAGTACTGCATCCCTATCAATCTGACTGTTTTCGAACGGAGCATGGATCCCTTTATTAATCCTTAACCCTTTTCAAATCCTTGATTTTAATATTTTCCGCATTTGTTTTTAATGGTTTGCACGGATTTCCTGGAACGTTATAACAGTTTCATTTTAATGATGCCTTTCTCGAATAAACAGCGGGCAGTGAAATTAAAGTATTTTATATCGCTTGATTTTAATGTTTTCTTTCTGTTCACTTCCGCCTTTTTTATGTACACATTTCCGCTCTGCGTCAATAAACAGCACTGAATAGTTGCATTCTTGTTTCATCAGTTATTAGGCTACTCCTGAAGCGATCACAATAAGCGCAATCCACTATAATCATAAATTTTATTCATCCCCCATCTTCCAGAACAAGTGCAAACAAACAGATCTGACATAAAATTTAGCTATGGGTGAGTGTCACTTGTTACAATAATCTTTTAAGCATCCAGGTCTGCTTAATCTATTTACCCCCAGAGCATAATAAGGAATCAACTAGTAGCGCTGCAAGTAAGCAAAATAAAATTTGACGCCCTAAATGTTGAATACAGATAAGCGTTAACCAATCAGTAAACAATATCGAAAAAAATTTCGGCGTCCTCTTAAACTGCCGGCCAACGCTTACCTCGTCTACCCACTGGCGGCGGCCCTGTCTAAAACGGAGCTACACGCATGGTTGACCCTGCACTTAAAATCTTCACACTATCATCACAGGGTACTTTAATATGCCCCTCCCATGGTATGCAAAGGCAAAAACAGAATTGAATATCCTCCATTCATCGCTTGGAATTTACCCCCTGCAGATCCCATCCATCAACAAGACAGAATCAAAAACTGGACCTAATCTATTTGAATATAGGTTCTGCTACACTCTTATTAATTTTCCCCGTGCCTAAGAATACTAACTAGGATGAAAAAAAAAAAAAAAAAAAAGAGAGAGAAGACAACCACAAAACTTGTCTTCTTCCCTAAGTTCATATAGAAAAAAACCCACACTATTATATTGAACCACCCTAATACTGTATTTAAATTCATATGCCGTGCTGTGTGTCATACGCCTGTTAATTGCGTGTGTTCTATGATCGATTTGTCTGTTTTGCTGGACGAAAAACCCCAGTTTCTGGGGGGGAAACGTTGCTATCTACGTCTGAGACCGACTAACTCAGCCACGGAGTGAAAAGGCCCATTAAAGTTCCTCACGTCATCGACGGGATTCGAATCCGGGCCTAAGTTCATACAGGAAGGCAAAATTCTCAAGAAACTTAGAGCAATAGACTGGAACGCAATCTATAAACTTCCTCCCTCTCAAATCAACTATGGACTGTAAGATGTAAAATCTTACAAGTATATTATTTTATAGAAAAGTGAGATTAATTTAAAGTAAAACTTATAATACAGCAATATGGGGCAGTGAAATCCTTACAAGTCAAGAATATTACTGAGGTCACTCGCAAGGGATAAATTAGACAACGTTTATAGAAGGGGAGTGGTAAGCTGAAGGGCAATAGGGGTGTACTTCGGTTCCCAGCACACAGGGACAAACCAAAACAATGGAAACGAGTAGCAACTGCTGTTAGTAATAGGTGTTAACTCTGGAAAACAATGGTGCAGTGGACCATGATACTGTCGGGACATTTCTCTGATCAGTGACACCTGGAGAAGAGACAGGAAGTAAATACGGGACAAATGCTGGAATTAAGACAAGTTAAGGCAAGTTTTGAAGATCTTGTGAAATAAGTCTGCTAAAGTATAACTATAAGCGGCTGACTTCAAAGATACAGACAGCCTGAGAAATTTTACAAATTTCTTAAAATAAGAAGTTAGATCGAGCAATAAGGGGACAGCTTGGGAAAAGATAACACGAGCAAATAGGGACAGAGTGAAAGTTGATAAAATGAGAAAGATTGGTTAAGACTTAGAACAAGGGCGACCTGACACATAGGGGTGGTACGTAATTCAGATAAAAAAGTGAGTGAACAGGGGGAGAAACGCAGAACCCTGAGTTGAGTTTTATGTGGGCATTTATGGAAATGAGTTAGGGAGAGACAAAGTTGAGATCCTTGTTGGTGTTTGGAAAAATGAGTTAAGAATGAGTGTTGAGATTCTTGTCAGTGTTTGTAAAAATGAGTTAGGACAGACAGTTGAGTTTTTTCGTCGGTGTAAGTAAAAATGAGTTAGTAACATGTACAGTTGAGTGTTTGGTCGTGGTAGAAAATATGAGTTGGTAACAGTTGACAGTTGAGTTTTTTTGTTGTGTTAGAAATTAGGGAGTGTAAGGAGAATAAGCCTGTCCGTCATTGGAAGGTAAGAGCAGTGGCCGTTTTGCGAATAGTCTAATCCATCATGGAGGAAGGCAAGGGTAGTGACCCGTACGCAAACGAGCGCTGTGAAATATTTCTAATTTAATAAGAAGTTTTTAAAAGGTGGAGTGAAGAGGCGAGGGTGGCACCCTATGAGCTATCTCCTTGTGGATGAGCTGTAAAAAGTAGAGTAGAGAAGGAGTTAGTGTGAGATGCTCTGTGAGTTTTCTTTTTGTGAATAAGTTTTAATACGGAGGAGAGAGAAGGAGCAAAATCCGCAAAATTAGTAGCTCAATGAGAAGGAAGGAAGCAGCGAATGGAAGGTAGCCCGAATAAGACGGAGAAAGGACGCCAGACTCATGCAGCCAAGAGTTCTGGAGAATTATCTGTAGCAGATTCAGGAGAAAGCAGATGAAGGAGATTCTCAGAAGGTAGCCTGAGAGCCTAAAATGGAAGCATTAGCATTAGCATTAGTAGAGGCATTTGATGCAAGAAAGCAATCTTATGCAGCATCAGCCAAAAAAAAAAAAAAAAACCCACTTCCACTTCACCCCTCTGTTCGTTCAAAATACCTGTCCAGCTGAGCCTTAAACTTATTTAGGCTATCAACCTTCACTACAAGGGATGGAAGTCTGTTCCACCAACCAACCAACCACCCGCCGGCTAAAGGCAAATTTCCGCACGTCTATCCTACATCTGTCTTTCCTCAATTTGAATTTATGCCCTCTCAGGTGATTATTCTGAGATAGAGGAAGAATCCCATCAGCATTGAGCATGCTCAAACCATTCAAGGCTTTATACACCTCTATCAGATCACCTCGCTGGTGCCTAGTCTCCAGACACTGTAATTTGCAAAACTTAAGCCTTTCTTCGTAAGAGCACCCCTTTGTTCCATTCACTAATCTTGTTGCCCTTCTCTGTACTCGTTCCAGCAGCTCTACATCCTTCTTGAAATGAGGCCTCCAGACCTGTATACAGTACTCTAGGTGTGGCCTGACCATTGCCTTATACAAGGAAATAATCACCTCCTTATCCCTGCTGGAAACATTCCTGTATATCATTGACAATACTCCATGAGCTACTCTTGCAGCCCATCTGCACTGCTCAGAGAACTTCATATTTGCCTGCACAACCACCCCCAAGTCCCTTTCATTCTCTACCACTGTCAGTGTAGTACCACAGAGTTGGTACGTTGCTCTGGGGTTGCTGTTTCCCATGTGTAGTACTTTACATTTGTCAATGTTAAACTTCATTTGCCACCTCTCAGCCCATCTGCTCAACCTTTCCAGATCCTGTTGCAGCAGCATAGTGTCAGTAGTGTCCTTGACAACCCTGCCAACCTTTGTATCGTCTGCAAACTTGGACATTAAGCTTGATATACCATGATCAATATCATTTATAAATACAGAAAACAATAATGGACCCAGCCCTGAGGGACTCCACTAATAACATTAGTCCACGATGAGCAGTGTCCATTGATTACCACTCTCTGTCTTCTCCCCCTCAACCATCCCTTTATCCATAGCAGCAATTTGCCTCCAATGTCACACTGCTCCAATTTGTGTAGCAGTCTTCCATGTGCAACAGTATCAAAAGCCTTTCTAAGATCCAAGTATATAATATCAAAGTTATTCCCTGCATCCAGTTCTTTTGTGACTGCATCATAATATCCAATCAAACGGTCAGGCAAGACTTCCCCTTAACAAAACCATGCTGTGTCCGAGCTATAACTGAAGTCTTGTCTAAATGATCCTACAGTGCTTCTTTAACCAGTGCCTCCATTAATTTTCCTGGAACAGAAGTTAAGCTCACAAGTCTATAATTACTTGTGTCAGCCTTTGATCCTCCTTTGTGAATTGGGGTCACATTTGCACATTTTCAGTTTATGGGTACCTCTCCTGAGTCCAAGGAAGCTCTCATAATTATGCCTAAGGGTTTGCTTACTTCCTTTGCTGCCTCCTTTAATATAACTGGATAGATCCCATCCACCCCGGGTGCCTTTCTTGTGTTTATCTTCAACAGTTTCTCCTCCACTTTACTCCCAGTTATTTCAAGATTCTGTAGCTTACTGCTAGAGTTGAATACACCTCTGTCATTCCCCTCGCTGAATAACTCCTCATGTGTGAATGTCGATGCAAAATATTCATTTAGTTTGTTAGCTACCTGAGCAGGGTCATCAACAGTTGACCCATCAATATCAAGTGGACCAATCTGATTCATCCCCCTCCTTCTAGAGTTTACATAAGTAAAGAACTCTTTGCTGTTTTTCTTTGCATCCCTTGCCAAGGATTTCTCGCAATCTGCCTTCGCCTGCCTAACCTCCTTTGTAACTTGGTTGCATATCAACTTGTATCTATCATACGCTTCTGTGTCATGTGTTAATTTGTAAGTATCCCATGCATTTTTCTTCTCTGCCATATGCCTCATTAGTTCATCTGACATCCATTTTGGCCTAAACCTTGAACAATATTTCTTAGTTGATATGTAAAGCCTAGTAGCTTCCAAGATTAATTCTTTGAATGCTTCCCATTTTGAATTTGCTGTTGGTAACATCATCAGTTGGTCCCACTGTATAGAATTTAAATACTGTCTCAGTCCATCGTAGTCGCCTTTACGGAAGCAATAACCCTTCCCTTTACCCCTAATGGTAGTTACCTCTTTGAGTAAATCCCACTTCAGCACACTGTGATCACTGCCACCTAGTGGTTCATTTATCTGCAGAATCTTAATGCATGAAGAATCACCACTGATAATCAGATCAAGAGTATCCTCTAGTTGCCTCACAAACATGCTGATGTAGAAAACAATCATCCAATAAATCCACAAAAGCCCTGCTAGTGTGTGAGTGACCAGCCCCCAAATTCCAGTCAATATCTGGGAAATTAAAATCTCCCATTATAAGACTCTCTGATTTACTGGCCCACTCTATTTCCCTGTACAGTTTCTTATTATATTCATCAGAGTCATTAGGCCTATAGCACACTCCTACTCTCAATTTTGATATCCCAATGCTTATGTCACACCAAACTGACTCAACACTGCACTGTCCAGCGATGTCGACTGGCTTCACTTCCTTGGTTTTTATGTGTTTCTTAACTAATAGCATAACCCCTCTGCCCTTCCTATCCTGTCTATCCTTTCTGTAGACGAAAATTCCAGTTCTGCATCCCTTATATCTGTGTGACACCACGTCTCTGATATCCCAACAATATCTGCCTTTGATGTTTTGAGCAATACCTCAAATTCATCAAATTTATTTACTAAACTCCTAGCATTGGTGTACACGCAAGTATACCTGCACCTGTTTCTATTCTTAGCTTGAAACCTCCCCGGAAAGGAAAGGAAAGAAAAAAGATAGAAGTAGGTGAGATATGTATTAAGTACTGTAAGTTAACTAGAAGCACTGATAGTGAAACAGTATAGTAATTAATGAAAAAAAAAAGGGGGGGGGGTAGCACTAGAAGTAAAATGATAGATAAATTATCTCTGAAGTAAATTATATATACTAATAGAGTTATTATGTAAAAAAAATTCATTGTAAACTGCAAATGGAAATGAAGGATGAGTAATAGATTAAATTGTTGTTCAAATGATTATAATGTGTTAGAAGGGTAGTAAGGTTTATATGAGAAGTTTTGAATATGTTTTAAGTACAGATAATTGAATATAGTGTTTGTATTGATGAAGAATTGTTGGTTTATCTGAAAAAAAGTAAAGTGCAGCCATTATCAACCCACTGAAGGATGGAAGCCTCCTCAGCAATTCATGCTGAGGGAAATGGACCATAATCTGCCATGCTGGTCCAGTGCGGGTTGGCAGATCGACCGTATTCAGCAGTCAGGGGCTTGAACCCCGGTCTACTCAAAGAGCGTGTGCTACTGCACTCCCGCTCCTGCCCACTCGGCTACGGAGGCCTTGAAAGACTAATAAAAAATAGAGACTCTAGGAAAATTAAGATTGGTCTTCAGTATATTGTAACAGAATGGTGAGAACACAGAGTATAATGATGAAAGTAGCATATTGATTGTTAATGTAAGAAACAGAATTGTATCCAGGATTAAGTGAAATAGGTATGGTGAATGTGTACAAGTGTTAGGAGTTAGTTAGGGCAAGAAGAATGAATCAAGTGTTTTCATATAATGGTCAACTCAGATTAGCTAGTGAAGGGAAACAGGAATAAGAATAATTTATGCAAGGTATCCTTGATTTAACTTTGTATGTCATATTACATGTTTTTTTAATCAATTGTATATTATGTTGTATATATATATATATGTAAATAAACTTTGTTGTTTATTAACTTGTGAGTTTGTTATTCCTGAACACTCAGCCTATACATAATTGAGAAGTTCCCTTGAATCTGGAATTCTCCTGTGAAGCAAAGTCAGATGTGTACGTGGGGGTGTAAGAAATAGAGGTCTAAATAGAGGAATATTTAATAAAGAATTATTATTATTAATATACAAAATAAAATTAAAGAAGAGTAAAAAGACTATATAAAATTAAACCAGGTTCCTTTTATTTCCCCCCCCCCACAGGACCATCGCCCGGTGAGGGGTGGAAATAAAGATAAAATCTGAGAATGGTTCAGGCCCTGGTTCTCCAGCCAAATTAAACCATATTTCAATGACAAGCAAAAAGCCTGTCGAGAATGCCAAGAAACACAAACCCTGCAATCCTATACTTTTCTTTAAAATGAAAATGGCAATGTTCAATAGGATTAGAAGACAAGCCCATATTATAAGATGAGATAATCTTCGAAACTTGCAAAAAGAGAATAAAAGAGAATTACCAACAACTTGAAAAAATGTTTCCAAATGACTTGGAAGGCTTTCAAAGCAAATAT
Source organism: Mastigoproctus giganteus (assembly GCF_048544385.1). Lineage (NCBI taxonomy): Eukaryota > Metazoa > Arthropoda > Arachnida > Uropygi > Thelyphonidae > Mastigoproctus > Mastigoproctus giganteus. The sequence continues at coordinate 263,310,297 of NC_143576.1, read as the reverse complement.
CTTCTTTCGTCTTCTCACCTCCGACCCAAGCACGGTACTAAGTACTATAGATTCTAATACCTCTCGTGTTTGGGGTTTATATAAAAAAAAAAAAAAAAAAAGAATGGGCGGATTGCACCTTTGGAGATTGTGGTGATTAACCACCTAGCACACGGAAATCTGTAGACTCAACAACCAATAGGACCCCTCTGAAGAAGCGGACTTACTGTCCCACACTTTTAACATGATCATTGAAACAGCCAGGTTCCCTGAAGTTTGGAAAAAATATCACACAAAACCAATTCCTAAAACCTGGAGAGACTACAGACCTATTTCTATAGGATGCAACTTATTAAAAAATCTTTGAGAAATGCATAATCAAACAGTTAAATAATCAATATTTTGGCCACCGTCCATCCTATCTTCACTCAGTCATCGAAAACAGATCAACTATAACAAACCTATTAGAGACAAGTTGTAGAATCTGCCTTGAACAATGAAAGCCAGGTGGATGTCTTCTTCCTGGATATCAAAGCCTCTTCCACTCCCTGTCGCATTACAGGAAACTTACACTCTTGCAGAAATTACGAACAGAGAGGCACATTACTGTTAAGCCTGAAGATTTTAGCATCGATTACACACTAAACAGAGGGCTTCCCATAGGAGGGGTTATTTCTGCGACACTTTTCGCTGTAGCCCTTGATCCGTTCCTCTCAACCTGCAATAACATCATTACCTACGCCGATGACATGAAAATTTTCTTTCCATCCAGCAACAATGTTAGTGAGCACAAGGTTGCTGCTGTACGAACCACAAAACAGTTAACCAACCTGGCCAACTTCCTGGCTTCGACTGGTCTTGAAATTATAAACCCTCTCAAAACAGCCCAGTTGTCCTTCTCCAGAAAGCATAACATAACCATACTCTTAAATAGTTAACCCAAACAGAAAGTCGAATATCACAAAGATCTGGGAATTACCTGGGACAACAAGTTATCCTTCATGGAGCATTTCACTACCACAAAGAAGAAGACCCTAGCCACGTTCTGGCGCTCAAGACAGGAATTAACTGGGGCTAATAATGTTCGTGAAAAAAATACATTGTTAGGTGCGTTTCCCCAGTTGCCTTATACAAAGGGTACTAGGAAAGTTTTGCAAGACAGCTCTGTTTATTTAATTTTTACAAAGTAATTTCCTCTACATTCAATACACCTCTCCATCCTCCGAAACCAATCTTTAAACCAGTTCTGCCAAGTTTCACTAGGGAGTAAAGCACACTCGTTGTCCCAAGCCCGTAGAAGGTCCTCATCACTGGAAAACCGCCTCCCTTTTAGCTTCATTTTCACATGCAGGAACAGTGCAAAGTCACAGGGAGCAAGGTCTGCACTGTAGGGAGGGTGCTCGAGAAGTTTCAGTCCTGTCGTGGTCAAATATTCGGTGCAGGCTTTGGCGTCCATTCTTGACTTTGGCCGCAGGTTCTTCGTAGATCCAATGACTTTAGGCAGGCATTGTTCAGTATACCACTTAGCTGTGACTGTCTTCTGCGTGTCCAAAACGACACGTTCCACAATTCCACTCGATTTGAAAAATACAGCTATCATTTTCTTCTTTACAGATCGGGATTTTCTGACAATTACGGGTGTGTCGTCATCATCAAAGACCCAAACTTTGTTTTGAGCCTTGGTTGGCAGATCGTAATAGTACAGCCAAGTCTCGTCACCTGTCACGATGTTGTTCACATACCGAGATTGTCCCTTATCAAACTTTTTTAACATCTCCCGGCACCAAGTCACACGTCGTGTCATCTGCTCTTCAGTCAGTTGATGCGGCACCCAGAGAGAACAAAGTTTCTTCACGTGCAAATGATCTTGCAGAATCGAACGAATTGTTGGTGCATTTAGGCCCAAAGTATCCTCTATCTGTTGGTAGGTTACTCGCCTGTTTTCGTCAAGCATTTTCCTCACAGCAGTAACGTTTTCCTCCGTAACTGACGTTCGTGGCCTTCCCGGCCTCTCAGAATCCTCCAGAGTGAAATTTCCCCTTTGGAATTCTCTATACCACCTGAATATCGTTGTACGATGTGGACAATCATCATCTCTTCTAAGCACTGGTCTATGGTTAAACCACGCACGAAATTATACCGCAAAACTGTCCTTATCTCATTTCGTGACCACGATGCCATCGCAAGCACTTTACACTCTCACTACTAATGAATAACTGAGCCCATCGACTTGGCGCGGCGGCTACTATGCACATATGAACATGTATCAACATGCAGCAACAAGCAGCTTCCTGTGATTCATTGTTGCGTCATATTGCAAAACTTTCCTAGTACCCTTTGTATGTTTCGGTCATTTAGACATCAGCTCCAGAAACGTAAGTCAAAACCTTCCTAAGCATTGAGCATTGGCTCCTCAGGTGGTTAAACCGGATCTTCCAATTCTCTTCACTGTATCAAGAGGCATTCTGTATGCAAATATGGAATGGACACCTTGGAAGTTTGTTATCAGGACGAATATTCATATCCTGGCCAAGTTACTGACAGGTAGATATGATGCACCAGTCCCTTCAGGCATCATTTCGCACCCACGAAGTCCGAGGCAATCAAACAGTCTGCAAATCAAGCCACTCCGGTCCAACCTAATCTCCTTGAAAAGCTTTAACAGAACGTTGCCGCTTAATACAATGAAAATCTTGAACCAGTTTCAAGTAAACTGTGAAAAATTATGCTTCAGTAAGACTTACAGAACGACTATCTTCCAACAAACAACTGAGGCACAACAGTACTAACTGGAACCCATAGTCTCTTACATTCGGTACAAGTAAAAAATTGAGTTGAGAAGCCTGCCCGCCGTTGAAGGCAGTCCCATTGTGCAGTTCTCTCAAAATCTCTGCCGTTGTTCGGATGTCGTGCAGTTCTCTCAAAATCTCTGCCGTTGTTTGGATGTCGTTTTGGAGGTTGACTGCCTCCAGCAACACAATCTCGGGAGCTCACATCTGATGATGTGTATTTCAAAGAGACATCCAGCACGAAGAACCTTTCCTATTTTTAAACTGTCAATTTTTTATAAATTTATTCTCTGAGCCAAAATTTATTTATCCTCTCTAGCTTGCACGCTGTACAAGGGGCGATTGAAACTAGCAATCAATTGAATAAATAAATAATGCACGCTTTATAAATTAAAAAAAAAACACAATAAGACCAGAAATACATTTCATTCCTAGATCAGTGGGACGGTTTATCCGTATTTCATTTTAAAAAAAAGTCTCCATAAAAACAATAAGCCACCCTCCCAGAGGAGTGCGCTTATTTATTTATTATTTTTTTTCTCCCTTTGGGAAACACTGTATTAGCCTAATTGCCTTAATTCACGTCCTGGTCCCAATCTTAGGTCGAAAAGCATATATGGATAGACTTGAATGAATGAACAAATCAGGCATGATTCATTCATTCATTCACTGTATTAGACCGGGGTTCGAGCCTGTGAGCCACCAAATTCGGAGGATGTTTAAAGGTCAGGGAATGACAACCGCATATCCCCGGAGCAATATGGCCTTAGTTGCTAATGCTCCTAAAAACCAACTAACAACAGTATTAGAATAAATACAATGCATTAAAGATCTTAGCCAATTATTCCATATCATTTTAAAAAGAAATACGATACCGAATAGCATAAATCAATCGTGTTAGGCAGGAATACAGCAAACAGCCTAAACAAAATTAGCCAATTCAATATCATTTAGCCACTTTCATTATAGTCTGACTGATGGATTAGCCGACTTTTAAGTGGTAGATGATTTCCAGCGTTGACTGAAGTGAGGATGCTCTTCAGCATATACAGTAGAGACTTTCGAAATAACGGCACCTTCGGGGATTCAAGGGTACCAGTACCGTTACTTCGATTTTTCGTTATCTAGAAAGTTTTATTTTTAAGGTATTCAATGCAGAAATAATGAGGGCAAATAAGAAATAGAGAGATGAAGAATGCAGTTTTATTAACTGCAGATAAAAAAACATAACCATGTTGACGATCCAATGTTATATTCTGCCATCAATACACTTCTGCTTACGCCCCATTCTATTTTCTTTATTATATCAAGTTTAGTCTGCGCGGTAGCACAGTGGTATCGTCACCGTCATCCCCACATCGGGTGGAAAAAGCTCGACTTCGAATCCCACCGATGACGAGAGAAACTTTTACGAGAGGGGCTTTTTTCACTCCGTGGCTGAGTTAATGGGCCTCAGGCGGGGACAGCAAGGTTTCCCCCCAGAAACTGGGGGTTTCGTCCATCAAAACAGGCAAATCTAGCAGAGAACACACGCAATTTACAGACACAATACACATGGGTATATGAATTAAAATTCCGCGTGACCCTAATGTAACAGTTTGGATTATATCAAGTTTGTCACTAAGCTTTAATGTTGTTCTTCTCTGTATGAGGTTTATTAATTATGTGGGGTTTTTAATTTAAAATAAATGTAAAACAGCGGTATAATCCGTAATATCAGTACAGAATTCACTTTGAAAATGGCGAACGTAAACGAATACAACAATCACGTGACTGCAAGACATCTGCACTGTATATACATCCGATCTCAACGTGGCGTTATTTCGACAGTCTATATGTGTTTTTTCAGATGCGTGATTATTGACCATGATATTATCCACCAACTATGTTCAATGCATTACGTCATTTTTCCAGCCGATTAATTGTATGGGTATGGGGGAAAAAATTTGCATGGCGAGTCCAGAATAATAGTAAGAACGAGGTATTAGCTGAGACGGCACCTCTCAAGCCATGTAACGCATACAGGTGCCAAAAAAAAAAAAAATCTCTGTTCGCCGATGAGGCAAGAATAATATCAGCTACTATTTCAACTGAAAACAAAGAGCAACTGAATAATGGTGACAGACAAAGGAATTTTGCTCGCATAAAAACAGGTAGAGCGTCACTGACTAAACGTATTGTCTTCAACGCCGGCCACAAGTATGTTCAACCAGTTCTGTCGAACAGGACCCCCTCGCTCAAATTGTCTAAATAATATCTGAAAATATGGTTTTGTGTGCGCTAATTTTGGTAGTGTGTACTTACACTTGGTACTTTAATAATAATAATAACAAAGAAACATGTATATACCAACCAGAGTGAATTCCTTTGAAGATGACAGCGTATAGCGTTTATTTTTACTTCATTCTGGATTTTTTAATACAAGGTTAACATAAAATTCTGCTGTGAGTTTAGTGGTTTCATAGTTGTAAGGTAGCATGCCCTTAGGTTGTCTATGCATTGCAAGGATTGCACAGAAAAAATTTCCTTGAGGCTAATATTGATTACAAGCGCTGTTCGCAGACTTATGAGAAAGGCCTGCGTTTGATTTAGCACATTGCCTCCCCCCCCCCCCAAAAAAAGTCAAGTTACTCATTCCTGAAACAAGCTGCTGGATATCTAATACATGCAGTTTGTAGGCATGATATTCCGTCGTCTCCCTATATACTTCTGAATAGCACACGCTTATAGAAATGGTGGCTTCTGTTATATTTCTGAACTGGATGTCGAATTTAATATATCATGCCATAGTTACCATGAGCATTCAAAGGGAGGTCAGTTTCGACATATCTTTTTGAATGACAAGAAGGGGGGGGGGGATAAGTACAGCTTCTGAGACCATAACATGGTCTCATATAGAAAAAAAAAATATGTGCCTATATACAGTATATATATAATTTTTTGTTGTTGTTGTTGTTTTTAATCAAACGGGCAAAATTAATAAAAGTTTGAACATGCTCCCGCAAAATACACACGTGTTCATTCCCCACATCTCTCCCAAAGGAAAGGTTCTATACACGGTGACTCGTGTGTGTGTGTTTCACCACCGTATTCGTCTAGTTGCCGTGGAAATTCTGTCACTAGAATCTTGTTCTTAGTTACGCCCTCGGCTAGGACTACAATTCTGCGTTATCAAAACATGAATTCCAAAAACAGATCAGATCAAGCATGAAGCAGAAATTGTGATACTGTAGGACCAAGTACGCTAATATAGCAATCGTTACCGGATTTATCACTATGATAATACACAGATAATAACTTCGTTATAAAGAAACCTATTGTAAAGATATCCGGATAGTACTGAATGTCAAAGGTCGTCGCCGCTGATACACCGCGAGCAGCAAAATGAATGGAAAAGTGAATCGAAATAGAAAGAGCGCAAAAATGGAGTAAAACCATTAACTTGCTTATTTCATTGTGGAAAGTTTGGTACTGTTGAATATATTTCGGAAGACTGTCGAAAAATCGGAAGACTGTCGAAAAATCGGAAGCCGATTTTTTTTTTTTTTTTTTTTTGCGAGGAGGATGTATCCCCGGGTAGAAGTATCCTATGGTACAGCACTAACTGTGCGTTGACAAAAATCACGGTTGTGATTTTTAATTTTTTTCTAATAAAGGAAACAACGAAAACTAAAATATTTGTTTACATATATCGCCCTGTTTTGACAGGGGTTTGATACTTACGTTGGCGAATTGGATACTTCTGGCGTAGATGACGTTTGAATAACGTCATCTACATAGAAGTGTACAACGCAAGAACTTACAACTACGACCCTTTTACGCTGCTTGCAATACAGCTTACGCATCCCTTGAGTTCAGTACAGTACTCTGAACCCATTATTCATTCTTAATTACATATTATTCACACTTCTTTGGTATCTCCCATGTCACATTTGGCCAGTAGTAGCGAGCTACAAAAAACTGGCCCCACCTAAAAAAAAAAAAAAACCCTCACTCATTCAAGCAATGTTATGCCTCCGATTTGCAGTATGGGCAGACTGCAAGGTTATATAGTGCAATGCAATATCAAGTTGAAAAGGATGAATTCATAGTGCTGGTTTAGACCAGAGGTATGGCTTAAATTTACAGCCTGAGACAACTGATCTTTAAAAACTAAGAAAAAATATTTCTGTGTCCACTCGTGAAATTTTTTTACTTCTTTTCATAAAATTTTTCTAATAACAATCATTATTATTTATATAATATGAACTGTATTTTTCCCTAATCCAGTCCACGAAACATTAATAAACTGGTGTAACCAGAGGGCTCAGAAAGTTGGGACGCCTGTGATTTTATAGCACATTAAACGTAAACGTAGTGCAAAAAAATTGTTTTTAGCCATGACGTGCGCGTTGCAAGACAGTATGTTACGACTAAAAAGGAATTACTTCATGAGTCATCCTTACGAGATTAGTCATATCAGCTGCTGATTCACGAACCGATACTCATGTTATGATATTTATGAGAAGCTGGGTTACCAGCTTCTCATAAATATCATAACATGAGTATCGGTTTGTTATGAGTATCTTCTCATAAATATCAAAAATGTATTTCAAGGTACGCGTGCTAACGGAATTAAGATTTTATTTTTACAACTCTTTAAAAACAGTCGTAAATGCGCACGGTAATCAACACAAGCTGTAACAGCCCACCTCCGTTTGTGACATTACGTACACGAAACCGTCAAAACGCATGTACCTTATTCTTTTCAAGTCAAGTCTGAGATAACTTACACATATACAATATCTCCTTTACGCTTCAATCATCAGGCATATATTCGCAACCTCAACTAGAAGGGCGAAACTGAGTGGGTGACGTTACGTAGAAACGCCAGACATTTCGCAACCAAAACGCCACTTCTGCCTGCTAGTGCCAACTGACTAGAATTCGTCCAATATAGTAGTACTACGGGGGAATGTTAATTAAACTTATGTCCGCGGATATCCGATTAAAATGCCCATGGAAGTCAATTTTTGCACTTCACGTGAAAAGCAGATAAAAATTTGAAACACGCGAAACAAAATAAATGATCTCTGGTCGGCTTGTCTAGAAGAAAACGAAAGACAATTAAAATTGCATTCTAAAATCTAGGGAGAACAAAATTATTGGAGGGAATGGTCAGGTAATGTGGGAAGTTTTTTTTTTTTTTTTAGTTATGCTTTATAAGCTTGCTTTCTTGCATCATACATTGAAAATATTTACCGAAAATAGGCTGGTGCAACATAGCTTCCTTGCACCATATGGCTAATAATAATGTGTGGCACTTTTCTCTGCTTCTTACAATACTTTGTTTAATACAATCAACTTATATAATAAAATACGTGCAGTTTTATACGCATAAATTTTGGAGAATTGACATTCATTAAATGAACTTCATTTGACTTTAATAAAAAAAAAAAATTAAGTAATTTTAACTCGTGAAGGGCTTTTACAACAGTAGTGTTCATTTTTCTCGTTGTACAATTATTTGATTTTTATTATTATCAACAGCAGAACATGATTTTACGTGGAAAGAGGGGAAATTTAAAAGTCATTTAATTTTATTTCTCAAGCTGATATTCTGGAATCTCCTCCAAACACACATTCTCAGAAAAGGTGGTTGCGGATCACGCCTTCCTGAAGGCGTTGCACCTTCGATAAGATCAGTTGGTGTAATGCGTGGCTGTCCAGCTTGGATAGCTATGCTTTTTTTGAGTGGGCTCGCGAGAGCCCGTTGTTATTATTTTTTTAAATTTGCGAGCCCATTGTTGAGACGATCATTTATTTTACAAATGAAATTCTGAATGCAATTATTGAGTATCCAGAGCCGAAACTACGGTGGGGCGAGCGGGGCCCCATTCCCATCGATCGGTTATGTATTTTAAATTTGCTTCATTTTGGATTTACAGTCAGAACTCTGTTTAACGAACTTCTTTATAGCGAATTTTTTTGATTCCCCTTGGTAATTAAATTTAAATAGTTTCCGTTGAACGAAGAAAATTTCCATGTAACGAACAGATTAGGAGAGACAACTGTGTATGCATTGTTCTCACCTCTGTCCTTTAAGTAATTAGAAAGTGCAAATTAAGGGTGAAAGGGATTACCATTTCACAATGTTAGTGGTGTCCGTAAAACCTCTGCAGTCACATACCGAGAAGTCGCCCTAGTCAATATGCTTTCCATAGTCATTCAGAGGATTAAGAAGATTCTCCACACGGATTATAGCCTCTGGTCAACCTGTGTTGTGGCCCCCCCTTTACTCCGACAAACGGGCATATGTTTTTCAGAGAAGTGAGTGATCCTTGACTTCCAGTAAATTTCTCCTGTCTATCTTTAATATCCGTGTGATTCCGACATTTTGCACTGTATTCAAAGAACTAGTCAGGGTAGCACCGTAGAAGGGGGGGGGGGGGGTTGAGGCAACTAAGATATATAAACTTTACGCAAGTGAAATGTTGCCAGATTTTGAAACTTTGTCGAGCCTTTCACTGTGCAGAAAATGTTAGCATTAGTAGAGGCATATGATGCAAGAAAACAAGCTTATGCTCAGCCAAAAAAAAAAAAAAAAAAAAAAAACCGCTCCCATTTCACCCCTTCGTTCGTTCCAAATACCTGTCCAGCTCAGCCTTAAACTTATTTAGGCTATCAACTTTCACGACAAGGGATGGAAGTCTGTTCCACCAACCAACCACCCGCTGGCTAAAGGCAAATTTCCGCACGTCTATCCTACATCTGTCTTTCCTCAATTTGAATTTATGCCCTCTCAGGTGATTATTCTGAGCAAGAGGAAGAATCCCATCAGCATTGAGCATGCTCAAACCACTCAAGGCTTTATACACCTCAATCAGATCACCTCGCAGGTGCCTAGTTTCCAGACACTGTAATTTGCAAAACTTAAGCCTTTCTTTGTAAGAGCAACCCTTTGTTCCATTCACTAATCTTGTTGTCCTCTGTACTCGTTCCAGCAGCTCTACATCCTTCTTGAAATGAGGCCTCCAGACCTGTATACAGTACTCAAGGTGTGGCCGGACCATTGCCTTATATAAATGGGATAATCACCTCCTTATCCCTGCTAGAAAAATTCCTCTATATCATTGACAATACTCCATGAGCTACTCTTGCAGCCCATCTGCACTGCTCAGAGAACTTCATATCTGCCTGCACAACCACCCCCAAGTCCCTTTCATTCTCTACCACTGTCAGTGTAGTACCACAGAGTTGATACGTTACTCTGGAGTTACTGCTTCCCATATGTAATACTTTACATTTGTCAATGTTAAACTTCATTTGCCACCTCTCAGCGCATCTGCTCATGTTCTAAAATATAATGGCATACAGGAAATAATTAAAAAAAAACTGTATTACCAATCTCCAGAAAACTAGTGCGAATTAAGGATGATTGCTAAAGAACTTGATGTGGAGACTATAAAGATCGGTCGTGTGTGCGGGCCACGATGAGCAGCTTGTAGCTTGCGGACGGCAATTGTGAGTTGGGTGAATCATCCCGCTTTGTGCAAACATTTTGAATTAGAAGTTAAATAGTCCAGATTATTAAATCGACTTTTAAATTTGTAATTTCTTAACCATTTAGCACTAATGATCGACACCCTGCAGGAGCTCTCTTACCTTTCAGAAGCTTTACAGAATCACAATGGTAAAAGCATATAAATTAATTATTTGAACTATCAATGCTTTTGCTAATTTGAAATATTCTGAAGGAAATTATGAAGCTAAAATTGAGAGCATGTTGAAGCTGAAAGAATTTGAAGGAATCAAAATCGAAAGTAAAAAAATTACCTCGTGACAAGTTATTAAATGCACTGTTTTATCCTTAAAGTTATTAATGCAACAGGGTGATTTTAAAGGAAATAAAGAAAATAACGCCACAATTGGAAGAAATCTTAAACATATGCTACTCGAAATCGTGGAATGTGAAAGAACTTTCGTCTCGGTTACAAGACGGTGAAAACCGAATAAGAAATTTAAGTTTTCTGATAAAATATGAAATAAAAATTAACGATTTTAGAGATTTTGTCGAAGACAGTTTATCTTTAAAATCGAGTAAAATTCCCTTTTCAACGGAGCCAGAAATATCTTGGAAACAATTGCGATTAGCAGTGCTGAAGCTGAGTGAGCTTTCAGCGTAATGAATAATATTGTGACAATTATTCACGTTGCAGATTATGATGGCCATACATCTAAATGGAAAACCATTGCTTAAATTTTATCCGGATCGTTAAGTCAAATTATTCCTCTGTAATCATCGCTGAAATATTAAGCAAAGCAGATGATCGACAAAAAATATTAATAAAGAAATTGGCAATTTTTAGAATAAAATTTTCTTGAATATTTGGGAAATAATTTTTTTTCATGTAATCTGTGATTGTTTGTGTACTTTTTCTAGAAAGTTTGTTTTTTATGTAATATTTGTTTCTATATTGTGGAATGTTTTGTGATAGTTTTTATGTTATTTGTGATATGAGAAATATTTCATGTTATTTTTTATTCGCAATATTACAATTTTATCATGAAAAAAATGTAACCATTATATTTCCCTAGTTGTTAAAAAAAAAATACGCATGTGACGAGAACGCCGGGTAGTGGTTTATGCGAAACCTCCTTCGCGTTTCTTTTAGATATTCTGACTTGTACATATCGTTTACGAAATAAAAGAGCTTCTTTATTGTAAGTAAAAAGTAAAGTGCAGTCATTATCAACCCACTGCAGGATGGAAGCCTCCTCAACAATTCATGCTGAGGGGAATAGACCACAATCTGCCACGCTGGTCCAGTGCGGGTTGGCAGATCGACCGTATTCAGCAGTCAGGGGCTTGAACCCCGGTCTACTCAAAGAGCGTGTGCTACTGCACTCCCGCTCCTGCCCACTCGGCTACGGAGGCCGTAAATATTTTATTAATCATTCAGAGATTTTTAAAGTAAGCGATGTATACTTGCGAGTGCAACGTATCTAAATATCTCTGTAAAATAGCACCGATTGATGTACCAATCTTGTAGTTGAAGCGACATACGCAGCTGTTAGGGGAACCTAATAATGGAATGTAACGAAAATGCGAAACGAAAAAAGAAATTGTTGACAAATATTTGTATTGTTGCACTTCAGGAAGCCTGATTGTGACATCATACTAGTTAGAACACCGAACACTGTCGTATCCAGTTATTATCGTAAGGCGAGGCATGACGACCAGGTTTTATAGTTTTTTTTTTGTTTTTTTTTTAGATAGACATGGGAACGTTTTACACACTCACTTAGAGGCCTGACGTAGCCGAGTGGTCAGGAGAAAGAGTGCATAGCACGCGTTCCTTGAGTGGGCGGGGTTCAAGCCCGTGACTACTAAATACGATAAATATTTGTATTGACGATTTATTGTAAACTCTACTGATCTGGTTGTCGTGCCGGAGTATAAACAGAAAATGTATGTATTTATAAGCATGGCTAAAGGAGTAATAAGCCGCATCTGACCACCCCCCTAATCCGCCCGTGACTCGAGATATCATACCGGTCACGAAAAATGCGTCACGCACTCTAATCACATTACTAGTAGAGCGAGCGTGGGAAGCGCCTCTAGTGGAAGCCGCGGATGACGTCACTTCCGTGACCGATCAAATTTACTAGGTATAAAGTCGGAAAAACTGCAAGCCCATTGTTAAAATGTTCACAGCTCACCACTGAATATATACGTATGTTACACAATGGCTGACAAAAAACTGCAGCACCTTAAAAGAAGTAACATTTGCAGTGAAACGTATAAGATATTGATTAGTCATTTTGTTTGTCGCAAAGCAGCAAAGGTATTGCGTCAGCTAGTAATTGCAAGGTATTGCATCAGCCGTTTCTGAAAATATGCCGGTGGAAAGGTATATACGCTCATTAGTCCTGTTTAGCGGAGGTATAAGCATGGCTCCATATGTTCAGTTAACACCAAGAAAAAAAAGTGTAGCTGTTGCTCTGTCCCAGGAAGGGCTTTCTACGCGTGTTCACGCTTTAATTTCAGCACCCGGGATACTGTTGACAGCCTATTTGATCAGCGATAAAATAGGCTGCCACAAGTGATGTGAAAAGACCTGATTACGAAGGTATAGCCGTTTCAAATAACGATCTCTGAAACGGCTATACCTTCGTAATCGCCATGCTAGTACTCCTGAAATAAAACTGGACTTTGAGATGCCCTCTGGTGTTGAAACACCAGAGGGCATCTGAGGTGTTGAAACACCAGAAACATCAGAGGTGTTGAAACACCAGAGGCCAAAGAGGAAGCCTTTGTTGATACAACAAATGAGGAAGAATGACTTGCGTAGGGTAAAACGTATGTTCCAAGGACAAAAGAGCAATGGTACACCGTCATCTTTTCTGACGAATTGAAATTCAACCTTCATGATTCGGATGGCAAGCGATATGTCAAAGGACGAAAATTGGAGGCATACCATCCTGACTGCATAACACCGACTGTAAAGTTTCCCGCCGGTCAGATAGTCTGGGGATGCATAACAAGCAAAGGGGTGCGGCGAATTAAGTTTATTAACGGAACTGTGAATGCAGAAACTTATACTGCTATCGTGGAGGAGTGCCAGAAACCCGTTATCAGGGATCGGCACACTGACGTCCAAAACTGCATTTTAAAACAGGACTCAGCACCTTGCCACACAGGAAAACTGGTAAGTTTTATGCTATTTAGATTTAACGATGAGTTTGTCTTCTTGTCTCACAAGGCTTAAAACATACTTACACCAATGTTTTCCTTCGCTTTTTCTCCCTTAAGATGCAGTCATACCTCAGAAATGCTGGCATTACAGTGTTGGACTGGCCCAACAACAGTGCAAATTTGAACCCTATTGAAAATTACTGGTACAAAATTGCTCAGAACCAACAAGTAAGATTCAGCTGCAGGAAAGCACTGTAATGGTGTGGTATCACGAAATTGGGCGACCGTATTTCCGGAAGTTGAACTCTATGGCAGATCGTTGCAAGGCTGCAATTAGCATTAGCATTAGTCGAGGCATATGATGGAAGAAAGCAAGCTTATACAGCATCAGCCAGAAAAAAAAAAAAACTTCCCATTTCGCTCATCCGGTCACTCCAAATGTTCGTCTAGTTCAGCCTTAAATTTATTTAAGCTATCAACTTCCATAACAACAGATGGAAGTCTGTTCCATCAATCAACTACCCGCTAGCTAAAGGCAAACTTCCGCACATATATTCTACAACTGTCTTTCCTCAATTTGAATCTGTAACCCCTCAGGTTCTTAGTCTGGGCAAGCGGAAGTATCCCGTCAGCATTGAGCCTGCTCAAACCATTCAAGGCCTTATACACCTCAATCAATTACCTCGCAGGTGCCTAGTCTCCAGATGCTGCAACTTTCAGAACTGAAGCCTTTCTTCGTAAGCGTACCCCTTTGTTCCTCTCACCAATCTTGTTGCCCTTCTCTGTACTCGTTCTAGCAACTCTACATCCTTCTTAATATGAGGCATCCAGACCTGTACGCAGTACTCAAGGTGTGGCATGACCATTGCCTTTTACCAGGAGTGGCCTACTTAATTTGTGATGCGATCTACTTTTTTCCTTCAAAATGTGCCGCGATCTACCATCTCAAAAATTACATTGAATAAATCGAGGTATGACTGTATATTTAAAATTCGTCGTGATCGACCGACTCGTTGGCCACCCCTGCCTTATACAAAGGGATAATCACCTTCTTGTCTCTGCTAGCAAAATTCCTATATATCATTGACAAAACTCTATGATCTGCTCTGGCAGCCCGTCTGCGCCGCTCAGAGAACTTCATATTTGACTGCTCAATTACCTTCATATCTTTTATTATTATTATTAGCTACATGGTGCTAGGAAGCCTGAGGCTTATGCTGCACCAACCAAAAAAAAAAAAAAAAAAAAAAAATCCCAGAGTTACTCTGAGAGAGAGAGAGAGAGTGTGTGTGTGTGTTAAAAGTAGAATGGAATCGCCAAGAAAGAGACGAATGATGATATCCAGCTCAGGATCCTGGGTGTGCCAAGCCCATACTCACCAGATGTGAGCCCCTGGGGTTGCTGCATAATTGCAGCTCGTGGAGGAACAACTAAATATTGAGGACTTATTTTTCTGATTTACAGTACATAATACTAATACGTTAACTTGTCATTTCAGTTTGTACAGGTAAATGCAATAAAATGTATGAAATTTTTGAAAGGGTTCGTACATCTCAGTACGTAGTTTGGGAACAACTGCTTTACACCACTAGAGGGAGTTCCCAAATAAACCATGTCTACTTTATTGCAGCTGATATACAAGTGCAATAGTGAACAATGACCCTTAATTTATTTTTTTTTAAACTTAATTTTTAACTTAATTACCTTAACTTATTATTATTATTTATTTATTTTTTTTTTTTCTGGCTGCGTACAGACTCGATCGATCCTGCAATGTACTGACTCGCGTTACCCCCATCGCCACAGAAAATCGAATCACTAGCATAACAGGAAATAAAGGTCTAACAAAACAAAACAGTTTTCGGATGTGGGCAGGAATGCAGTTCCGGTTGATATGTTTGCATTTTAACCGTCTATTATTAAAAAGCCCAATGCATTTTGGTTTTTAGTTACGCTTCCAAAATGTAATTGGTAATCTTCATTACCAATTTACAACTTCGAATATATTTGCAAAATCTGAATGTCAGCATCAATGAAAACTAATGCGAGTTAGTGTGTTAAGCGCCTCATTTGCTTTGGCAAATAAGGCTATGGGGAGTCAGTATATTTTGCCCCTAAGTTGCGTGTATTTTATGATCAGTTTACCTGTTTGCTACAGGATGGAAATAAACACTCGAGAGTAAGGGAGATAAAACCAAACCATGAAGCCATCCCCCCAAAGACCGACTAACTGTGCCACACTGAAAATTCCTCGCATCATTAATGGAATTCGAACAGTGGCGTAGCTACCATGAAGGCAGGCAAGGCAATTGACTCCGGGCCCTTTAGGGGCCCGGCGTCTTCGGCTGTCTCCCGTTTTTTGCAATTTTCGTTAATTCAGTAGGGGTCCGAACATGTTCTTTGCCTCCGGTCCCAAAAAAGGGTAGCCACGCTACTGAATTCGTACCTTTTCCATCTAATGTAGGAAGGACGGTGATTATAACTACCGTCAGGGCGACAACTAACGCACATTTGCGTGAGTTGGATAAACTTTTGGCAAAATAAATAAATTTATACTTTTTTTTTTGTGTCAAATACTACTTTGGCGACTCAATATTTTCCAGTTTGAGCACTTATTTTTTATTTTTTTGGTTTTTAGGAGCATTAGCAACTAAGGCCATATTGCTCCGGGATATGCGGTGGTCATTCCCTGACCTTTCCGCATCCTCCGTATTTGGTGGTGACAGGCTCGAACCCCGGTCTAATGGCGCCTTGTGCACTTATAACGAGTAAAAAGCGATGTCTTAAAGAAAAGAAAAAAGAGAATAGTATAAATACAAAATTACATAAAATAAAAATATAATCTTTTTATAAAAATGTAATTGGTAATTCTTTGCGGCTACCAACGTTTGCATTATTATCTTTCGTTCCTTTTTTTTTTTTTTTAATTTTCTTTATTACTTATTTACTTATTTATTTATTTTATTTACACACCCACACCATACCAACTGCAGGGGCTCACATCTGGTGATTATGGGCTTGGTACACCCAGGGTCCTGAGCTGGATATCATCATTCTTCTCTTCCTTGGTGATTTCCTGCTAGTTCTCTCTCAATTCGGATTTTTTTTTTTTTTTTTTTTTTGGCTGGTGCAGCATAAGCCTCAGGCTTCCTCGCACCATGTGGCTAATAATAATAATAACTGTATAGCGTTTTGCTAAATAACTAAAGAAACAGGATGGAAATAATGCCCTTGGATACATTAATATAGCACTGAATTGACTCTCACTGAAGTACTCCGACATAGAGAAATTCTTCAAGCAGCGCTTCAGCCAGCGGGTGGCTGATGGCTGGAACAAACTGCCGTTTGTTGTACAGGTGGGCAGTTTGAAGAACTTCAAGGAAGAACTAGACAAATTATTGGAGGGGATGGACAGGTGATGTGGGAATTTTTTTTTTTTTTTTTTTTTTTTTCAGCTGATATAAGCTTGCTTTCTTGCATCATGTGCCACTACTACTATTACTACTAATAATAATAATTTATTTATTTATTTACAAACTTCTGACCGACGGTGCACGCAGACCCTAGATAACAGTGAGAAAGCTGAGAATTACAGAGAATCAATACAGAGTCTTCAGTAGTATTACAATACAGTATATACAAATTTTGATTAACAAAGCAGAATAAAGAGCAATTTCTCATATACAGACGGTTTAAGTGTAAAATCAATACTGTCATTATTCAATACCTGAAGGAAACGGAACAGAGAACTACCAAGTAAGTGTTGGGTACGAGAGACAGGCAGTGAGAAATTAGTTTTATAACGAGAATTCAAGCGGGGCTATAGTGAAAGGTGTTTATTCAAGAAGAGATGGAGAATCGATAATAGAGTTTATGATATTGTAGACAAAAAGAGGACTACCTCTTTTTGTCTACAATGTCGTCTGGAGTGAAGAGGAACGATTCTGAAGCAACCACAAAGAGTTCCGTAAGTTTCGACGGTAAAAGGCAAGGCGATTTCGAAAGCACAAGAATTAAATGAATTTTATTTGAATTCGCTTAAGTCTGTGATAAAGATATTCTTGTTGTAGGAACCAAAAATGGGAAGTATAAGCTGCTTGTAGAGAAGAATTATAACTTTGTCACTATCAATCACAGAGGAAGAACGATTAATTAAGCCAAGAAATTTGGAAGTCTGAGATATTATGTGATCGACAAGACAAGAGGGATGAAGGTCAGTTCGAAATCGGACACCTAAGTCCTTGAATGTATCAGTAAACTGTACTTACAATTAGGGTTTCCAATAGTAATCAGTAAAGACGGAGGGGGGGGTTCTAACTTCACGATTCGTTTAGAAAGTTTAGAGTTGCCACTCAACATCAAAAGAATGAAATAAAACTGACAGATCATTAATGTAAACAATAAAAAAAAAAGTGGACCCTTCCTCGAAGAACACCCTCCGAATAATAATAATAACCATACCATCATTGTCTTTAAGCTTTTGATTCTCAATTCAACATACAATGCGCATACACACACGGGGGGGGGGGGGGCTAGGTGTTCTGATGACCAAACAAAATGCGGAATAATGCTCCAGAAATTAATTTTTGAAAACTAAAGCCGTATTAAGCTTTGCGTTTTATAACAAATTTCCTAATTAAACATGCACTATACTACCAAAAATCATGAGACACCCTTCTCAATAAAGGCTATCATCTGCGACTATGACCTATGCAAATATTTTAGCCCATAAAGGAAATCAGCGGAATTTACTTTAAACAAGAGCTTCCGAGAGATGAGTAAAAGGAAGGGATAACAGAATTTCAGAGGGAAGGGGGTGATATTTTTATGTCATGCGCAGAAAAATGCCTATGAGTGCCAATGCTCAAGAAATGAACATTCCCAAGTGGACAACTGGCACGTTTTTTTTTTTTTTTGATGTCGGTCTCACACTAATCCCAAATCTGCCAACCGTCTTTTGAGTGGTCCTCGTGTGTAGCGTAGTGGTAATAATCGTCCTCCCAACAACCGGGTTCGAATTCTGTTTCTTCAACTGGCAAGAGTTGAAGAAACAGAGGTTAGAGGCAACGCTGAGCACAAGAAAGGACTAGGTAGGCGTAAAATAATGATTGATATAAGCCAACGCGCCTTGGAACGGCTGATTAAGAAAGTTATGTCCTCTAAACAAATCTTTGAGATAATAAAAAATGTCTGTGAGTGCCAATGTGTGTAGGAAATAAAACAGTTGTAAGCGCCAAGGGAGCTTACAACTGTTTATATTCCGGGACGAACACACGGTGCTTATTTATTATAAGCACCGTATAACACCTGTTTATTATTTGTGTTATTTTTTTAATCGACATCGGTATTATACCGATGTCGATTAAAAAATTAACACAAATAAATTTACCATACAGATATTAAAAATTCACAGCTACTTTTTAAACAAAGTCGATTTCGCATTATCTATGTTTTACATTATGGATAGTATGGGGTAAGATACACTGAATCTGGACTGTGAATCAATGGAAATTGGTCCAGTAGAGTAATAAGTCATGCTACGCAGTCTACCAGTCTGATGGACGTGTCTGTGCAAGAATACCAGGATAAAGTTTACTACCTATCTTATTCTAACTCTGAAATTGGGAGGACGAGGAGTTGCCGTTGTCGTGGTTTTATTTCTCGTGGTATGGACCAGGTCCGCAGGTTGCAATGCATGGAATCCCGAATGTTGCAGAATCATACCTGCATTTAGGACAATTCTGTATCCCTACATTGTGCAGTTTTATGGAAGCTGTCTTTAACCCTCCACAACACGCAATGTCACAAAGCAAAGTGAGGTTGCGCGTTGTGAATGCGAATAATATAGGAAAATTGTAGTACAGTATACAGTAGAGAGCACAGAACTACTCAATCCAACTGAACACCTTTGAGGGGTGAACTGAACACAGAAATGGGACAATACGACCATTTTTGTCGAGGGAGCTTACAAATGTTTAAATGGGATGGGTCACCATGCTATCAAACAAAGTATTTGACTCCTCCGGGGGGGGGGGAATAAAGAGATACTGTGATTCTAATATGCTATTAGAATAACAGGAAAGACCCTCAGATGGATTTCAGGTTACTGAAATTAATAGTTTCTCCTCAGAATGGGCTATAATGATATGATAATCAGACTGCTCTTATTTCTGATTTTTTTTTTTTTTAAATTACATTTACGAAGAGGATTCAGGGCATGATGCGCTGATTATGGTAGGGTTAGTGGTCATCGTCAAGTAGCGCTGCTTCAGGCGTATACAGGTCATCTATGTTAAAAAGATACATGTTCACACTGGTCAGATCAATGGCGGATCCAGGAGAAGTGATCGCCCCCCGCCCACCAAAAGCCTGAGTAAATTTTAACAAATACAATGTGCTGGCCGACCGGGCTAGCCGAGTGGGTAAAGTACCTGCCCGGCAACCCAAAGGTCGCGGGTTCGATTCCCGCCTCGGGCTTGGATCAAAGTACTGCAAAAACCTTGGAAGGTGCAATATGGCCACAGAAGCCGATGCGCCAACAACTACCAAATCAAAAAAAAAAAAAAAAACAATGTGCTGTATTATTTTAAATTGTTGTATGATGTACATAGTTTTTTACAAAGTCCTTTTCCTATCCCTTTAAAATTAATAACGCGAAAACTATGGGTCGTATCGATTTTTTTTTTTTTTTTTTTTTTGTAGTAATTGGTATATGTAGGAGTTTTTTTAATTAGTTCGAAAATTTCTTGCGGTACATTAACTAACCCATAACGGATTGCATTCTTCAAATCCGGCAATTATTATTATTATTATTTTTTTATAAATAGCACTTGATATTATGTTTATTACAGTGCGATTACTGGAGAAATAAATGGCAATATGGCGGGTGTGCATAGGCACACCCGCCATATTGCCAAATGCATATGCTCCGAGGCGCCTCTGTAGCCAGGAGCAGCAGTGCGTAGCACACGCTATTTGATTAGACCGGGGTTCGAGCCCGTGCCCACCAAATACGGAGGATGCAGAAAGGTCAGAGAATGACCACCGCATATCCCCGGAGCAATATGGCCTTAGTTGCTAATGCTCCTAAAAACCAAATAACAAACAACACCGGCATATACTCCGTACATAAAAGCCCTTGTTCTTTTCTTTTTTCTTTTATGAGAACCCCAAGCATGACAGGTATTATAGTACTTAGTACGGTGCATAGGTTGAAAATATGAAAGAAGATACATGTTCACATTAGACTTGAATTACTGTAGACTGTAATTTTCAGGAAATACGCATTGTTCCAGAAAACAGAAATTGAATGAATAAATGAGGAAGAAGAAAAGTTGGTTCTGTGAGTTTGAAGTTGGACAGTAAAACGACATTGACTGGTTGCGAAACATGTTCGGAAGAGAGAGTGGGAATTATAGAAGACAATTCAGAAGAACAGTGTCCATGGAAGTATGAACAGAAAAGACACGCAGCAGAACCAGAACATCTATGAGACAGACAGTGGAGAGACTCTGTTAGAGATGAGTCATTAAGTAACCTAACTACTCTCTTTTGAATGGAATATAGAAGCCAGAGAGAGGTTTTGGGGCCACTGTTCCAGATGTGTAATAATATTCCATGGTAGGGCGGATTTGCGATTTGGAAGAAAAGTAATGCCGAGAACGAAAGGAGAAACCTATATATATATATATATATATATATATATATTTTTTTTTTTTTTTTTTAATACACAGAGGAAGCAATATTTGTAATGTGCTTATGCCAAGAGATTAGAAGGCAGAGTAATCCCCAATAGAGATATATGATCCTGCCTAGAAATCAGTGTCATCGAAGATAAGCATAGGAGCAGAAGAATCCTTTTTGTGAGATGTAAGACAGGGCTGAATTCCAGAAGAATTGAAATCAATTATCTGTGCTCCACTAGAGAATTACCCTTTTTATATATGTATTTTATTTATATAAGAGTGGAAATAATTCCTAAACTAGAATTTACTGATTTTACGGACCTCTATTTAAGGGATGAAAACAGTGACTGGCACCGGAGTGATTCTGAAGTGCTCGTGAAATTGAAAAAAAAAAAAAAAAACCGGGAACTCATGAGTTACGGTCTCTAGCATCCCAGTCTGTTTACGCGTAAAAAGCTCATTATCATATCGTTGTGCTCCTTTGTGCTCCGTTTCTTTATTATAACCAGGCACTTACGTTATATTGCATGGCCCTAAGAAAACAGTGAGCACCTGTGTTGTACAGAAATTAAAGCAATTAGGAAGATAGACAGTGGTGTGTCTTTTTCCAGCATCTGTGAGAAATAAAGAGTGAAAAAAAAAAAAAAAACTGTAATTTTGTATAAAGCAAGGTTAAGCTTAAACAACTAGAGGGTCTTTTTTTCCCATTCTTTATGCTCGTAGCAGAACAAATTTAATTTTCACGAGTTGGTATTGTACAGTACTACTTTCATATAAACGACATCTCCCATTTATTCAATAACTGCCGTATTTCCACATATATAAGACGCACCTTCATTTTGGGGCCCGAAATTTGAAAAAAAAAAAAAAAAATGTATTACATAAAGTTATTGAACTCAAGTTTTATTCATCATAAAATTCATACAACCCATCACTGTCAAAACTCGCATCCATTAGCTTGTCCTCATCTGTGTCTGATGACGAATCACTGTCTTCATATATTGCCTTGTCCTCAGTTCCATCTATGGAATTTGAAATGCCACACTTTTTAAATGATTTGACAACGATCTCAATCTTGATATTATCCCAGGATCTTTTCACCCAGGTACAAACTTCTCCTATAGTTGGTTTCTTCACTCTTCCTGCTGGTGTCAAATTGTCCCCATAAGACTTCATCCATTGGTTCCATTCGTCTCTCATGTCAGCTTTGAAGGGTTTGTTAATGCTGACATCAAGTGGTTGGAGCTGGGATGTCAAGGTATGACGGCAAGTTTTGTTTTTTGCTCTGCAGCAATCTTCTTTGTATTTTTTGTTAAGTGTGTCCTGAACTGATCAAGCACCAATAGGGCGGGTTTGCGTAAGAGCCTACCTGGTCTCCTGCTCCAAATTTTCTCAAACCAGATCTTCATCCCATTCTGATCTATCCAACCCTTGTCATGAACGTGGACAATCACTCCTCAAGGAATGTCTTCTTTTGGCATTGTTTTGCGTTTGAAAATCAGCATAGGAGGCAGCTTGGTTCCGTCGGCACAACAAGCTAGAACAACGTATAATGGCTCTTTTCATGTCCACTTGTCTTCACAGTTACAGTTTTCACCCCCCCCTCATATCAACAGTTCTGTTACTTGGGACATCAAATTGAAGGGGGACTTTGTCCATATTTGCAATCTGTCCCAACTCAAACTGATGTCTCTTCCGACGTTGAATGACAAAACGATGAAATTCAAGGACCTTCTGCTCATAGCTTTCAGGCATCTTTTGGGAAAGTCTGGTGCGTGTACGCATGCTTAGTCCATTCCGTTTCATGAACCTGAAGCACCAATTGTGTCCTCCTTTGAAATCAGTAATTTCTTTTTCATCAGCAATTCTTCTTGCCTCATGCTGAACCATCTTTGTGGATACACGAATTCCAATTGCCCTCTGCTCCTCAATCTATACCTTCAATTCCCTCTCTAAATTAGGCCATTTTGCTGACTTGCCTCTAATGGCCTTCTTTTGCTGTGGCGTTTTCAGTAGGGTTTCTTCTTCCCATAGCCAGTCTCGGATTGTTTTCTCAGTTGGAGAACCAAGACAGAACGTGGCAAAACGTAACCTAATATACCGGTAACAAGTTATTTGTTATTTTGGTTTTTAGGAGCATTAGCAACAAAGGCCATAATGCTCGGGGATATGCGGTGGTCATTCCCTGACCTTTCCGCATTCTCCGTATTTGGTGGTGATGGGCTGAGATGGTCTAATCAAGAAGCGTGTGCTACGCACTGCTGCTCCTTCCCACATGGCTACGGAGGCGCCTCCGGTAACAAGTACGAAACAATGAGCGCAAAGACAACAAGCGCGAAAAAGCGGGAAATGCAAGTAAAAAAAAAAAAAAATCTACAACCACTGTATAAGACGCACTCAGTTTTTATACCCCAAATTTTTCGAAAAAAAGTGCGTCTTATACATGGGGAAATACGGTAAAAGCAAATGCGTAATGGTAAGAAGCTGGCTGAATTAACTGAGAATACCGTTCCAGTATCTGGTGAAAGTTCACGAGTATCTCAACTTCGATTCTGACAGTTTTCCCAGCACCACTATATGGCCACAATAAATTATCTTTTACTTAATATTAAGGACTAATACAGGGAAGAGGGGCAATACCCCCTTCCCTGAATTAGAGAGTAACATCGAGGGTTTATTATATAGTTTTACTCTGGGAAATAAAAAAAAAAAAAAAAAAAAAAAAGAATATGTAACAAATACGGACTTAACCCGATTCGAATCCTTTGTAGTATTAAACCAATAAGCAAAATTAGCAATATCCCCAACTAGACGTAGCCATGTTAATGTTACTGAACATCGTAAACACGTAGAAATGAGAAATACGGGACAGCAGAGCGTTTTTAGGTAAAAAAAAAAAAAAAAGTTGGAAATTATCGGGGAGGAGTTTTCCCAAAAGAAAACCTATGTATATAAGAAAATTATAAGTTAACACAACAAAAGAATAAAATATGTGGAGGAATAATATCCCTCCTCACATACAAGGTGTGGCAATAAAGTTCTCAGACTGGTACAATACACAAAGTGAAGGAGCTCAAAAACGGTTATATTTTTATTCAACGTAATCACCACATACATGTTGGACAGAGAACTTGTGCAATCGAGACCAGCTAATATCCGTAAAATCAGAAAAATGCAATTTCTATTTAAAAATAAATCTGCTTGAGATCTTAGATTGATTTAAAATGACACAGATCCTAGGTAACATAAAATCACAATGAGGATGCAACTGTCCGATTTTACAGATATTAGCGGTCTCGATTATCAAGTTTCGAGACAACAGGAGTTACATAATGTTTTTTTATATGGTAATCGCCACCTGATGGAATGCACTCGTTACACCGTTTTAAAAGGTTCTGAAAAGAGTCAGCGAAGACATCCAAAGAGATGTTCAATTTGGCTGTTACGGTTAATCTTTACAAGCGGGTATCCCTTCTGTGGATCTTTGCGACAAGCAATGATAGACAAGTGTAGCTCCTCCCACAGGCTGCTAATGGTAGTTTGCGTTAAAGTGAATGTCGTCTTTCCACCGACTAAAGCCTGCAAGTTTGCGAGTATACAGAAACACTGGGTACCCTTTTCTAAAGATTCTGAAGCTGCAAAGGAATGCAGAGAAAATGAATGCCGTCTTGGCGCTGGTTTAAAATCCGGAAACGAGCCCCCCCCCACCCCCGGTGCTGGTTTGAAATCGGGAAAATATTTTTAATTCGTTTTCCGATTTCAAAACAGCGCCAAGGAGGGGAAAGGGGGCTCGTTTTCCAATTTTAAACTAGCGTCAATACGGCATTCACTCTCCCTCTCTCTGCATTTATTTGGATCTTTAGAAAAGGGTGCCCATATTCTCTCTTGATTGCTTGCCGCCGAGATCCGAGCCACGTGGCGGCATAGATGCAAGGGAAACTCTAGTAGTCTGTTCTCTCGGCATACATGTCATGTGACATCTCATGAGTGTTAGGAGCTACACTTGTAAAGCAGCCTGTCAGAGCAGTAAGTGGGAGGGGTTGCATTTGTCTATCATTGCTCGTCGCAAAGATCTAACGAAGAGGTACCCGCTTGTAAAATTAACCTCCCCCCCTTTATGTATAAATCTTTATGGCCAAGGATATATACATACAAACAGCAAAGTATAGTATATATATAAAGGCAAAGTTCCCTCCAAGGCAGGATACTATGGCCAGGGGGAATTACATAGTTGAAGATTATTATGTCCTCAACGTCCTGAAATCACTTTTCTATGAAGGCAGTTTTCCGGAAGTAGTGCTATACCGGTGGGTGCCAGCAATCCCGTTTCCAGGCTGCTCACACCTGAGAGCCAGCAAAAAAAAAATAAAATAAAATAAAATATATATATATATATACACACACACACAATATAAACAAACTAAAAAAAAAAAAAAAACAGATAATCAAAGTGTATATAACCAAATCTTAATTAGTAAGCATTGGATTATTCCAATGTCTTTTCCGTTGAAAAACACAGAACTCTTGCAGTGCTTGAAATTTAGCCTGATTAGCAATAAGATCACTTTCACAGCCTCTAACTAAATTACCAATTTTCACTTTTAGCCTTTCTCTAAGTTCAACACACAAACTACAATCATATAATAAATAACTCCAAGTCTCAGGTTGACCGCAAGTACATAATAAGTATATAAAGGAGAGCTGACTAGACCAAAGTAATGTAGTTTAAAATTTAATGACCCATGGCCAGTTAAAATAAATGATGTTACCATAGAAGGAAAAAACCATTTGTTGTTACTATCATAAGTAAATGTAACTGTTGGAATGACCAATCTAGTCACCTCCCCAGTGACACTAAGATCCCATCTCTGTTGCCACATACCAATCAACTGTTTTAGAACATTTTTCTTAGCTTTAGCTATCTTTATAGAGACATCAGATGTAATATTCATGAAAGAAACAACTATGCCTTTTTTTTAATGGAAAATATAGCTCCCCCACATTTGATGTTAGACATGTTTACATGTGAAGTCCCATGAAGTGATAGGAGTGTGTTTCCGCCTTTAATCTGTTCGTGCCACTGGGACAATAATTACAACACCCTAAATCACTGATTCTCAAACTTTTTCGTCAGTGGGCAAGGCAAATATTAATGAAAATACGATGACAGAAACTGTGGGTGGTCATATTGGGTTAATGCTGTGATTCACTACCAGCCTCGCATGAAAGAATGGTTGGAGAGAGAAGGATTTGCAGGAGTATATCGCGATCGTGACAGTCGAGAATTTTGCAGTATCTACTGGTCATCTAATTATTTTCTGCAAACCAATCCTCATCTATATACCCAGTTCCCTTAGTTTTTCTCCCAATTTGCAATCAGTCATCAAAAATTTTACCACGAAACTCGGTTAACAGGAAATATTTGCAAGTCTTCCGCATTTCATATTAACCGGTCTCCACTGTAGTTAGTACACAAGTCTTATGATTTTATAAAAATTGAACCAAGGTTTTCTTCACACTTATACATAATATCAATAAAAACAGCCGCAGACTGCATGTGTAAAGCTCGCGAGTTGCACTTTGTGAACCCTGCCTTTCTTCTGCAGAAACACAGAAGAGACCGAGTGTGCTTTCTGTCAATTTCTTAGAAGAGTGGTACAGTACTCATTGAAAACTGTCAGCCCAGGAGATCAAGAAACCCACGGGAACTAATGTTTGCACAAGAACAAAGCAATGCGAGCTGCAAACCATTGCATTTTATGTAAGAGCTGTTCTAGACAACCCAACTATCACAGCACACGTTGCACACGAACGACATAACTGGTCCCTAGAATGTTGAAAAGCTGCTGTGGAGTAAAGAATCACAATGCACATTTTTTTTGAGATGTTTGATTTTAGGAGCATCAGCAATTATAAGCCATATTGTGCCACATCTGTGTAATGGCTGATGTGCAAGTCCCTAACCTTTCCGTATTTGGTGGTCACAGGCTTGAATCCCGGTATAATCAAGAAGCATCTGCTACATACGCACTACTGCTCTTGACAACCTGGCTACGGAGGTGCCATATATTAATTACCTCCTACACAGTACAAATTATTAGGCGCCTCCGTAGCCAGGTGGGAAGGAGCAGCAGTGCATAGCAAACACACTTCTTGATTAGACCGGGGTTCGAGTCCGTCACCACCAAATACAGAGGATGCGGAAAGGTCAAGGAATGACCGCCGCATTTCCCGGAGCAATATGGCCTTAGTTGCTAATGCTCCTAAAAACCAAATAACAAACAAACCACCACAAATTATTCACCTGATTATGAAGCATTGTTGACACAAGTCAATGATGCCACCTGGCCCCAGAAACAATGCAACATATTTCTGCAGAGTTATTACCCAGATGGAGAACACTCACAGACATCACCAGGTCACTAGGATAATACATCAGAAGCTAGTGCAAAAACTACCAGTTGATCACTGAAAGTGTACTGTATTACAACTATGAGCCCCAGGTCATACTAGAGACCCCTACTCCCAAACTATACTGGGACTGCACCATAATTATTATTAGCCATATGGTGCAAGGAAGCCTGAGGCGTATGCTGCACCAGCCAAAAAAAAAATCCCAAATTACCCTGTGAGTGAGAGAGAGAGAGCAGACAAGTCGATCCTTCAGAACAAACCAGATATAACCCTCATTGACAAGAATGAAATGGCTACCTATCTGATTGATATAGTGGTGCCCAACACCTGCTACTTCTAAAAAAAAAGTATAAGGAAAAGATCAGGAAGCACATAGACCTATAATAGGAAGTCAAAGAAATGCAGCATAGGGAACAAGTAATGATCATCCCAATCACTGTCAACTACCAGCATGGTGCCAAAGATCTTCTATAAGAACCTAGCAGCAATAGGCCTTGCAGAGAACACTTACATGGAACTCCAGAAAGCTGCAATCCTGAACAGCTGTTGGATAATCGGAGAGTTCCTCAACCAATAACAGTAACTGGACATAACAACCATCCCACACACCTGGTACAATACCAGCCGGGGATGGGGGAAAACCCATTAGGAGAAGAAAGAGATAATAATAATAAAAATACTTATACTACTGTGAAGTAGGTAATGAATGCCTTGCAAAATGAATGAAGTTAAATGTTGCAAATACTACACATAGTAACAATGACATGCAGTCTAGAATATATGTTAAACAAAGAAATTGGTGTTTGGAAATTATTAAAAAAAGTGAGGACAGCAAAAGAGGTAAGCAAACCTATAGCCATAATTTTGAGAGCATCTTTGGATTCACAGGAGGTCCTGCAGACTGGAGATGAGCAAAAGTATCCATAATACGCAAAGAGGAATCAAAGGATGGCACGAGTAATTTCAGACCTCTTAGTTTGATTTCTGTTCCAGGAAAAATATCTTGCAGGTGCCTAGGCTCAAGACACTGCAATTTGCAAATATGTAGTCTTTCTTGGTAAGAGCACTCCCTTTGTTTACCTCACCAATCTCATTTTTCTTCTCTGTACCCATTCCAACAGCTCTATATCCTTCCTAAAATGTGACCGCCAGATCTGTATGCAGTACTTGATGTGGCCTGACCATTGCCTTATACAATTTTGACCTCCTGTGAATCCAAAGATGCTCTCATAATTATGGCTATAGGTTTGCTTACCTCTTTTGCTGTCCTCACTTTTTTTACAATTTTAATCAGAGGGGCTTTTGATACTCTTGCACACAAAAGACTGCTGCACTGCGGAAAAGGGATGGTTGGATGGGAGAAGAAAAAGGTTTGTTATCAATGGGTACTGCTCTTCTTGAAATACTGTTATTAGAAGAGTCCCCCAGAGTTCAGGATTAGTGCTGGGCCCAGTTTAGTTTTATATATATATTAATGATACTGATGAGCATATCAGGCTTAACATCTAAGTTTCCTGACTACTTGAGTAGAGAAGGCCCAAAGACCTTGCACTGAGGAGGTGCAGTGCTTGTATCCAAATGCTTTCAGGTCATAGAAAATAACATCTTTAAAAAAGTAACGTAATAAGCACTGAATTATAAAATACATCAGGTTCCATTTAAAGGTAAGAATATACACTTTGTGATCACTGAATTATGACCACCCCATCCGTAATGGACTATAGCTGCATAGCTCACAGTATAAAAAGCCAAACAGCTTCTTATGCTAGCGAAGAGGTAATTTGCATCTAGACATTTAAGGGCTAAATTAGCAGTTATGGGACATAGTAAAGATATCAAAGAGTTTCAAAAGGGCATGACTGTGGGCACATTAAGCTTGATATACCATATTGATGATGGTATATCAAGCTTAATGTCCAAGTTTGCAGATGATACAAAGGTTGGCAGGGTTGTCAAGGACACTACTGACACTATGCTAGTGCAACAGGAACTGGAAAGGTTGAGCAGATGGGCTGAGAGGTGGCAAATGAAGTTTAACATTGACAAATGTAAAGTACTACACATGGGAAACAGCAACCCCAGAGCAATGTATCAACTCTGTGGTACTACACTGACAGTGGTAGAGAATGAAAGGGACCTGGGGGTGGTTGTGCAAGCAGATATGAAGTTCTCTGAGCAGTGCAGACAGGCTGCAAGAGTAGCTCATGGAGTATTGTCAATGATATACAGGAATTTTTCCAGCAGGGATAAGGAGGTGATTATTCCATTGTATAAGGCAATGGTCAGGCCACACCTAGAGTACTGTATACAGGTCTGGAGGCCTCATTTCAAGAAGGATGTAGAGCTGCTGGAACGAGTACAGAGAAGGGCAACAAGATTAGTGAATGGAACAAAGGGGTGCTCTTACAAAGAAAGGCTTAAGTTTTGCAAATTACAGTGTCTGGAGACTAGGCACCAGCGAGGTGATCTGATAGAGGTGTATAAAGCCTTGAATGGTTTAAGCATGCTCAATGCTGATGGGATTCTTCCTCTAGCTCAGAAAAATCACCTGAGAGGGCATAAATTCAAATTGAGGAAAGACAGATGTAGGATAGACGTGCGGAAATTTGCCTTTAGCCAGCGGGTGGTTGGTTGGTGGAACAGACTTCCATCCCTTGTGGTGGAGGTTGATAGCCTAAATAAGTTTAAGGCTCAGCTGGACAGGTATTTTGAACGAACAGAGGGGTGAAGTGGAAGTGGTTTTTTTTTTTTTTTTTTGGCTGATGCTGCATAAGCTTGCTTTCTTGCATCAAATGCCTCTACTAATGCTAATGCTACTTGTGTACAGGGTGCTTCCATATCAGAAAAGGCACATCTTGTCAGTTACTCTCATCCCACTGTGGTTAGATGTACAAAGAATTGTAAAAGAAAGGTGTCAAATAGGTCAAACCACCTCCCACCAACAGAGCTGTAGAGGATAATTCAAGGTGGATGTTCATGGTGAGCGAAGGGTGCAACGCGTTGTATGGGCTCAATGATAGGTCACTGTCCTACAGATGACATTGCAATACAATATGGGGAATGCAAGAAGAATATCCAAAATGATGATGCACCGCAGACGTATGGGGATTCCACAGTAGATGGCATGAGTATTTCAAGGAACACAGTGAAAATATCACCCATCTTGATTGACCTCTAAATTTGCCTGATCTCAATCCAAATGAATACCTGTGGGATGTTTTGGAATAGGAAGTGAGGCTATGGACAAGCAATCGGCAACTATCCGACACTGTGGGAAGCCTTGCAGGTAGCATGGCTGCAGATCCCTATGGATGCCTTCAGACCACTAGTGAAGTCAAAGGTTAGGCAAATATCAGCTGTTATCCATGTGAACGATGGCCCAACATGGTATTAGGTAGGTGGTCACCATTCAGTAATCACTGAGTATATTTTTAGCCATGGAACCTAATCATTTTGCAGAGGGGGGGGCTCAATTTTCCATCACACCTGAGAAATAGCCTACTGTAAATTGATTTCTACACAGGAGAATGGCAAGTCATGTGGCAAAAGTATGGGTAAAAAACTATGTTCTTTCCTCCTGCCATCTATACACACCAGAGATAGCACTGGATAATTTTTTCCAAAACAGAATTTCAATTAAAGATATATAAATTTAAAGAGAACATCAGGATCCAAGCAAGCACATACTACACTTGAAATCCAAAACCCAGGATTTATTTTCACAGACACTTCTACAAAATTGCTAACTAATGATGTCAAAGTTTCAGTGGAGTTTCTTTGAATAGAGGAAATATATAAACTTTGGCAATATTTTAATCAGACCTTGTACATCTGGGCAATAATTCTCAACTTGTGTGCCACAAGGTTAAGAAACGCTTCAATTAGATTAATTGTAATTGTTTTTTAGGTGTGGTGCCTAAAATGTCTTTTATCTCCATTGCACCTCAAACAACAAACTTGGAACCACTTTAGAAGATAATCTCAGAGAATAAATGTGAGATGAAAATATTATATCCAAGTGATATGGGTCATCAAACCATTGTTTATTCACAATCATAGTGCCCATGGAGCTAACATGCCTTACACAGGAAATGGCACTTTCTGATGAACAGATCATCATAAAGAATTTTTATTATTTTTTTATGGCTATACATTTGCAATTAAAAATGACTTGGACCAGAAGTGAATATGGTGGAGGAATACTAAAATCCACACTGCTGTATTCAAGAAGACAATTAAATATTTAATTTTTGATGTAAAAAATACAAGAGAGTATCAGCACTGGGTTAAAGTAAAATTAGGATATTTTTTGTTTATTTTTTCCCCAATGTATTCAAACATTATACATTAATTCTCATCAATTCTGACAGTTAGATGCATGATTATGAGATTACAAAGTGTTCAACCTTGTGCTTTATAATAACCATATTAATATCCTTGAAAACTTTTTTAGAAGTTTAACAACTCTAAGTAATGCTGTTATGCTCCAATTTGAGCACTGCATCCAAATCTCCTTAAAATTGGAAT
Source organism: Mastigoproctus giganteus (assembly GCF_048544385.1). NCBI lineage: Eukaryota > Metazoa > Arthropoda > Arachnida > Uropygi > Thelyphonidae > Mastigoproctus > Mastigoproctus giganteus. The sequence continues at coordinate 263,278,225 of NC_143576.1, read as the reverse complement.
GTATTCACAATGAATTTTACTTTTTTCCAACAAACAGTATGGAAACTTTTAATATTATATTTGATGACGGAGTACAAGGTGTGGCTATTAAATAATGAGATGTTGCAATAAAATAAATATAATGAAATATTTCATACCTCACAAGGTATTATTCCCTTCAAAATAATTGCCTTGGGCTTGCACACACACACACACACACACACACACACACACACACACACACACTGTTCCATACATTTCTTCCAAGCATAAACATTTCTGGAAGTCATCTTCTGTAAGCCCTTTTAACACTTCAGTCGTTTTTTTTCTACATCTTCAATGGACTGAAAATGGGTTCCCTTAAGTATATTTTTCAGTTTAGGGAAGAGAAAAAAGTCAAAAGAGGCTAGGTCAGGCAAAAAGGGTGCATGTTCTCACACAAGGATTTAGTTTTTTTGGCCAGAAACCGGCAAACAGAGCACGCATTGTGTGTTGGAGCATCAACTATCCTTCCACAATTCAGATCTCTTCCTTTGAATTTTTTCATGCAGCCTTATCAGAATTTCATTCAATGTAATATTATTTGATTGACAGTTGGATTTGGTGGGTCATATTCAGCCATAATGATTCCTTTAATATCAAAGAAAACAAGAAGCATGGTTTTCATTTTTTATTTTGACATTTTTTTGGGTCTGGGTGATTGTTTTGTCTTCCATTGCAGTAACTGTCTTTTAGTTTCTGGGTCTTACTGGAACAGCCAACTTTAATCTCAAGTAATCATAGTATTCAAAGGCCGTATCTTCAATTTTTTCAAAACATCTTCCCAAACTTGGAGTCTTTTTATTCTTTGATCTTCATTCAAAATTTTTGGCACTTTCATCAGTTTCAATAAATACCAGATGGCCTGGTCATTCATCATCTTTCACATTCTCTCTTTCTACTAAAAATCTTTTATGCCACTCAAACATGCAAGCTCTTAACATAGTATCTTTCCCATAAATTTAATGTAACAAATCATAACTTTCAGTTGGTGTTTCTTTCTGTTAAAAATCTGGGGTCGAGTCATTTTTCGATTCTTTTTTTCTGTCATTTTTCTGGCAAACTGCGAAAATATAAGGTAATGAAAACCTGTCTTATGCAAAGTGAATAAGTGTGTTGGAATATGACTTGCAGATAACTAGGGAAAGTTTCAAGGTCAACTGCTGTATCTTTGGTTCATGGGTAGCACTCTGTGTATAGTGGTTGCATGCATAGCCTTGTTATTTAATAGCAACACTTTGTAGGAACCGGCTTTCTTGCAAGTAGCATAGTGGTTATGATCGCTGTCTTTCTACACCATGTGGAAAAGGCCTGGGTTTAAATCTTTTCAATAGGAGAGGACTTTTAACACACTCTGATTAAGTCAAATTGGTCTTAAGTAAAAGTTGCATGGGTCCTCCACTGGAAACTCTGGATTTTCATCCAGAAAACTTGCAAACTAGTCATGGAATACATGAAATTTACATATATAGTGCCAACTCACTTGGCAAAAAAAAAAAAAAGAAGAGTGAACTGTCATGTCAAATATTTACAAACAAAAGTGGGAAAAATTCGACATTGGGATGGAACTTAAAAATAAATTAGTGTATTATGTATCCCTGGGACCAAGTAGATAAATATTAAAGATATTTTTATTACTTTTACAATCACAAGCTACTTAAATTTTCATATAAGTGGGTTTTTTTTTTTTTTTTTTTTTTTTGTTACATGCTTCTCTTTTTGAGAAATATTATTTATTAGCAGTGCAATGACATGGGACAAATCATGGCAAATGATACAAGCTTATACAGCATCAGCCAAAAAACAAAACCTACTCGCCTCTTCTGTACATCCCTTCTAACAACTTGTCTAATCCTTCCTTAAATTTATTCAAATTACCCACTTCACAATACCAGATGTTTATTCCACAATCAATTACTCTCTGGCAGCTGAAAGCAAATTTTCATAAACATTTCTTCTAACCATCCTTTTTCAATTTAAATTTATGTCTTTTCCAAGAAAGTATAAGAATTACTCTTTTTCAGATGACAAACATGAGGATTGAGTAAGCTACTAAATCCTTTAAAAACTTCAATCAGGTCTAGTTGCAGGCATGTAATCAAATGCTGCAATTTGCAAAACTAAGTCTTTGTGGAAAGTACCCATTTGTGTCCCCAAGTAATCAATCATGTTGTCAATACCCATTCCAACAGATCCAGATCCTTCTTAAAAATGAGACTTCCCAACTTTAGCATTAGCAAGGGCACATGATGCAAGAAAGTAAGCTTATATAGCATCAGCCAAAAAAAAAAAAAAAAACACACAGACACACACACATACACTCTCCCTTCTCATTTCACCCATCCACTCACTCTAAATGTTTGTCTAGTTCTGCTTTGACTCTGTTTAAGATATCAACTTCTACAACGACAGATGGAAGTTTGTTCCAGCAATCAACCACATGCTGGCTAAAGCATGTGGTTGATTGCTAAAGGCAAACTTCCGCACATCTATCCTACAACTGTTTTTCCTCAATTTGAATTTATGCCCTTTCAGGCGATTATTCTGAGCAAGAGGAAGAATCCCATCAGCACTGAGCATGCTCAAACCATTCAAGGCTCTATACACCTCAATCAGATTACCTCGCAGGTGCCTAGTCTCCAGACACCGTAATTTGCAAAACTTCAGCCTTTCTTCGTAAGAGCAACCCTTTGTTCCATTCACTAATCTTGTTGCTCTTCTCTGTACTCATTCCAACAGCTCTACATCCTTCTTAAAATTGTATTCAATGCTCAAGATGTGGCCTTATTAACTTGTATTCAATACTCAAGATGTGGCCCTACCATTGCTTATACAGCAAAATAATTACTTCCTTATCTCTGCTGGAAAAATCACTGACAGAACCCAATGAGCTGTCCTAGTAGCCTGTCTGCACCAATCAGAGAACTTCATGCTGGACTGTACAATTACCCTGCGGTCTATTTCATTTCCACCATCTTCGGTATGGCACCACCTAAATGATATATTATTATGGGTTTACTGCTACCCAATATGCAATATTTTGCATTTATCAATGTCAAAACTCAACTGCCACTTCTCAGCCTATCTTCCTACTTTTCTAGGAGTTGTTTTAATAAGCCACCTTAATTCCTGTCATTAAAATATAGGAAAAATACTTCCAGGAAGCAGAGCAAAACTGGCCCATAAGAATGCCTTCATCATTAATAGATACTGAAAACAATAAGAGGCCCAAGCACTGAACCTTGTAGAACTCCACTAATAACAGTAGTCCACAAAGAACAGTACTCATTATAACTTCCTTGTCTTTCATCACTTAAACATCCATAGCAGAAACTTGCCCCTAACGCCATACTGCTCCAATTTATAGAGCAGGCTTCCGTGTGAAACAGCATCAAAATCTTTACTTAAATCTAAGTACACAATGTCAAAATTTCCTTTTTGCATCATAGTAACTAATTCAGTTGATCAGACAAGATATCCCTTAGCAAATTCATGAATACATCATAATTAGAGAAATCAGTGTATTTTCATTAGACTTTGCTGCCTATTTATTTTTTCTGTACAAAAAAAAAAAAAAAAAAAAAATGGATGCAATTCCTATTGTAAACTTTCACACACACCTAAAACTTTTGTTAACTCACACTTGAAAAACATGTTTAACACTTTTTGGAATCTCTAATCTTGTAAGTTAAATCATTGCTGAACTGTCATAAGTGCTATACTGATAAGGTGCCAACCAAATATTAAAGAGCCATGGGTGGGTCACATTACTAATAATTAACATTATACTTCACTTCTGAAGTGTTACTTAATAGTGTGTCACAGTAGCAGATCAAGTCGGTTCTGGGTAGGAGGTGATATATGTGACTGACAGAATTTGAAAATTAAGCTTAAATTTTGCTACAACACCACAAATAGTTATCAAACTTCAACTTAATATCATAAAACCTATGGTATTTGTTCCAATTTATTCAAGTTCTTTGGTGAGGTGATCTCCCCTACTGGATCTGCCACCGGTGCAACATGAGCAACTTATGAGATCAATGATTCTATTTTTGCTTGTTTTATAAGAAAAATAGATGCCAGCCTTCTTACAGGCATAATGTGTACCAACAGCCCAGGGCTGTCTAAGAATGCATTAGCAACACACTAGGAAACTTATATGCAGTAATAATACTCCGGGATATTTTTCAAATGAGGAAAAATAAATATGTATAAGCGTAAATGGGATGCTGCGACAGAACAAATAAATATAATAGGATGTATGAAGGGTTCTGAAAATGTTTTAGAGGTGTAGAATAAAATGTTGAATATCACTGAATCAGATTATGTTTGAAACAATGAATGAGAAAGTTGGAAATAAAAGTGGCACTGGAATACTACATAAGAAACTAGAGCGCACAGCAGAATGCATATCGGGCAGCAAACGGCAACTACTGCACACAGACAAGCTTTCCTTTCAGGAAGTTCTATATCCGTCTACAGTTGGCAGGATAAGGAAACGCCAAGAACCGCAAGTAATAGCAAAGCAAGGTCATTTTCGCAGACAACGCTGAATACTGAAAACGTTACATTTTAAATTAATTACTTGAATGACTCGTGTGTCATATTTTCCTCTCCACGAGTGAAAAAATTTACACACGTTTTCTTTTCTATGGATATGATATTTCACACCATATATGTAATAATTAAAAAACTTTTTTTGCTAAAAACTGACAACTCGTTCAATTTTATTTTTACAAAAAAAAAAAAAAGTAGTCGGTAGTACAAAGTAATACTGGACACACCTATTTATATTTATCCCACATATACACAACACACGAGAAACCACGTAAAAATGCCGTTCCATTGAAAACGACGGTACGGTACAGTACGAGCAATGGCTAGCTAAAAGAAAAAAAAAAAAAAAAATGGAGTTGCGCTAACTTCAGCGTATGCAAGACAGCATATATAAAAATAAAAATAACTTGATTAATTAAGTTCAGAACAAGAATAAAACTGCTACAATTATGATACACAGAAATATAATTAATCGTTTCACTAGCAAGTGACAGCACACAAAGAGCAATTCACGCAAGCAATGGCCAAGAATGATCCTATCGCCACAAATTTGATGTTCATCTCAGGCAGGGAAGAATTTATGAATTTGAGAACTCATAAAAGTTATATATATATATATATATATATATATATATATATATATATATTCCGTTTATACTTGGTAACGCCGTCGAGGTAAAAGGAGTTTAGAATTTCATTGTAAATATTTTATTGCAAGTGATATGATCGCAATTTCAACAAGTCTTGCATTTTTTGTGGCAGCATAAGGCTCAACTCCCATTGTGTGTCCATTTCCGTACCTAGAAACACAGCTATATACGTATAATAATAAAACAGATAATCCTATCGAATTTTATCATTCATAATGACACCTGCAAATAATGAGCTCTTATCTAGGCGTAAATTTGATCCAGGTCTCAGACACAGTAATCATTGCTGCAGTGTAACTAATATATAGGGTTGACACCGTTCCGCTTTTGACAAGACAATTTTTAAACTCTTTGTCCCGTTTTTGACCACATTCTGTACTTTTCCTAGCGCAAAACTCTGGGGAACGAATATGACAGCAGAGTCCTGATCTGATCGCTGTTGTCGTTCAGAAGCTTCTCGTTATAATCCTGTACCAGTTATTATCCTGGCTATAAAGTATTAATAGTCGCATTTAGGCAACGGTAACAGAATTTAATCAACCGTAAGTTTCCCGATGATAAAATGTGTGTGTGTGTTTTTAAGCAACCTACTAAAAATTATAAGGCATGTCTTATCAGTCTCTATTAGTAATGCCAGTGCGGAAGGGTATTTTGAAAAATGTGGAACGATGAATGATAGAGACAGTAGTATCCACAATGGTAAAACCCCGGGGCTCACATCTGGTGAGTATGGGGTTGGCACACCTAGGGTCCTGGGCTGGATATCATCATTCTTCTCTTTCTTGGTGATTCCCTTCTACTTCTGACTCTCTTTATCTCTCTGTGGGTAATTCAGATTTTTTTTTTTTTTTCTATCCTCGCCTTTTCCCATTATTATATGGGGTCAGCATTTTTATTGTTTTGGCATGCAATTTTTACGGCCGGATGCCCTTCCTGACGCCAACCCTCACCCTTTATCCGGGCTGGGAATATGCGGTGGTCATTCAGTGACCTGCCACATTCTCCGTATTTGGTGGGTACAGGCTTTAACCCCAGTCTAATCAAGAAGCGTGTGCTATGCACTACTGCTCCTGCCCACCTGGCTATGGAGGTTCCTTTTTTTACTATATTAATACTGATTTTAAATGTTACCTGTAATCCAAGTATCTCCCTCAAAACAACCCTAGGGGCTCACATCTGGTGAGTATGGGCTTGGCACACGCAGGGTCCTGAGCTGGATATCATCATCCTTCCTTTTTTTTGATGATTCCCTTCTCTCTCTCTCTCTCTCTCTCTCTCTCTCTCTGGGTAATTAGAAATTTTTTTTTTTTTTTTTTTTGCCTAGTGCAGCATAAGCCTCAGGCTTCCCTGCACCATATGGCTAATAATAATAATAATAATTAAATTACATGCCATTAAAATGACTGTCTATTAAAACTTCATATAATGTAATAGTTATTTCTTCAGTTTTTTGAAAAGTTTTTTTTTATGCTTTTTAGAATTTCTTAATATTATTAGAATGAAGGATGAGGATTTAACAATTTGATTATTAAAATATAGGAAAAGCCGTGTCCAGGGCCATGCAAGTGTGCGTGTATGGGGGAGGGGGTGCATTGGATGTGCCACAAGAGGCCCTCAATCTAGGGGACCTAAACGAGGGAGCCATCTCAACGTAAATAAACGAGACCTCTTAAGCCCTTTTGCACCCAGGCCCCAAGTACCTTTGCACTGCTCCTACTGTGTCCCCAATGAAATAAATTAGCAAAGTGAGAAGTATTCTGTCTTTCTCTGTTTTTTTTTTGCTGCCATTCTGTGATTTTCAAGGAAATCATAGAATGGCTTCCAAAGATTATGAGTACAGTATTAGCTTCACTTATAATTGTTCTCAGTCTACAGGCATCTTGGAAAGTAATGTTACATTACCCACATTATCAAAAATTTGTATTGCTCTGTAAATTATGAAACTGGAAGGGTGCTGGAGTAAAATTTGCATTTACCTAGTCCTGCTAACCATACACGTTCATGTTTTGCATATTATTATTATTAGCCATATGGTGCAAGGAAGCCTGAAGCTTATGCTGCACCAGCCAAAAAGTAAAATTCCCACGTTACCCTGAGAGAGAGAGAGAGAGTAGAAGGGAATCACCAAGAAAGCAAGATTGACGATATCCAGCTCAGGACCCTGGGTTTGCCAAGCCCATACTCACCAGATGTGAGCCCCTGGGGTAAATATGTATTCATGACAGAAAAAAATAAAAAAAAGAAGAAAAAATAATGTGTCCTATAACTGGTTATTTTATGCTCATCCTATACACAGAGTGGACTTAAAATAACTTTCCATGATGATTTTATATATATATTTTAAATTGATATCAGTTAGGAGGTGATTATCCCTTTGTATAAGGCAATGGTCAGGCCACACCTTGAGTACTGTATACAGGTCTGGAGGCCTCATTTTAGGAAGGTTTGGTTTGGTTTGGTTTGGTTTTATTGGCGCATTAGCATCTAAGGCTATAATGCGCCAAGACCAGGTAATATATAAAAATTTAACATCTCAGTGACCTAATTAATTAGGCCACCGTGTCCAGATCTAATTACAATGATAAATCAATAAACGAAATAATAATAACATGAATTTTAAATACGATTAAAAACGTTTATTGCTTTCAAAAAGCTAAAAATAGCAGACACATTGTCATTGTCAGATAAAATCTGACTGAGTGTATACGGCTCAGTCAGATGGCTAAAAGCGGTAAAACGGATATTGCTAAAATCTGGACAGTCAACTAAAATGTGTCTAATTGATAAAATTGTGCCACAGGACTCACACATAGGAGGGTCATCAGCCCTCAATTTTAGGAAGGATATAGAGCTGCTGGAACAATTACAGAGAAGGGAAGCGGGTTGTAATGTCTACCAGGTGAATTGCTTGAAGTGAGTTAGGAATAGGTGGGATTGCCAAAACCTTGGGTGTAGGGGGGGAGACAATTAAAGTCATAGGGACAGAGTACCCTATGTGAGAGTGGAGCTCACTATCAGACTATAATCCTACACTGACCACACAAGCTTTAGCCAGGGTAAGCATCCAATGCCTTGCCATCAAGAAAAAGCTAAGTTTACAACACATACACTCGATCAGTTGCACACCTATCATACTACATGTGCACACAAGTAAGACAATACTTTCTCTCTCCCAGTTGCCTTGTTCTACTCTTCATTTTGCATACTGACAAATCACATCACACTGAATATAAACTGTACACACCCTTTTTTTTTTTTTTTTTTTTAATATATAAAACAAATCACACACACTCATTTGGCCATCACACAGTTTACACATATGGCCAATATCAGTCATACCACAATTTCACATTTTAACCTGCCATTTCAAATGTCATAGTATATATATATATATTTTATATATATATACTATGCACAGCACTCCAAATATAAACAGCACACATTTTATTTTTTTCCCTGCAGGTTAAGTTTACCCAGGAAACTGTCATTCTCATGTAACTGTTAGTTCAACTTGCCCATCCTTTCACACACTGGCATACCTTATGCAATGTTAACAACATACATACCAGCTTGTGCATATACCAGGTTGGCAAGGCTGCATTCATGCACAGACAAAGAACAAATATCATGCTAGTGGTTGTATAGGTCGAGACTTGAAGTTGGAAATATGGTGAACCCTTAAAATTGTGGGTTGACTTATATGCAGGGCCTAAAATCTTAACCTAAACATCTATAGCAAATGGGAGAGACACTACACATTTAAAATCTTGTTAAAAATAAAAAAAATGCATATATAAGGTTATAAATTGATTATATTAAACAATAAAATTCATTATATGATACACTTATCATACTACTACAATCTACCAAAAACATGGTTATGTATCTTCACTATCAGATAACAAAGTAATGTCTTATAATGTCCTTATAAAATTTTTGTCATATGGATCCCACTCATTATCCGATACATCATCATTCTGCCACAAAAAAATCTTCTATGCCATCCATGGAATGTTATATACCACATTTTTTAAATGAGTTTGACAGTTTTAACATCAATTTTGTTCCACGCTTTTATTACAAACTCACACAAAATATCCAAAGGAGCTGGCCGCATATATCAACCTTTGGTAAAACTTTTTTTTGCCATTCTAATCCAATCATTCCATTCTACACAAATTGTCTTTGAATGGTTTGTTGAGGCAAGCATCCAATGGCTGCACAACTGATGTTAAAACCACCTTGTATAACAGCAATCTTTGTATTAATGTTGGATAATATTTTCTTTATTTTCTCTGTTGTATGTGGTTTAAATATATCCCAAACCAATAAATTAGATTTCAAACATTTTCATTCCAAACATTTTCAATCTAAAGTTTAACTCCATCTTGATCGATCAAACCGTGTTCGCATACATGAACAAATATTTCAGGAGGAAATGCTGTTGTTATTTGGTTTTTAGGAGCATTAGCAACTAAGGCCATATTGCTCTGGGGATATGCGGTGGTCTTCCCTGACCTTTCCGCATCCTCTGTACATGTTCGAGCCCGGTCATGGGCTCGAACCCCGGTCTAACCAAGAAGCGTGTGCTCCTGACCACCTGGCTACGGAGGCGCCAGGGAGAAATGTAATCTTTGGCATTGTTATTAACTTTGTTCCACTGCCATGCACATTAATACAACCATAAACTGAGTTTTTTTTTTGTGTCCAGTTGTCTTCACTAAAATGTTTTGGCTCCTTTTGAATTCAATGATATGGATGAAAGGGTGTGTGTGTGTGTTTTGCATATATTGGCTTCTTTAATGTTCCAATATTAATGCTAATACAGGTAGGCCCCGCTTTACAACGCTTCAATTTATACCATTTCACATTAATGCCATTTTAAAATAATAATGAAAAAATAAAAAATATATACAGTCAGACCTCCATATAACGAAATTGATCATTCCCTTGAAAAAATTCATTATAGAGAAATTTCATTATAAAGAAATATGACCTTTTCAACAATGAAAAATACTGTAAATTCAGAAATATAGTAAAAGATGGGAAAGATGTGGGAAGGAATAAATTTTCTAACATTTTAAAACAATTTATTAATACATACATATTAAGCAATGACAACTTACATGATATCCACAATTTATTAGTACACTTTTAAGAATATTGTCGTAAAATATTTGGTTATTTTTTGTTGTATACTGTTCATAAAAATATGTTTGCATTTGTTTAAACTTTTAACCACTCAGATACATTTTCTGTTACATTTTCTTCCCACTGAAGGCCTCGATGCAAAGTTTCAAATGCTGCCAAGGTTTGTTTGGTAGGTTTAATATTGCCCTAATTTTCATCCAACTCATCATCGATATTGTCACTAGTTCTTTAAATATGCTCCAAAACGTTGGGAGTCACTCGGATATTCAGCTACTATGATATCATTATCAACTCCTAAAAATTTCGCCAAGAACAATTTCTTCACTGATCAAACCTTGCTTGGAATTCTTCCTAAGATTGCTCAATGTCTTGTAGTAATTCATCCCACTCATCTCTGTTAATTAGCATTTTAGCAAAACCTGCTTTTGCAAAACAATTCTTAATTGTTGTTTCCATCACATCTTGACCCCATATTTTGCCAACTGTGATATGCACATCCACAAATCTATAACAGAATCTATAGGTTGGTTGGTTTCTATTCTCAGTATAATTGTTTTTCAGTATGCGCCTTCGGTAGTGCATTTTCAAATTCTTGATAATGCCTTGGTCCATTGGCTGCAGTTTAGACAAGGTATTCGGAGGGAAGAAAACAAGCTTCACACTTGTAAGTTTCGAAATTACTGAGTAAAGGTGAGCAGGGCAGTTGGCAACAATCAAAGCGATTTTTCTGGGGTTTTTTTGTCATCTTTTCATCAAAATTTAAAATCCACGGCTCAAAAATTTCACTTGTCATTCGAGGATTTTTGTTGTAGTTGCAGTCCAAATCTAAAGACTTGACTCCTTTGAAACATCGGGGTTATTTACTTTTGCCTATTACCAAAAGCTTCAGTTTTTCATTACCAACCATATTTGCAACCAAGAGTGTAATTCTCTCCTTACTATTTTTACCACCTACACATTTATCACATTTAAAAGTCAGTGTCTTGTTCAGCAAACATTTAAAAAATAGTCATGTTTCATCAACGTTGAATATGCCTTTGGACTATTAGTCCTCCTTAATTTTTTTCAAAACTGTTTCTTTCCAATGGGTGTAGTCTTCTTCAATTGCAACTGCACTTTCAATAGAAATACTGTAACTTTTTCGAGTAAGCCATGATGCTCTTTAAATTTGTCCAGCCAACCAAAACTGGCTTGGAATGTTTTACGCCCCAGAAAAGATGCGTACTCCATAGCCTTTTCTTTTATTAATAGCACAGATATCGGCATGCTTCGGTCTCGAATCAACTTCATCCACTTAAACACCGCTTCATCTACACCTTCCCAAAGGCATAATTTCGCACACTTCTGACTGGGTCCCGTTTCCTCAAACAGTTTGAGAATCAAAACAGGATTTTTCAGAATGGTTGACACACTACTGGCAGGGACATCAAATTTTAAAGCGATTTCTTCTTTTTTTTTTAACGCCGCGATCTATTAAGCACTCCCACTTTTTCACACTATGCTCAAGGATTTCCTCTTAGACACTGTAAGATTACTTGCACAGCAGTTAAAACAAAGCTGAAATTAGGGATCACTTGTAGCTACCACGTAAACAGAGACAGGTGAAATTTAGTGAAAGTGTGGATGACTCATTTCTTTGAAACAACAGATGAATTTCTGAGATAAAGGAAAATCACTCTCTCCTAATTCTCTAATAGGATGCTTATGGTAGAAAATAGGTTGACCAGAGCCAGTGCCCGCATTGGGAATATGCCTTAATCTTTGCCAATGGCTGTGGACAGCTGACCAGCGGGACTTCTTGGCATAGTAGTGTACAAGTTGTATAGGTTTTACTTCTTTTTAGCCATTTCTGGTCCACTGCTGGGCAAAGGCCTCTTCCAAACTTCCATCTTTTTCTATCCCGTGCCATGGTTGGTCAGTTTCCTCCTGCAGGGTTTTACAGGTACCATTAAACTGTGAAATGTTTTAGCTCTTAATTCGTGGAATTAAAGCCTTTAGCCATTAAAAGCTAAAGGGATTAATGCTTAATTCGTGCTTTCTACGGCATCATCTTTATTGCCTAATGGCCAGAAGTGCGAACAATGCGTACTCAGCTCTCTCGAAATCAATTCATTATATGGAAATTTTCTTCGTTATATGGAAAAACTCTTTTCAATGTAATGACCGGGGGAAATCAAAAAGTTCACTATGCAGAAAAATTCGCTATATGGAGGTTCGTTAAAGAAAAGTCCAACTGTATATAAAAAGAAAATTTGAAAATGCAAGTGTAAACACAGCACAGGAAGTCGGTACCTAGACAGCACTAGTGTCGACATCAGTTGCTTTCTCCTCGTCCGGCAGTGTGCATGTGTTGTGAGCTGTGCCTTAAATTTTAATAATTTCCTATGTTCATTAGTGCCTTATTATTTTAAATAAATTGTGCAACCACGTCTTCTAAGCGTAGTTGCATCTGTGCCTGCACATGTTAAAAAAAAGCCTCAAATCTCTAATGATTGAAGTGAAAATGGACATTATTCGTCATATGGAATCTGGTGAGCAGCATTCAGAGGTGTGCAAGACCTTAAACTTAGCACCTTCTACTGTTATGACCATTATGAATAATGCTGAACATATCAAGCAGTCACATATAGGAATTGTTAATGTAAGAATTTCTAGAACAACTTATTCAAGGAGTGAGATAATGGAGAAGTTATTAGTGCTGTGGATATACTATATGAACCAAAATAACATTCCTGTAACACAGGCAGTGGTTATGGACAAGGCTAGGAGCTTGTCCAATGAATTAATGAGGAATTGGGAAGGACTGAATCATTTTCAGCTATCAGGGGCTGGTTTTCCGGGTTCAAAAACCGGACCAGAATTCACAATGTAAAAATTACCAGTGAGGCGGCTATTGTTGACACTGCAGGTGCTGAGGAATATTCTTCCATATTCCAAAAGTTAATGGATGAAGGCTGCTACACCCCCAGACTTTGTCTTTAATGATGATGAAACAGGGCTGTACTGGAAGAAGATGCCTGGTAGAATGTACATAACCTGTGAAGAGAGGTCTGCCCCTGGATTTTAAGGCTGAAAAAAAATCGGCTTACATTACTTCTGGGTGGTAATGCATCAAGTACTTCTAAGTTAAAGCTGATGTTGGTGTACCATTCAGAGAATCCATGTGTTATGAAGGGCATTGTGAAGACTTGACTTCCTGTTTTCTGGCACTCTAATACCATTCACTAAAAAGGGTGTGGGTGACCCAGACCCTTTTTAGTGAATGGTACACTTCATACTTTTTTCCAGAGGTGGCCCAATTTTGTGCAGCCAACAACTTGCCCAAAAATGTTGTTTTAGTCCTTAACAATGCTCCAGGACATACAGTCAACCTTCAAGATATCCCTAACGAAGTTCTGAATGTGAAGGTCATTTATTTGCCACCTCACTGTTGCAGCCAATGGATCAGGGTGTTATTGCAACCTTCAAGGCATATTATTTACGTACGACCTTCAAAAGGATTATCGAGGCAGTCAAGCATCTAACTCAGTGACTGTGAGGGACAAAATCTTGAAGGCCATAAGTAACATTGTTGCAGCCTGGAAAGAAATGTCGCAATCATGCATGAATGGCATTTGGAGGAAATTGTGGCCTGACGCAGTGTTTTACTTTCTTGAGTTTGAGCCAGTTTCAGCAGTGGCTGAAGATGTCACTCGGATGGCTGAGGATGTTGACCTTGACAGGGTTGACATTGATGATGTCAGTTAGTTGCTGCAAAGCCATGGTGAGCTTTCAAAGGAGGACTTAGAGGAGCTGGCTGCACAACTGGCTAAACAGGATTCTGAGGAGGAAGAGCAGGAGATTGTACCAATTAGGACCCTCATCACAAAGACACTTCAATTAGCTTTAGCACAAATACAAACCGGCTGTGAAACTCTATGTGATAACGACCCAGACTGGGAATGCAGATTTACCATCCAAAGAGCTGTTACTAACATATTGAAGACCTACTACAATATGTCAGAAGAGAGAAAGACTCACCAGACGTCACTGCTGCAGTTCTTTTCTAAGGTCAAAGAACTTGCAGAACTGATCGACCCTCCATCAGGCCCATCCCATTAACACTGCCCCATTACGCCACTGTCAAAGAACATCAATAAGGGATGGGGCAGACAGTGGCGTTACTACATACTCCAAAGATGGCTCTACAGGAACAAAGTACTAAGTTAAATTTTTATTTTATTACTTATATTTTATCTATAAATATTATTTATATCTCATAATTATAAAACAACCAGAAATATTTAATATAAAAAACACTTATATTAACTCTTATGGTTCAATTTTCATAGTGAAGGAACGTATCTCATTTAAATACATTATAATTCTTCCTCAATTTACGCTACTTCAGCTAACGACCCTGAGGAGGTGAAACGTAACCCCAAGTAAATCGGGGTCTACCTGTAATAAATTTAAGCAGGTGTCGATAAGGCAGAAATATTCAGCTAATACCCTTGTTTTTTCTAAGTAATATTTCTTGAAAGTTATTACGGCATTATCCAGCATCTTCATCTCATATTCACATCACTATTTTTTAAAGAGTATGTATGCAACGTGTGCCTAAACATATTGACATATTTCATGATCACCCTAATGTTAACTAATAATACTAAATCACAGTTAACAAGGAGTGGATTTTGTTAATTAAAAATTAACAAAATTCCTGTTAACTATGATCTAATCACTCATCTTTGTTATCATTCCTTTTGTTAAATCAAAAGAATTAGCAAAGTCACTTCATTCTCTGTACAAAAATTTTATATAAGGAATGCTATTACAGATAATTTCTTATATGGAAGTTGTGTCAAAGCAGAATACATAGGGAGGAAATTAATGCATTTAAAGAAGAGAAAAGAGATACAGAACAGAGAAACACATGAGAAGTAAGATGTAAAACATGTTTCCAACAAAGCCTAAGTTTGCTAAGCTGATTAAATAGTACTTAAAGAAACTGAATAAGAGGACTTAGTATTTTTGTTTGTGTGTTGAATATAATATTAATGATGAGAATATATGGATATTTCAGTGGCAGCTTAGCCATTATGTAAAGAAATTTAGATATTTAAGAGATTCGGTTAGTTGAATGAACTGTAGCCATATAAAAGTAATTTCAGCTAAGAAGCCTTAGTAATAATAGGTGTTCAAGTAAGAGGAAAAGGAAATGAACCAGAACAAGACAAAAACTGAGTCAATATGAATCTGGTTAATTAATATGGATATGGTTGGGCACAGAGAAGACACAAAAAAAAGCACAGGACAGTTGAATGTGTAGCGAAGGAAGGAAAGGAAACAAAGCATGCACATCAATATTTCATTTATGTATACCAGTGTATAAATATAATACAAATTAGTTCAATGTGTTAAACAAAAACTTGGAAACAGCAAAATGTTGATGGATAATGAGGTATATTGACAGTGAAACCTGTTACAAGATATTTCTTAAGGATAGAAACAGGAGGGTGGTATTGTGATACTTACGGTTAATAGTGAACTGCAGGCTCTTAAAGAAGAGCCACCACATGAAACCATTGGTACAAGTGTAGAGACTGTATGGTTCAAACTAGATGTGGATGACAGTATGGCCCTAGTTGGTGTGTGTTATAGACCTGAAAGACATGAAGATGATGGTATAAGTTTACTTCAACAAAACACTGCTAGTGGATGGAATACACTGATTACGGAGGATTTTTAATGTTACTGGTGACAGCCAACAGGAATGTGACTACATATTTTACTGATGAATGCTATCAATGAATGCCTTACTGAAAAATGTTATCGCCATAGACCAGGATGCTTCCTGTGCTAAAAGTTTAGTGGAGTAACAACTTCAGCCACACTTATTTTTAAGCAAAAATAATACAAACCACATGTACATATATGCAATGGCACCACCCTCTGTTGTCAAGACCAACATATAGAGTGTGTACTATCTAAATTTTTCTTATGAACAAAAAATATTAGCTAGTGGTCTGATAGTTCAACCATGTTTACTAGCTATTGTATATCTTTCTATCTGATGTCATACATGACTTGTACATAAACATCTAAATTTTGTTTGCACAATTTTCATTCTACAAGCCCTTGATGTCAAAAGTCACTATTACGATACAGATTTTTCATTATCAGTGATCTGTTTATTCAAGTACCATCTTCTCCTGCAAGCAGTACTGCAATTATAAGGGCAACAATCATTGAAGGCCAACTCAGATGTTAGAAAATAAATTAATGAAATAGAAATTCCAATGGGCTGGCTCTGATAACTGCACATAGTAAATACTCTTAAAGCCATAAAAGAGGAGGGGAAAAAAAAAAAAATTCTGATTTGCCCTGTGGCAAGAAAAATGAAATTGTCATGCAGTCTACAATTCTGACATCTTAAGTAAGCCTTTTTGGAATAGATTTTGTTGGAATTCTTTGATATATTGTTTCGGTAACCTTGTTAAGTTATAAGAATGTACACTTGTACAATGGAACAAACATAAATAGAAATATTTATCAGTTATGACATTTCAGTACTAATGTTACACAGATAAACATCTTTGCAGAGGCATATTATCCTCAATACAGCAGTGCAGTTGCAGCAGGGCCATCAGTTGGAAGTGGGGAGAGGCAAAGATGAGAAGGGTACATAAAAAATATATAAATTACATTGCCTCGGGATTCAGACTCCTATTTGTGTGGCTAAAAAAAGTAAAAAGTAAAGTGCAGCCATTATCAACCCACTGCAGGATGAAAGGCTCCTCAACAATTCATGTTGAGGGAAATGGACCATAATCTGCCACGCTGGTCCAGTGCGGGTTGGCAGATCGACCGTATTCAGCAGTCAGGGGCTTGAACCCCGGTCTACTCAAAGAGCGTGTGCTACTGCACTCCTGCTCCTGCCCACTCGGCAACGGGTTAACATGCGATTCCAATATATATAGTACTATGGAAAAAAAAAAAAAAAAAAAAAAAAAGATTTCATTTGTGCAACTACTTTCTCAAATACACTTGCCAATATGAGGTATGATCAGAAAGGTTAGGGACTGAACTAATATTTGGGAAATGATGAAGCTTACCGGCTATTTGGTTGGATCTCCTTTGCGGTAGTCTCCTTGACACTGTATACACCGATTCTAGAGCTTCTGTTATTTCTGGCAGCATTCCGGATAGGCTTGTTTTGGAATTGCTAATAATTCCTGTGTTGTGTTCTGAATAATTAACCAAATAATTTACTCAGTTGTTGCAAATCTGTGACCTTTCAAAAGAGGCTTTAAAAACTTAGGTAATAACATTAATAATAATAAAAACACAGGGAATTAAATTTGATGAATATGGTGAATGGGAGACTACAGTGATGGAGTGCTTCTTAAGAAATTAAAAATGCCAAGCGCATAGAGGTATTGTTATAATGCAAGTGTCAATTCCCTAAAGCCCACTTTTCTGGCTGTTTTTTCTTGAACACTCAATCAAAGTGAACTATTTTGTAGTATTCCTGGTATTGATGGCTAATTTATTGTTTAACCATGTAGGACAAATTCACAATGAACAATACTCTGTGAGCAAAAAAATGCAATCTTCAACATCTGATTAAGATTGTCTTGTTTTTTTTTGGCCTTTGAGAACTCAGCCACTCCTTGAGAGGATCGGCCTTTCTTTTTGGGTCACAGTCAAACACTCACAATTCATCACCAGTAATGATGGAAGAAACAAATGTGCATCACCAACAGCAGCATGCTGAATCTTGAAATACAAATATTTGCTGCCTTCTGTGATAATTAGTGAGGATGCAAAGCACAAACTTAGCTGATATGTCTCACATTCCCAAATCTTATGTTAAAATTGACTGATATGTCCAACAAGAAATACCAATTTCAATAGCAACTTTGCAGATAGTTAAATCTTGATCACTCCTGAGCAGATCATGAACATGAGTGATTGAATTATTGGCTTTTGAAGGTGAAATGGCCAGAGCCAAAATCATCTTCAATGGACAAGTGGCCATCTTAACACTTTTTACAAACCACCTTGAAAAGTCTTTTAAAAAATATAATTCAAATATAATTCAATGATTTTATTCACAATAAAATTCTACAAACTAATTTTTAAATGCAGATGCTTTCGTTAGTTTTTTTTTTTTTTTTTTCCTGTCAGCAAAATCATTAATAATGTCATCAAAGTTCATAGTGCAAGTAAGTTAGTGGTAGAACAAGTATTGTGTAAATAACTTTAATGCCAAATTTAGAGAAACATTTTTGAATTTCTTTTAAAAACAAGATTTAATGCAGGGACATTTTAATATATTTGCTATAACATAATGAGGCCTTGGAATGAAGAGCACCTAGGGCCTAGACCAATATTGCTCTGTGCAAAGATACTACTAAAATGTCACATCAGTAAATATTTCAATTTATGTTTGTCCACTGTAATTTTTGTAAGAATACAATTGATAAAGGTACACCAGTTGACAAAAGAAATTATATATTGTCTTTCAAAGAAGGCAGAATCAGTTTTTAAAAAATTCCAAGTGATGTGCAACACTCCATATTATTTTAAGATTTTGTAGTTGAATGGATATTATCCCATTTTCTAAAGAAAGTTACCAAATGAAATTCCTGTTTGTATTTTCTGGTCTTTTTTGCATTCATCACTTAGAATTAAGTCATTCTTGGACCTTAATTGTGTATGTGATGATAGCACTCATAGGCAACCAAACAAACAATGCTAAGACAGTATTATGAAATAATTTGAAAGCAAGGAGTGGATGGGGTGGGTAGCAGTACTAATATCAAAGAGGAGGAAGGATGCAAGAGAGAAGTAAAGCAAGCAGTTACCCTCGATGAATGATTGATTCCATATTAGACACATATTATTGGTCAATCCAGAATAAAAAAAAAGCACAAAAAAAGAGAACAGCTTAGCTTGACAATCACAATGGAAATGCCAATTTTTTTAATTTTTTTTTTTTAATTTAAGGATATATTTATCCCAGCTGGCCAAAGAGCATTTACATGAAATCACATACAAAATAGTGCCACTTTTGTCATTTTGTCCATATTCAAACAGGGGTTTCTTGAATTTGTAATAAAGAAAGTGTGGCAAAAAAAAAGTAAATAAATAAAAAAATAATAATAATAATAAAAAAGAAAGAAAAAATAATAATAATAATAAAATTTTTAAAAAAATAATTAAAAAATAAATAATAATAATAAAAAAAAACCTTTGAAAAGTCCTACAAATCACCCCTAAATGAACAGAATAGTTCATGAAACAGCAAAAAAAGGGGGTGGGGGAGGAATCTAAATGGATGACACACATGTGATCAACAGTGAGCTAAACTTGCAATTGCAATATATACAACAGTAAGGAAAACAGAAGGATTAAGAAGCAATTTTGAAAAGCATGCAAGAAAATGATCCTTTAATAGATAATAGAAAGAGTGATCATAAAATATACTATGAGCTAAAGATATTCAACCTTTTCAGTGGTCTACATTTAAAAAATTTTATTTAACAGCAGCAAGAGTGTGTGTGTGTATACACACACAAAATGTGTATATATGTGTATATATATATATATATACACACACACACAGGCCGTGCATACACATACAGGTCATAAAATTTACTTATGCTATACTAAAATTACAAAACTTTGAATATACTACATACACAGGTTCCACATTATCAGACATTTTCTTTAAAGTTATTCTATGTTAACCACACAGTTATTTGCTTTAATTGCAGTTTTATTTGATATTAACCAAACCTATAAAACCATTCTTAAGAGTTAGACTGGGTATATTACATTTTCGCAAAAGCAACTAAAGCCATGATTACACCTTGTGTATTGGGGTATAAATTATCAAGAACATTTTGTGCCTTTTGTAAGTAAAAATCAGAAATTTTTGTTCCATTTTTATTCTCTTTTAAGGCCAGTGGGGTAACTGTTTTTTAAATAATATATAGTAAATAGTATTTGCAGTATCTGCTGTTATACTGTAATTTTTTTTATGATATAGGAAAGTACTTGGGATTCTGTTTGCAAGACACTATTTATGCTAGTGTCCATGGAACAGGATGTGGAATTTTGCTCTCAAAAGAGCCTGGTTTACAATAATGAAATCAGTATCATGAACAAGAATAAATGTGCTTATATTCAGAGTCAATTCTTTTAAATAATTTTTAAATATATATTTCAAATGAGAGGATGTTTAACTGAACTCTCCTTATATTGTAGTCTATTATTTATGCTATTGCACATTAAATTAAAAGTACTAAAGCTTAAATAAAAAATGTAAAGCTGTTTAGTAGTAGAAGCAGTATTGGCAAATGATGCAAGAAAGCATCATCCAAAGGGGAGAAAAACACACACACTACCTCATCTCATGCCATCTGTCCATCCCCTTTACTAATATATCTAAATCTTCCTGAAATTTATTCAAACTACCCACTTCCATAACACCTAATGGTAGTTTGTTCCAACAATCAATTACACTGTGGTTGAAACCAAATTTTTGCATATCTGTCCTACAGCCATCCTTTTTCAATTTATGTCCCCTTCTGTGTTACTGATTAATCTGGTTGATCTTCTCTGCACCTGTTCCAAAAGAGTTTCATCTTTCTTAAAACGAGGCTTCCAGACCTGTGTGCAATACTCAAGATGTGACCTAACTATCGCCTTATACAATAGGATAATCACCATATCCCTGCTGGCAAAGTTCCAGTATATCATTGACAGAAAACCACGAGTGGTTCTAGTAGCTTGTCTGCACTATTCAGAGAACTTCATGTCTGACTGTACAATTATCTCTAGGCCTCTTTTGTTCTCTACCACTTGAGTATGGTACCATCGAATTAGTTATATTATTTTGGGAATACTCCTGCTCATATGTAGTACCTTGCATTTACCAATGTTAAACCTCAATTGCCAATTCTCAGATCCACTGCCTAATTTATCTAAGTCTTGTTGCAATAGTATGCCTTGATTTGTGTCACTAACCACCCTACTAACTTTTGTATCATCGGCAAATTTAGACAAACTTTATGCCTTCATCAAGATCAATAATACTGTAAAAAATTTCGCACAGCTGTCCTGCAGCTATACTTTTCAATTTATGTCCCCTTCTGTGCATTGTCTGAGGAAGAGTTAGAATACCATTACACTGAACAACAAATTTTGGATCATATCTTGTTACAGGCATGAAAGTAAGTTTACTTTATAGATTGTGGGGTGCTAAACAAGGAAATAGTGCTTAAAATGGCAGATAGGCTCTTGTTTTCAAAAAACGTAGTTTTTTATATTTAAACAAGCCATTTTTTATTATATGGCAGTAAGATGTAGCTATGAACATACCTGTATTAAACGCGGGACCTTTTTGCCTTTCGCTTGTATTCAGCTTCAGGAGCATCCTTTTCACCCTCCAACAATAATTGGCTAACATGGCGGCACTCCATTTGCTTTTGTATCTGTGTTCCGTTGCTGTGATGTCTTGATGGAAGTGCCCACCATGTTCGTCACCGATGGCACCACAGTTTGGCGGGAAGAAATCCAGGTGTGAATGCAAGAAATGCATCTTCAATGACATGTTGCACCCCAGTTTTTCGTAAGACGTAATGAGACCTTCCACAAGTTGTCTGTAGTCGCCAGCTTTAACATTTCAAAAAAGACTTTCCTTGCTAATTTCTTGCACATTTGAACTGTTCATCTTTGAAAAATTACCTTATTTGTGGACCAGTGAAAACGCCTGCCTTAATCTTCTCTATACTAAGTCTTGGAAATTTCTCTTGCAAGCATGTGAATGCAGGACCGTTCACTTCCAAAGTCTTCACAAAATTTTTCACGAGTCCCAGTTTCATGTGGAGTAGTGGATCCAAAACTTTATTTGGATCTACCAGAGGCTCAAATGCTAAGTTCTTCATTCCAAGTGTTAATGATTTTTGCCAAGGCCAACTACTCTTCTTGTAGTACATATCTTTGGCACAACTAACCCACTCACAGAGAAAGCAACAATACTTAGTGTAACTCTTTTGTAGTCCTAATAAAATGGCAATTACCTTTAAATCACCACATCTCTGCCACTCATTCTTCTGATAGTGTACACCTAAGAGGATGATCTCCGTGTTTCCATATGTTTCTTTTTTGTGGATAGCATACGTAACAGGTATTGAAGGCAGCATATTTCCATTGTGTAATAACACATCCTTAAGGCTAACCTTAGAAGCATCTATAAATAGTCACCATTCTTCGGAAACATGCCTCATATTCACCATTCTTCGGAAACATGCCTCATATTCATTGCTGCCATTAGACCATCAACATCCTTACAAACAGTGAGTTTACCTTCTGTTTGATAGAATTTATTATAGTCTTTATTTAGAGTACAAAATGTTGTCACTTTCAAAGAATAATCTCGAAGATTCCACTGCTGTAGCCTCGAAGCCAAAAGCTCTGCCTTATTCTTCGGCAGTTCGAGATCCCTGAGGAGGTCATTAAGCTCACTTTCTGTGCTCTTATCTGATTCACAGGATAAAGATTTGGACAAAATGGTGGATTCCTTGACATAGACTGCTGCTGTACTTCTTCGTGTATATCAAGTCAATGTTCATCAGAGTGTACAGAAAAACAGTCAGGTGGTTCAGGAATAGATAGTACTTTACCACGAGACATGAGACAAATTTCAGATGGTATATTTGGGTACGTCACTGTTCACTTTTTCTTCATTGTCATCCCTTTTCTAATAGGAAGCACCATACAGAAGTAACAATCTGTGACGTGATTTGTTGGCTCCCTCCATATCATGGGCACTGCAAAAGGCATAAAACTTCCCTTTCAATTCACCCACGCATTGAGTTTTAATGAACAGGCAGCATTATGTGTGGAGCCTAGTTCTTGTCCTGCTTGCCTACTTTACACCCAAAGTACAAGAAGCAGGCCTTTTTTATGGCTCGAGTTCACCTTCTGTTTGATAGAATTTATCATAGTCTTTATTTCGAATACAAAATGTTGTCACTTTCAAAGAATAATCTCGAAGATTCTTGAAGCTAATGTGACTTCTCCACATACGTAACAGAAGTCATCCAGACTATTCACACAATTACAGGGCATATTAATCTTACACGACACAAATATTGTGCAAAACGTAGGAATCTCACAGAGAACAAATCACCCAGTACCTAGCTGTATTCGAGGATTACTGCAACAGGGTTGAAGACATATTTGAGGCAACAAGTTATCACTTGATGCAGAGCGAGGTAACAGTTGCCGATCACATGATAAGAGCATGGTGGTACCGAAACTGTGGTGTTGCCATGCATTTTGCCAAGATTGAAGGCAGCATATTTCCATTGTGTAATAACACAGCCTTAAGGCTAACCTTAGAAGAATCTATAAATAGTCACCATTCTTCGGAAACATGCCTCATGTTCATTGCTGCCATTAGACCATCCTTACAAACAATGAGTTCACCTTCTGTTTGATAGAATTTATCATAGTCTTTATTTCGAGTACAAAATGTTGTCACTTTCAAAAAATAATCTCGAAGATTCCACTGCTGTAACCTCAAAGCCAAAAGCTCCAAGAGCCATAGTTGATAATGTAGAGTAACTTGTTAATATGAGACCCCAACTTCAATTCGAAAAAGAGCCAATCAACAAATTTTAATATGATTTTTTTGTGTTCAGCAGCATAAAATTAGTCAAGATTGGGTATTTTCGTTTTTGAAACATTATAAGTGTTGACCAGTATTATCATTAGGTTCATGTCAGAACAGTGTGGCATTAGGGGAAGTTACTATTAATAAAGGAGTGGTTAGTGTCAGTATTAATAGAGGCAAATGCAAGAATGCATTAGCCAAAAAAAAAAAAAAATGAGTTTGCCTATCCAACCCCTACAATAGTTGGTGTAGTTCTTCCTTGAATTCATACAAACTATCAACTTCCACAACAGATGGAAGCTTGGTCCAGCAATCAACCACCTTTTGGCAGAAGACAAACTTGACACACAACAAGGATGTACATCTGCTGGAATGGGTGTAGAGAAGAGCAACCAAATTGGTGAAGGGAACAAAAGAGTGCCCTTACCATAAAAGTTTCTATGTCCTTCTCATCCTTCTTGATTTGAATCTACATCCAGCTCTACATCCTTCTTGAATTCAATTCAAGAAGGATGTAGAGCTGCTGGAACGAGTACAGAGAAGGGCAACAAGATTAGTAAATGGAACAAAGAGGTGCTCTTACGAAGAAAGGCTTAAGTTTTGCAAATTACAGTGTCTGGAGACTAGGCACCAGCAAGGTGATCTGATAGAGGTGTATAAAGCCTTGAATGGTTTGAGCATGCTCAATGCTGATGGGATTCTTCCTCTTGCTCAGAATAATCACCTGAGAGGGCATAAATTCAAATTGAGGAAAGACAGATGTAGGATAGACGTGCGGAAATTTGCCTTTAGCCAGCAGGTGGTTGGTTGGTGGAACAGACTTCCATCACTTGTCGTGGAAGTTGATAGCCTAAATAAGTTTAAGGCTCAGCTGGACAGGTATTTCGAATGAACAGAGGGGTGAAGTGGAAGTGGTTATTTTTTATTTATTTATTTTTTTTTTGGCTGATGCTGCATAAGCTTCCTTTCTTGCATCAAATGCCTCTACTAATGCTAAAGGCCTTGAATGGATTGATTAAGCTAAATGTTGATGACATTCTTCCTCTTTCATGTGAAAGAGGAAGAATGTCATCAACATACATGAGAGGCATAAATTCAAGTTGAGGAAGGATGATTGTAGGATAGATGTGTGGAAGTTCACCTTCGGCCGGTGGGTGGCTAATAGTTGGAACAGGCTTTCATTTGTGTTTGTGAGTGGTTTGAATAAATTCAAAGAATAACTAGACAGGATAGGAAGGGAGGAGGGGTTATGCTATTAGTTAAAAAACACATAAAATCCAAGGAAGTGAAGCCAGTCGAAATCGCTGGACAGTGCAGTGTCGAGTCAGTTTGGTGTGACATAAGCATTGGGAGATCAAAATTGAGAGTAGGAGTGTGCTATAGGCCTAATGACTCTGATGAGTATAATAAGAAACTGTTCGGAGAAATAGAGTGGGGCAGTAAATCAGAGAGTCTTATAATGGGGGATTTTAATTTCCCAGATATTGACTGGAATTTGGGGGCTGGTCACTCACACAGTAGCAAGGCTTTTGTGGATTTATTGGATGATTGTTTTCTACATCAGCATGTTCGGGAGGCAACTAGAGGGAGTAATACTCTTGATTTGATTATCAGTAGTGATTCTTTATGCATTAAGAATCTGCAGATAAATGAACCACTTGGTGGCAGTGACCACAGTGTGCTGAAGTGGGAGTTACTCAAAGAGGTAACTACCATTAGTGGTAAAGGGAAGGGGTATTGCTTTCGTAAAGGCGACTACAATGGACTGAGACAGTATTTAAATTCTATACAGTGGGATCAACTGATGATATTGCCAACAGCAAATTCAAAATGGGAAGCATTCAAAGAACTTATCTTGGAAGCTACTAGGCTTTACATACCAACTAAGAAATATTGTTCAAGGTTTCGGCCTAAATGGATGTCAGATGAACTGATGAGGCATATGGCAGAAAAGAAAAATGCATGGGATACATACAAATTAACACGTGACACAGACGCCTATGATAGATACAAGTTGATCTGTAACCAAGTTACAAAGGAGGTTAGGCAGGCGAAGGCAGATTACGAGAGATCCTTGGCAAGGGATGCGAAGAAAAACAGCAAAGAGTTCTTTACTTATGTAAACTCTAGAAGGAAGGGGATGAATCAGATTGGTCCACTTGATATCGATGGTTCAACTGTTGATGATCCTGCTCAGGTAGCTAACAAACTAAATGAATATTTTGCATCAACATTCACACATGAGGAGTTATTCAGCGAGGGGAATGCCAGAGGTGTATTCAACTCTAGCAGTAAGCTAGAGAATCTTGTAATAACTGAGAGCAAAGTGGAGGAGAAATTGTTGAAGATAAACACAAGAAAGGCACCTGGGGTGGATGGGATCTATCCAGTTATATTAAAGGAGGCAGCAAAGGAAGTAAGCAAACCCTTAGCCATAATTATGAGAGCTTCCTTGGACTCAGGGGAGGTACCCATGGACTGGAGATGTGCAAATGTGACCCCAATTCACAAAGGGGGATCAAAGGCTGACATAAGTAATTATAGACCTGTGAGTTTAACTTCTGTTCCTGGAAAATTAATGGAGGCACTGGTTAAAGAAGCACTGCAGGATCATCTAGACAAGACTTCAGTTATAGGTAGGACACAGCATGGTTTTGTTAAGGGTAAGTCTTGCCTGATCAATTTGATTGGATACTATGATGCAGTCACAAAAGAACTGGATGCAGGGAATAACTTTGATATTATATACTTGGATCTTAGAAAGGCTTTTGATACTGTTGCACATGGAAGACTGCTGCACAAATTGGAGCAGTGTGGCATTGGAGGCAAATTGCTGCTATGGATAAAGGGGTGGTTGAGGGACAGAAGACAGAGAGCGGTAATCAATGGACACTGCTCATCGTGGACTATTGTTATTAGTGGAGTCCCTCAGGGTTCAGTATTGGGTCCATTATTCTTTTCTGTATTTATAAATGATATTGATCATGGTATATCAAGCTTAATGTCAAAGTTTGCAGACGATACAAAGGTTGGCAGGGTTGTCAAGGACACTACTGACACTATGCTGCTGCAACAGGATTTGGAAAGGTTGAACAGATGGGCTTCGAGGTGGCAAATGAAGTTTAACATTGACAAATGTAAAGTACTACATATGGGAAACAGCAACCCCAGAGCAACGTATCAACTCTGTGGTACTACACTGACAGTGGTAGAGAATGAAAGGGACCTGGGGGTGGTTGTGCAGGCAGATATGAAGTTCTCTGAGCAGTGCAGACGGGCTGCAAGAGTAGCTCATGGTGTATTGTCAATGATATATAGGAATTTTTCTAGCAGGGATAAGGAGGTGATTATTCCCTTGTATAAGGCAATGGTCAGGCCACACCTAGAGTACTGTATACAGGCCTGGAGGCCTCATTTCAAGAAGGATGTAGAGCTGCTGGAACGAGTACAGAGAAGGGCAACTAGATTGGTGAATGGGACAAAGGGGTGCTCTTAACGAAGAAAGGCTTAAGTTTTGCGAATTACAGTGTCTGGAAACTAGGCACCAGCGAGGTGATCTGATAGAGGTGTATAAAGCCTTGAATGGTTTGAGCATGCTCAATGCTGATGGGATTCTTCCTCTTGCTCAGAATAATCACCTGAGAGGGCATAAATTAAAATTGAGGAAAGACAGATGTAGGATAGATGTGCGGATAGCCAGCGGGTGGTTGGTAGGTGGAACAGACTTCCATCCCTTGTCGTGGAAGTTGATAGCCTAAATAAGTTTAAGGCTCAGCTGGACAGGTATTTCGAACGAACAGAGGGGTGAAGTGGAAGTGGTTATTTTTATTTATTTATGTTACTGTTTTTTTTTTTGGCTGATGCTGCATAAGCTTGCTTTCTTGCATCAAATGCCTCTACTAATGCTAATGCTAATGCTAGACAAATTCTTGGAGGTTATGGATGGGTGAAGTGTGTAGTGTTTTTTTTTTCTTTTTTTTTTTCTTGCATCACTTGCCACTACTAAATGCCTCCCATTTAGAATTTGCACTTTTTTTTTTTTTTTTAATGAAAACTCGAAACACGAGAAGTATTAGAACCTGTAGTACTTAGTACCGTGCTTGGGTTGGAGGTTGAGAAAACGAAAGAAGATATTTGTTGGCATTAGACTTGAACGTCTGTAGACTGTAATTTTCAAGAAATACATATGAAGGCAGGTTGTTCCAGAAAATGGCAGTTGAATGAATAAGCGAGGAAGATGAAAAGTTGGATCTGTGAGTTTGAAGTTGGACAATAAATGTATGCTGGCTGGTGGCAGCACATATTCGGTCTGTTTTGAAAGAGAGAGCGGGAATTATAGAAGCCAATTCAGAAGAACAGTGCCCATGGAAGTATATGTAGAAAAGGCATGCAGCAGAAACAGTACATCTATGAGACAGCGAGTGGGGAGACTCTATTAGAGATCAGTCATTAATTAACATAACTGCCCTCTTCTGAATGGAATCTAGAAGCCAGTGAGAGGTTTTTGGGGGCACCGCCCCAGATGTGGGAACAATATTCCATGGTAGGGCAGATTTGCGATTTATACAGAGTGAACAGCTGTTTGCAAGAAAAGTAATGCTGAGAGTGAAAGAGAAAACCAAGTTTTTTTAGATGCAGAGGAAGCAATATTTGTAATGTGCTTGTGCAAGAGAGATTAGAAGTCAGGGTAATCCCCAAAAGAGATAAATCATTTTGCCTAGAAATCAGCATGTCACCAAAGATAAGCATAGGAGCAGAAGAATCCTTTTTGCAAGATATAAGACAAGAGTGAGTTTTAGAAGGATTGAAATCAACTAAGTTCTCTTTGCCCCACTGGAGAATTACCTGGAGATTGGCATTTAAGGAATTGGTAGCAGATGTTCGAGAAGTTGAAGCTGATTGAGCAGGGCAAGGTTTCTCGAATTGGAAAGTGGAATGCAATGTGCTATCATCGACAAAACTATGGATAGGATTTCTAGTCAATTAGTAACACTTAAAGGAATTTAAAAACTAAAACCTGTTATACTGTCTAAGAACCATTTTTTACAAGGTTCCTCACTAAAAACTTTAAATGCTTTGTGCATTTAAAGTTACAAAGTTAACGATACGAAGGTTGGCAGGGTTATTAATGACACTAATGACAGTACGTGCTGCAACAGGATCTAGAAAAGTTGAGCAGATGGGCTGGGAGGTGGCAACTGAAGTTTAACATTAACAAATGAAAAGTACTGTATATGGGAAGCAGTGACCCCAGAGTAACATATCAACTGTGTGGTACTACACTGACAGTGGTAGAAAATGAAAAGGACCTGGTGGTTATTGGGCAGGCAGATATGAAGTTTTTTGAGTGGTGCAGACAGTCTGCAAGAGTAGCTGATGGTGTCTTGTCAATGATAGACAGAAATTTTTTTAGCAGGGATAAGGAGGTGATTATCCCCTTGTCAGGCCACACCTCCAGACCTGTACTGGATACAGGTCTGGAGGCCTCATTTTAGAAAAGATGTAGAGCTGCTGGAGCGAGCGCAGAGAAGGGCAACAAGATTAGCAAACTGAACAAAGGGTTGGTCTGATGAATAAAAGCTTAAGTTTTGCAAATTACAGTGTCTGGAGACTAGGCACCTGCAAGGTGATCTGATAGAGGTGTATAAAGCCTTGAATGGTTTGAGCATGCTGAGTGCTGATGGGATTCTTCCTCTTGCTCAGAATAATCGCCCGAGAGGGCATAAATTCAAATTGATGAAAAACAGTTGTAGGACATATGCGTAGAAGTTTGCCTTTAGCCAGCATGTGGTTGATTGCTGGAATCAAACTTCTATCTGTTGTTGTAGAAGTTGATAGCTGAAATAGATTCAAGGCAGAACTAGACAAACATTTGGGGCGAGTGGATGGGTGAAATTAGAAGATATATAATTTTTTGCTATATAAGCTTATTTTTACTATATGAGCTTATGTAGCATCAAATTTATATTGTAATTGGATTTTTTTATAAGAGTATTAATTAACAGATTAAACTTCATTAATCAAATCAAATTATTCATATTAAATTATAATACATTTTACTTAAAACATTGATTTTAATTTACTTTATTATCATGGCAGTTATATTCTCAGTGGTATATGGTTATTAATTTGTATATGATTTTTCTTTGTTAATAAATAAAGTCTTGTAAAATGAATGAAACTTTATACCCACCGATTTTGAATACCTAATAATGTTATTTTTTTTTCCGACTACACCACTGACTGTACATTGGAGACAAACTGTAATGCTGAAGGAAAGTTTAATTTTGGTACCAGTTTAGAAACTGAATATGGAACAAGCAATTTTGAACATTATAAAAAAAAATTAAAAAAAAAAAAAGAGTCAATCAATTCAATTTATCTGTATTCAATTACCAATGAAGTTTCAGAGGGTTCACTGTATAGTGCTCATTCATAATATTACATAGGCTTAGATATCATATCCCACATTTGATGAAACGTGATTAATTCCACATGGCAAGGTAAGTAATAACTGGTTCATTTATATTTTTTTCTGCTACTATTCAGCAGGAATTTATTTGCATCTTTTTTAAATTATTTTGTCAAGAATGCTTGAATGTTACCAATGTTATCTTATTAATAGATATTTTATATTAGTACAGTGAAACCTCTCTAAAGCAGGCACAACTGGGACAGAAGAAAGAGTTCACTGTACAGAAGTGTCTGCTTTGCATAGGACTGTCTAATCAATTTCTGTAATTCAGAGAAATTCACTGTAACTGGTTGCTTGCTTAGAGTTTATTTATTTATTATCATTGTACCATATGTGTTTTAATTAATTAACTTTTAAATAAATAACACAACTTTAGTAAAAATGAATATAAATGGCTCTGTTTTGAGTATTTCATTTGGACAATTTCATTTTCATTATGGATCATTAGCTCACTTACTAGTTCCATATTCATCTTTTTTTTGATCACATTGAATTTTTTAATATAATAGGATACATCCCCCTTTAATGGGCAAATATCTGTCACTTTTAAATTTCTACATATGGCCCTGCTAAAAACAGCAAGAAATTTGATATCTTAAAAAATTAGCATGCAATACATTTAATGCCTGGGAAAATTTAAACCAGTATTCCAAGGGAAAATCTAGATATATAGGTAAACTTCATATGTTGCTACTAAAACAGCCACCATTTCTCACTGCCAAGTGAAGGTGGCAATTTGGAGGTACATGAAATTTGTCATCATCCTGCAGTCAAAAAGCTGCACACTGTTGTCGCTAAAGCAGTTATGAAAGTAATTTCAAACACCACACAATATTTTTTATCGAATATACAGGAATACCACATACCCTGCACGTTACAGGGATAATGTACAGGTTGTCCACAAATCTTCAAAAAAAAAAAAATTTATTGCATCAATAGGGTATATGATACAAATCTGAAACCACTTACAAGTTGATAGAGGATATGTTCAAGTTTTTATTCACCAGTAAGAAAATGTGCATGCTGCCACATATGGCAGCATAATTGCAAACTGATCATGGAGAAATTTAACGGATTGGATTCTGTATGAGGTGTAACTTGTATGGTTTCATCCTCAGATGGCAATGTAACATGTTACACACTCCTGACATTGACGTGTTAAGCTAAAGACATGTTGTATGGATTTCCCTGGGCTCTGCATAAAACTTCCTGAAATTGTCTTCTCTGCATTCACTCACAAAAGTCATTGGGAGCAGGAGAGGCAGTTTTCGATTGGAAGCACTTTTTCAGATTTGAATCATGTGTCCTATTCACATAGTAATGTTTTATTTTTTGTAAAGGAAGTCTGTGGATACCCTGTGTTTGTGGTAGCAGAAAATCCCCATAGGCTACTGGTCAAAATTATCTAAGCAGTCTAGATACTGGTTTTTTTTTTTGAAAGAACTGTATTATAGCTCTATTTTCACACTTTTTTTTTTTTTTAATTCTGGAAAGAGCATTACAATTTTATTACCTTGCTAAATGATATGCAATGGGAACTGCATTACAGCCAAATAAGTTTGTAAACATTCCCTATCAGCAGTAGGCGGTAGTGTGATATTTTCTGGTGCAAAGGCGTAGGCAACGTATTAATGACATATTGTGCCATCTACTGTGCATGATATGTGAGCAATTTTTTCCTATAATGATCTTCCTTCTTGCCGTCATTGCAAATGCCCACTGACCAATAGTGTCAATTACCCTTGAAAATGTCCCATCTAGGGATGCTGAAAATACCAAAGGACACCAATTAAAGTGGCTGTATCTGTATTAGATAGTGTCCATTTAGGAGAGGTTGTTTAACTTGTAATTCCTAATACTCTGGCCAGTGTCAAAGCCTGAGTGTCCACAACAACAGTCTCTGTTAAGGGAGGTTTCAGTGTATTATTATTATTATTATTGGCAATGTTTCAAGGAGGCAAGCTTATACAGCATCATCCAAAAAAAAAAAAAAAAAAAATGCACTTCCTATCACCTGTCCCATCCCCTCCAATAGTTTGTCTAGTTCTTTCTTGAATTTATTCAAAACTACCCACTTCCACAACACCAGGTTGTTCCAACAATGAACTACCCTCTAGCTGGAAGCAAATTTTTGCACGCACATGCGCGCGCGCGCGCACACACACCCCCCTATCCTTTTTTTTTTTTTTATGAAAACCCCAAACACGAAAGGTATCAAAACCTATAGTACTTAGTACTGTGCATGGGTTGAAGGAGAAGTATGGGGGAGGGGGATGCTGGAAACTTTGCTCTAGAGACTAAACATGGGTTTCACCACTTCAAGCCTCCAATAAGCAAAGTGGTGGTATTTCACCGGTTGATGAAAGTCATCTACCAACCTGCAACCGTCCTTCCTAAATTTAAAGTTGTGTTTCCTTATGTGTGTTGTCTGAGTTAGAGTAAGGGTGTCATCAACATTTAGCTTACTCAAACCATTCAGAACCTTAAACACCTCAGTCAAGCCTCCTTACAGGTGCCCAATTTCCAGATGCTACATTTGGCAGAACTGAGATCCTTCCTGGCAAGAGTACCCTTTTGTACCCCTCAGTGTTGTTGCTCTTCTCTGCACCTATTCCATCAAATCTCCACCCTTCCTAAAATGAGGTTTCCATACCAGTATACAGTATTCAAGGTGTAGCCTAACCAATGGCTTAGGCAATGAGATAATCACCTTCGCTGCTTTCAAAATTCCCATATATCATTGACCAAACCCAATGACATACTTTCAAAGTATGGATACAATTGAACAAAATATTTTTGTCAGTCATATTACTTCAAAAATTATACTCATAGTCCAGAAAGGAGTCCATCCACTAACATTTCTGTCCGGTTCTTTTTCCAGTTGTATTCACTTGCCATCTCCATGAAAAATAACTAAATAAACATTTACTTTCAATAACCACCTGTCCAAAATGAAGTAATAAATGAAGAAATCAGGCAACTGATTAATTCATTTGCTGAGCTAGGGTTGCCACTCATCTCAGTGTGCTGGAACGACATCGATTAAATAAAACAAAAAACTTCCTTATTTATAATTCATAGTTATTCTGTTCTTGTCCAATTTTATCATAATAGGTTTAGTAGACTACAATATCCAAAAACAGTATACACCTAACACCCCCCCCCCACTGATATCCCATGCCCAACTTTATCTGAATTTCCAGTTGGTGGAAACTGAAAAAGGAAGAAATGGTTATGCAATGTAGTTGTTCACATCTTTACTAACAGTAAAGATAATTCATAAATATAATCAATCAAATTATTATTTTAAACAGCACCTGCTATTCACATATTGTCTTTATCTTTCTGGGGAAATGTCAGTTCGTGGACTGATTTGCTTGTTGTGTGGGCTGAAAACCTGGAGTAACTCATAGAGGAAAAGCCCTGCTCCCTTCACCTGAGGTCAGCTAACTAGAGCCTTGATTGAGGACTTTAGAAATTCCTCCAGTCATTGCAAGTATCAAACCCAGAGTTCACTAAATATTCAGGAGATAGTGACATACTGTGTCAATAAGGTGCCAGAGAGGACACTGTGCAACATAAGCCTTCAGAAAGAACTATAATGTGAAAGAGAAAACCAGTGCTGAAAAATGCACAACGTTCCATGTTAGTAATGGCTATACAATACAATCTGTATCACCTGGGGAGGGATGGGGACATACGTTTCCCCCCCTCTTTTTTAATACATAGATCTACCTCTTAGATAGGTATCAATCCACTATGAATTTCCAAGGCCACCAGCCTCAATTACCCATGGAGGCAATGTTTCTTAATCATTAACAACTCTATATAGGAAAGCATTCTACAGTTTACACTACAATTCTTCCTTTCCCTATTTGTCTGAAATAATGCCCCTCTTTCTTACATCATTGACTTCAAAATTCCATTAATTTTACTATCCTCTCTTGCCAAATGTGAAACTATAAATTCTGAGCCCACCATTGAGTTGCTAAAATCTCCCATGTCTGTAGACTTTTTAAATTTTGATACATGCACCATACAAAAGTAACAGTCATCATGATGGCTTGTGGGTTCTCTCCATGTCCAAGGTACAGAAAAAGGCATACACTTAACACTACTGCAAAACCATCCCTATAATTTTAACCTACAACTACCACAAAAGAAATTAGGTATCTACAACTTGCCTGGGTCACCATACAGGCTTTTAAATATGACAGTATGGGTATAGATTTATGTAACACATAAAAATCTCACAAAAACATAAACCTTAAAATGTTGCCAAAATACTGACACTACAGAGAAACAAATGATACCACTGGAGTCAACATATAAAATACATATAAGAATAGTGAAACTTTTTTTCATATAAAGTCAACATAAACTTATTTTATTACGTACTCCATTAATCATGTCTTTTATGAATATAACTATTATATTACATTTTTTTTTTTTTTCAATACAAATTTGTCATAAAAATAAAATACAGAACTATTTCAATTATTCAACTTTAATTACTTATCAACATGATTCCATATAAGATAATATGTAATAAAGTATAAATATATGCACATGGCTACAGCCATCAAATGTTGAACTACAGTCTAATAATGAAAATAGTTACTGCAAAACTATGTTGTAACATTCTTAGAGCAATTTAGTTTAGAAAAATAAAATCTTTTCCATCATGCAGCATGAGTGACGTTCTTTGATGTTATGATGGACATCATGGCAAGATCTAATACTGGTAATGTCTGGAGGGTACAGCTCTAAAATGCTCTTCACTGGACTTAACATATTAGTAACCCTCTAAAAGGCAATCAGATTGACCAGTGTACAATTTTGTTGCCTTTGGCCTGCCAGCTGGTGACTGGAGTGAGTTCAAGTAATGTGAATTGTTGAGGCCACATTATGTCAAGGAACCTGTGTTTATTCTTGAAGTTTGTGTACCATATCCAAAAATTTCATCAGTTCATAAAACATTAGTATTAGTAATGGCCACATGATGCAAGGAAGTCTATGGCTTATGCACCAGCCAAAAAAAAATAAAAGTAAAATAATAATAATAATTGTTATTATTAATCACCATGCACAACAGTAACAAGTATGGATATAACCTCAAAGAAGGAAGGAAGAACCTGTACACTCTCACCCACCTGATGTACATGGATGACATCAAGCTCTACGCGGGAACCAAAAAGCACCTCCAGCAACAACTCCAGATCACCGAAGAATTTAGCAATGATAATAAGGTTGGAATTTGGTCTAGACAAATGCAAAACCCACGGATTGGACCAGGGAAAATTAGTCAACCGAAACTACCAGCTGTAGACTGGTAAAGAGATCGAAGCCATGGCAGAGGCCTACAAATACTTGAAGGTGATGCAGGCTCAGCAGTTACAGCACAAGGAAATTAAATGCCAGACCGAAAAATACCATTAGAGACTCAGAAGCCTGCTGAAAGCAAAGCTGAACAGAGGGAACACAGTTAAAGCCATAAACATCTATGCAGTCCCAGTGCTAACATACTCCTTCAGGGTCATAGATTGGACTAACACTGAGCTGAAGGACATCATGACAAAGACAATGATGACCAAGAACTGCCAACAGCACCCGAAATCTGCAGTGCAGAGACTGACAATTGCCCAGAAAGGAGGAGGAAGGGGCCTGATAGACCTCATTGAGCAACAGAAGACAGTGATAGTTAACCTGAAGGATTACTTCCAGAAACACACAGCAGCACTCCAGCAGGCCATAAAGAAGATAGACAAGTGGTATACCCCAAGACAACCTCGCTTAGGTATACTCAACCTAAGCGAGGTGTCTCCCCCCCCAACCAGGAGGCACAAACAAAGCTAGAAAGATGGGCAGAGAAGACATTACAATGATCTCCATCAATCATGTAAATAAAATTGCTTCCAATGCATGGGTCATGAGCAGGACACTCTTCCTGAGACTGAAGGATTCATGCTCGCCATCCAAGACCAGGTAATCAATACCAGGAACTACAGAAAATACATTGACAAGGAGCCCAGAGTGTTTGATGACACATGTCGACGATGCCACCTGGCCTCAGAAATGAGCCAATACATCATCGTGGAATGCAAGGTGATCACTCAGACTGAGTACACTCATAGACATGACCAGGTAGCCAGGATAATACATCAGAAGCTAGCAAGGAAATGACATTTGATCGAAGAAAGTGTACCGTACTACAAGTACGAACCCCAGGCAGTACTAGAGACCCCAACCCACAAGCTGTACTGGGACTGCACCATAATAACAGATAGGATAATCCCGCACAACAGACTGGACATAACTCTTGTGGACAAGAAGAAAAAGGCTACCTATCCGATTGACATAGCGGTACCCAACACTGGCAACCTGCAGAAAATCCATGGGGAAAAAATCAGGAAGTACACGAACCTGACAGGAGATCAAAAAGATGTGGCATATGCAACAAGTAACGACCATCCTGATCAGTGTCAACCACAGGTATGGTGCTAAAGACCTTACATAACAGCCTAGCAGCAATAGGTCTCCCAGCGAACACCTACAAGGAACTCCAGAAAGTCACAATCCTGAATACCTGTAGGATAGTCAGAGAGTTCCTCGACCAACAGTAACACCAGACATAACATCCACCCTGTGTACTTGGTAGCAATACCCATCACGAGGTGGAACCCCCAATCAGGGAGAATAACAAAAAAATAAATAAAATAAAATGATAAGAATAAAATAATAAGAAGAAAAAAAAAAAAAAATTAATAAATAAGAGAAAAGGAAATGGACAACATAAGTGTTTCCCTCCTCCCATAGGTAATTATCCAGCTGACCTTTGAATTTCCCCAAACTGTGAGCCTCAACCACCCATGTAGATAACTTATTCCAGTAATTTATAACTTGCTGGTTAAAATAAAATTTCCTGCAATCCGGTCTAAACAACCCCCCCCCCGTAACTTGAAATTATGGCCCCTAGTTCTAGAATCATTTATAACCGTGGAAATTTCGTCCTCATTCATTTTGCTTATGCCTCTCACAGCCTTAAATACCTCAATCAAGTCTCCTCTAAGGTGCCTAGTTATCTCCCCCACTCACCACTTTCTACCTTTCCTTTACTTTATCTACTCAAAGCATCATGAATAGTCAAAGTAACAGAACAAACCTCCCTGATTCATTTCAGAAATATACCTGGTCTCAGTTCCAGTCTCAATGATGCCCATTTCCATCTACAATCTGCCAAGTCCCACTTAATTTTTCTGACGGAACTCCAATTACTGGTTGGCCCAACCACTACTCACCTCAGTAGCCCATATTCACTATGATTTGTTACACTTTGAAGGTGATTCTTGTGCATGGCCTGTGCTGATATTGCTTGTCAGAGATGTCCTCATTTTAGAATCTCCTGTGGCTTAAAATATCAGTCTCTTTACCTCATTCTCTCAAATTCATCAGTAGCCTCTATCGTTCTCCCAACTCCACTAATCACTCTGAACTTTGACTTCCTTTCTTTGAAACCCAACTCTCTTCTTAAGGGTCGGGCAGTTTTGGTTAGCAATTTTAATGTTCACAACTTGGTTTCAGTTCTCCAGTTACGCAGACACAGCAGGTTGGGATATGTTTATGCTTATGGGTGCTTAAATACGTTTACAAGCATTTGTTCGCATTGGAAACATGCATTAATATGCTTCCTGACTGTGAACACGTAGAAAGCAAATTGACCAGTGCAAGTTCTCAGTACTTTCGTCACACAGTTGGATAGATTTTACCAGGAAGTATATTAAAACCAGCAAATAAACCAGTCTTTGTGTGTGAATTGAGGAGAATGTATATACATATATCTTCATGTTCTAATTCTTAGGATGAGGAATTAGTCCTTGTGGACACAAGATAAAAATGGAGCATATTGCAATTGGCTTGGCATGTATTAAATCTCTAGCTTCATCCTCTGCCTACACTAATGCCTGCAACAATTATACAATGGCTATTAGTATTAAGGCATCTAATATAAGGAAGCAAACTTTTTTTTGCATCAGCCAAAGATCAATAAATAAAATAATAATAAAAAATTAAATAATTAATCAACCTTCATATCATTCACATTCCCACAAAATAATCATCCAATTCTGCTTTAAACTTAGCCAGATTCACTGCCTCCATCACATAGGGAAGTAACTTATTCCGATGTTCGACAACCCACTGCCTGTAGGTGAACTTTATGAGATCCAAGTTTCTGTTATTCCTTGAGATTTTATATTTGTATCCCTTGGTTCATGCCTCACCCAGGAAAGAGACCAGTCCTTCCTCATTCGTTTAACTCAATCCCTTCAGTGCTTTGTATATATCAATTAGATATCTATCCATTTTGATGTCTAGCTGTCAATCCACACCTTCTAAGCCATTCTTCATATGTGCATAGCTTTGCACACACCAAAAATCAGGTCACACTTCTTTGAACCCACTCCAGAAGTTCCGTTCTTTAAGGCATTGCGGCTGATCTCCAGACCTACCTGAATACAATATTCCGAATAGTGGTTTAATAACTGCCTTGTAAAGAGAGGGGTAATAACATCCTTCTCCCTACTAGAAAGCCCAAAAATAATAGACAGAATATCAAAACCTTACTACTGCCTGCTTACACTGCATTGAAAAATGTCATGTTGAACCATGACACTTAAGACTTTTTGACCTTAAACCACTTTTAGCTTGCTTCAACAATTTCTCTTCCACTTTCCTTTCAGTTATCAGAAAATCATTTAGCTTCCCGTTAAGAATTTGATAAACTTCTGTGAAAACACACTCCACACCATGACAGCTAACCCCATATTGGGGTTGGATTACATAATCTGACTCAGTCATGCTGAGTGGGAAACAGGCCTCAGCCTAGTAGGCTCCCTACCAGAGAACCACTCAGTAACCCTTAGAGGGTAGGATATCAACCCCTCTGGGGACCCACTACTAGGTGGACTTGCTGACTCCTTTCCGGGGTGGGATTGACTCACTGTCCATCACTACAATCTGTAATCTGTTACTACTCTCATTACTTAGTTTGCTAGGGGAATGGGAGAAGAAGCCTTCTCCCATTCCCAACTTACTATCCTCTTATCCCCACCACCCAAACATCCAAAACTTCTCCCACTATCACCAACTTTCACTTACTACTTGCCCCCCCCCCAGCTACCCTTGGACCCCAGTAAAGAGTCATCGATAGTAGAACCTGGCATGCCTTCACACGGCTAGGGATGGGGTCACTAGACCTGGTGTCTGGCGCACCCTGGCTGCTATATGCCTGTTGGGTCTGGTCAACGGCAGAACATGTTCTGTTGTTGGCCAGAAGTAACGGCTTGGGCTATGCCCAGTACAGAGGACTCAGCAGAGAATGGGGGTAACCCTGGAGCCCACAACAATGATACTAGACATCTGAATCCCCTTCCCTAAAAAATTCCTCATGTGTGAATGCAGAATGTAAAATACCAATTCCGTTTGTCAGCAACCGAGCAGGGTCATCAACAGTTAAACCACTCACATCAAGTGGCCCAATGTGATTCATGATTATGTGAACTCCAAACTTGCAGAACTTCGGCTTACAGAAAATCCACTCTGCAATTGCGGTATTGCCTGAGGACTGGGAACATGTCCTTTACATTTGTCATCATTACCATCCTTTTAGATGCAAGATACTTCAAGCACTAGGTTCTCTTCCTCATGGCAAAGAATTCTTTTTCATCACAAAAAAAAGACCACCACAAGAAACTTTCTGCATTTTCATACAGAAGAACAAACCTCAGAAGAATTTAACTCCCTTAACTATACAAAACTACGAGTGAAAATACAAGTCATTCTGCTGACTTAACACCACATGAAGACACTGCTGGTGCCCTGGTTACTGGACATGGAATCCTTGACCTTTTTCAACTGTATACTGTAAAGTGGGTCAGGTACTGACACCTGTCTTCAGGTGTGGGAGGCTAAATTGGCACTCTACTTTGCAGGGCATTCTAACCCTGCAATCTTTCTACTTTCCCTGTATCTGGTGGGCTTCCTAGCCTAGGGAGATCCAACTTTTTGGTTCCTCCCTACCTATTCTCTCCTCATCTTCCTACTTCTTACCCACTTTAACTCCCACTCTTTTACTTTTACCCTCACCACTTTTTTTTTTTTTTTTTACTTGGTCTCCGTCCAGAAAGCTCGGGGCAGAGACTAGCCACAGAAAATGGACTGGCTCGGTGGCGGCGGGTAACGTAGACTCCCACTAGGGGCCCTGCCACCAAGTAGCCAGAAACACAACAGAACATAACACAACTCTAACATTAACATAAACCACACATTACACTCAATTCTTGCTTTTACAGAGTACTGTATTTCTCCACAAGAGTACTTATGGCATAGGTGTGGGAAACCACCGGTGGCACCCAGTCTGACAGAAACAAGGAGGTAAGTTCTTTAAGCCAGAAGGTTGTTCCAAAGGGCAAGGCAATATATATATATTTTTTTTTTTAATGAAAACTCCCATTTGTACCATGCATGGGTTGAAAAAATGAGAGAAGATACTTGTTAACATTAGACTTAAATTTCTGTAGATTGCAATTACCAGAAACATATGTATGAAGGGAGGTTGTTCCAGAAAATGGAAGTTGAAGGAATAAATGAGGAAGAAAAACAGTTGGTTCTGTGAATTTTAAGTTGGGCAGTAAAGGGATACTGACTGGCTGAGGCATGTATTCGGACTGGTTTGGAAGAGAAGGGCAGGAATTATAGAAGCCAATTCAGAAGAACAGTGCCCACAGAAGTATCTATAGAAAAGACATGCAGCAGAAACAAACATCTATGAGACACAGATGTGGAGAAACTCTTAAGAGTTGGGACATTAATTAACCTAACTGCCCTCTATTGAAGGGAATCTAGAAGCCCAAGGGAAGGTTTTGGAGACATTGCCCGAAAGGTGGGAATAATATGCCATGGTTGAGCACATTTTTGTGATTTGTAAGAGTGAACAGCTTTTTGGAAGAAAGGTAACACCAAGAGCAAAATAAAAAACCAGCTTTTCAGATGTAGAGAAAGCAATATTTGTGATGTGTTTATGCCAATAGAGATTAGAAGTCAGGGTAATCCCTAAGGGCCATATGAGACCTTGTCTAGAAATCTGAGTGTCATTGAAGATAAGCATAGGAGCAGAAAAATACTTTTTGTGAAATATAAGACAGAATTGAGTTTTAGAAGGATTGAAATCATGCAAGTTAGCTTTGCCCACTGGAAAATTACTTGGAGATCAGCATTTAAGAAATTAGTGGTGAATATTCAAGAAGTTGAAGCTGTTTGTGCAAGGAAAGTTTTCTCAAACTGGAAGGTGAAATGCAATGTGCTATCATCAGCAAAACTATGGGTAGGATTTCTGTTCAATAAAAGAAGGTCATTAATACAGAAGAACAAAAGAGTGGGAGAGAGGACTGAACCTTGGGGAACACCTGTATTAGTAGAAAAGTTAGAAGAAAGAGAGCCACCTGACATCACTCGCTGAGCGATCAGAGAGGAAACTGGATATCCAATTACAAAACAAAAACAGTTCCAAACCATAAGATGGAAGCTTATTTAGAAGACCTTTACACCAAACACGATCAAAAGCCTTTGAAATGGAAGCTTGTTGATTGCTGGAACAAGCTTCCATCTGTTGTTGTGAAGGTTGACAGCTTAAATAAATTCAAGGCTGAATTAGACAAACTTTTGGAGTGAATGGATGGGTGAAACGGGAAGGTTTTTTTTTTTTTTTTTTGTCTGACACTTGCTTTCTTGCATCATATGCCTCTACTAATGCTAAATGTTAAGAGCAACTGTTTGAGTTCCACCAAACTTTTCCATTGAATTTGTCCACCAGTGGATCGACAACACACTGGTGATCGTTGATCAGATAGAAAGTTTCCAGATAGTTTAAGAGTTGGCATTTACTTGATTTCTCCATTACTTTAGGAAGAGTATAAGTAAATGCAACGGAACGATAATTGAATGGGAGGGATTTGTCACCCTTTTTATGAATTGATGATGGTATATCAAGCTTAATGTCCAAGTTTGCAGACGATACGAAGGTTGGCAGGGTTGTCAAGGACACTACTGACACTATGCTACTGCAACAGGATCTGGAAAAGTTGAGCAGATGGGCTGAGAGGTGACAAATGAAGTTTAACATTGACAAATGTAAAGTACTACACATGGGAAACAGCAACCCCAGAGCAACGTATCAACTCTGTGGTACTACACTGACAGTGGTAGAGAATGAAAGGGACCTGGGGGTGGTTGTGCAGGCAAATATGAAGTTTTCTGAGCAGTGCAGACGGGCTGCAAGAGTAGCTCATGGTGTATTGTCGATGATATATAGGAATTTTTCTAGCAGGGATAAGGAGGTGATTATTCCCTTGTATAAGGCAATGGTCAGGCCACACCTAGAGTACTGTACACAGGTCTGGAGGCCTCATTTCAAGAAGGATGTAGAACTGCTGGATCGAGTACAGAGAAGGGCAACAAGATTGGTGAATGGAACAAAGGGGTGCTCTTACGAAGAAAGGCTTAAGTTTTGCAAATTACAGTGTCGAGACTAGGCACCAGCGAGGTGATCTGATAGAGGTGTATAAAGCCTTGAATGGTTTGAGCATGCTCAATGCTGATGGGATTCTTCCTCTAGCTCAGAATAATCACCTGAGAGGGCATAAATTCAAATTGAGGAAAGACAGATGTAGGATAGACGTGAGGAAATTTGCCTTTAGCCAGCGCGTGGTTGGTTGGTGGAACAGACTTCCATCCCTTGTCATGGAAGTTGATAGCTTA
The DNA here is from genome assembly GCF_048544385.1 of Mastigoproctus giganteus. Classification (NCBI taxonomy): domain Eukaryota; kingdom Metazoa; phylum Arthropoda; class Arachnida; order Uropygi; family Thelyphonidae; genus Mastigoproctus; species Mastigoproctus giganteus. The sequence continues at coordinate 263,234,886 of NC_143576.1, read as the reverse complement.
AATAAGTTTAAGGCTCAGCTGAACAGGTATTTCAAACAAACAGAGGGGTGAAGTGGAAGTGGTTATTTTTTATTTATTTTTTTTTTTTTTTTTGGCTGATGCTGCATAAGCATGCTTTCTTGCATCAAATGCCTCTACTAATGTTAATGCTAATTGCTGGATATGAACAAATCTCCAAGCAGAAGGGAAAACACCTGTGGAAAATAAAGTGAAAAAAGGCAAGCAACACAAAAAGGAGTAAGTTCAGGAGCAGAGGTTTTGAAAACAAGTGGAGAACTATCATCAGTATCTGGCATTTTCTTGGCATAAAGACTGTTCAAAAGATTTAAAGAGGAGGTCACTAACTCGAAGAGAAGGTATGTTACCTTACAGAAGGGATACGTTAATATGATTCAAAAGCAAAACTGAGAATCCTGGAAAAAATTAGTAGAAGGGTACATAGAAACCTTGGAGTTTACACTTTAAAATGATTTTTAAACATACCTAATTCAACTTAAGGTTATAAACCTTAAGGTGATGCAATTAGTGACCAAATGAGAAAGTGGAACAATTGGATGGATTGAAACAGTGCAGGAAATACCAAGTTCCTTGTTTCCTGAAGACTGGGAAGGTTTGGAAACAATTACAAAAAACGAATTACGAAAATAAAAGAATTTCAAAAGGACAATACAAATACAGAATACAAGGGAGGCTATTTTACAATGGCTGAGTTAATCGATCTTTCTGAATATTGCATCATACTGCATGGTGATTTTGCTTCATTAAAGGAATATTTAATCCTCACAAAGTTTAAAATAAATAAGACAAGACACTGTGATGTCTCCCCCATGCTGAGCATTATAAACCTCAATCAGATTATTCTCCACCCCTCAAGGTACTTTATTCTTAAGGTCTGTAGTTCACACATTCAAAGTGTCTTCTCAGATGCAATCAGCAGAATGTTTCTGAATGCACCTCTTCATCTCATAATCTTTACAACATTGATCTCAACTCTCAAACCCACAAAGTCAGATTTCTAATCTGATGAAAAGAAATACAAACAACAGCCTGCCTTCAACCAAGTAATTAGCAACACAGTAACTGGATAGATCCCATCCATCCCAGGTGACTTTCTTATGTTTAACTTCAACAGTTTTCCTCCAATTTGCTCAGTTATTACAAAATCCTTTAGCTCTCTATTAGAGTTTAATAAGCTTAAGTTCTCCACTTCCCTACAGAATTCCTCAAGTGTGAATGTAGATGCAGAATACTCACTCAGTTTGTTAGCTATCTGAGCAGAATCATCAACAGTCAATCCATTGATATCAAGTGGACCAATCTGATTAATCTCCCTCCTGCTAGAGTTTACATAAGTAAAGAACTCTGCTGTTTTTCTTTGCATCTTTTGCCAAAGATTGCTCGCAATCTGATTTCACTTGACTAATCTCCTTTGCGACTTGATTACAGACTGGTTTATATCTACCATAGCCTTCTGTGTCACCTGATAATTTATATACATCCCATGCATTTTTCTTCTCTGCCACGAATCTCATTAGTTCATCTGCCTCCGTAGCCAGGTGGGAAGGAGCAGCAGTGCATAGCACACGCTTCTTGATTAGACCGGGGTTCGAGCCCGTCACCACCAAATACGGAAGATGCGGAAAGGTCAGGGAATGACCACTGCATATCCCGGAGCAATATGGCCTTAGTTGCTAATGCTCCTAAAAATCAAATAACAACAACATTAGTTCATCTGACATCCATTTTGGCCTAAACCTTGAACAGTATTTCTTAGTTAGTATGAAAAGCCTAGTAGCTTCCAAGATTAATTCTGTGAATAATTCCCATTTAGAATTTGCTGTTGGTAACATTATCAGTTGGTCCCACTATATAGAATTTCAAAAAAATCTCAGAGACCACTGTAGTCACCTTTACGAAACTCTGAGATCCCAAAAATATTTACCTTTGATGTTTTGATCAGCACTTCAAATTCATTTACTATACTTCTAGCAATTTCTTATTCTTAGTTACCCTAATTTAGCCCATGTATTTATTTGTTTTTTGATGATGACTCACACCAGTCCCTGAAATCCCCAGCACCCCTCCCTCCAGGCTACTGCTCATTCTAATAGAAGCAGTGCAAGAATCACTTTTGCCTCCGCCTGCGGCTACTGTTAACCTTTTAGTATGTGAATCCACCCAAGCTAGCAGTTTTTTGACCCACCTAACACTGCCTCAATAGCATCAGCAAACACTCTTGCACCCCTTCTATTTAAGTGTATACAATCCCTGCAGAAGCAGTCTCTCCTGTTAACAAACAGATTATGCTGAGAAAAATTCTACCCCATTAGCCTTGCTCAGTCTCTCCAGGGCCGAATTGATTGACAAGGCTCTGATCATGTACTCCCTCCTATCTTGTCTGGGCAGAATTGCAGACACTTTCAAATTGACTTTTTTCTAACATTGACCTGTACTTGTTAAATAATTCTGCAGATCTCCTGCTCTTGATGTCATTAGTGCCAATGTGTACAACAATATCAAACTTTGTCCCTTAAAAGAAGATAACTGTTCTACAACATCATCACTTTTGCCCTTAATAGACATACCCTGATCCTATTCCACATGTCCTTTTTACACAATATTACCTGTCTCCCTGACAATAGAGTTACCAACAATAACTAACTCCTGTGGGACCAGCACATTCTGCCTTGGAGATTGCTGCTGTGTTGCTTGATGCACAAGAGTGAGCTCTGGCATTGAGTTGGGTAGCCGAGAGCTTGATGGGTCCCCCACTTTAATACCATTGAGGGCATCTGCCCCACTCTTCAAGCACTCATCAGAATGCTGAGTTGGCTACTAATTTCTAGACATTCTCTGCACCTAGCAGACACAAAGACACCTTCCTTGGCTAGATCATGTCCTGTTCCAGAAGTACACAAACATTTCACAATTTTTTAAGCTGTGATGTGTGGGAGAATCACCCCACTCGGTTCCCCAATGAGTCACAGCACCCCTGCTACTTTGTGTCCGTTGTTCTGCTGCTCTAGTCTGGGGCATGGTATCTGATTGAATACTATTTAATGGGGCTGGTCACTCACACACTAGCAAGGCTTTTGTGGATTTATTGGATGATTGTTTTCTACATCAGCATGTTCAGGAAGCAACTACAGGGAGTAATACTCTTGATTTGATTATCAGTAGTGATTCTTCATGCACTAAGAATCTGCAGAAAAATTAACCACTAGGTGGCAGTGATCACAGTGTGCTGAAGTGGAATTTACTCAAAGAGGTAACTACCATTAGGGGTAAAGGGAAGGGTTATTGCTTTCGTAAAGGCAACTATGATGGACTGAGACAGTATTTAAATTCTATACAGTGGGACCAACTGATGATGTTACCAACAGCAAATTCAAAATGGGAAGCATTCAAAGAACTTATTTTGGAAGCTACTAGGCTTTACATACAAACTAAGAAATATTGTTCAAGGTTTAGGCCTAAATGGATGTCAGATGAACTAATGAGACATATAGCAGAGAAGAAAAATGCATGGGATACATACAAATTAACACGTGACACAGAAGCCTATGATAGATACAAGTTGATCTGTAACCAAGTTACAAAGAAGGTTAGGCAGGCGAAGGCAGATTATGAGAAATCTTTGGCAAGGGATGCAAAGAAAAACAGCAAAGAGTTTTTATTTATGTAAACTCTAGAAGGAAGGGGATGAATCAGATTGGTCCACTTGATATCGATGAGTCAACTGTTGATGATCCTGCTCAGGTAGCTAACAAACTAAATGAATATTTTGCATCAACATTCACACATGAGGAGTTATTCAGCGAGGGGAATGCCAGAGGTGTATTCAACTCTGGCAGTAAGTGAGAGAATCTTGTAATAACTGAGAGTAAAGTGGAGGAGAAATTGTTGAAGATAAACAAGAAAGGCACCTGGGGGGGATTGAATCTATCCAGTTATATTAAAGGAGGCAGCAAAGGAAGTAAGCAAACCCTTAGCCATAATTATGAGAGCTTCCTTGGACTAAGGGGAGGTACCCACAGACTGGAGATGTGAAAATGTGACCCCAATACACAAAGGAGGATCAAAGGCTGACACAAGTAATTATAGACCTGTGAGTTTAACTTCTGTTCCAGGAAAATTAATGGAGGCACTGGTTAAAGAAGCACTGCAGGATCATCTAGACAAGACTTCAGTTATAGCTCGGACACAGCATGGTTTTGTTAAGGGGAAGTCTTGCCTGACCAATTTGATTGGATACTATGATGCAGTCACAAAAGAACTGGATGCAGGGAATAACTTTGATATTATATACTTGGATCTTAGAAAGGCTTTTGATACTGTTGCACATGGAAGGCTGCTGCACAAATTGGAGCAGTGTGGCATTGGAGGCAAATTGCTGCTATGGATAAAGAGGTGGTTGAGGGACAGAAAACAGAGAGCGGTAATCAATGGACACTGCTCATCGTGGACTATTGTTATTAGTGGAGTCCCTCAGGGTTCAGTATTGGGTCCATTATTCTTTTCTGTATTTATAAATGATATTGATCATGGTATATCAAGCTTAATGTCAAAGTTTGCAGACGATACGAAGGTTGGCAGGGTTGTCAAGGACAATACTGACACTATGCTGCTGCAACAGGATCTGGAAAGGTTGAGCAGATGCACTGAGAGGTGGCAAATGAAGTTTAACATTGACAAATGTAAAGTACTACATATGGGAAACAGCAACCCCAGAGCAAAGTATCAACTCTGTAGTACTACATTGACAGTGGTAGAGAATGAAAGGGACTTGGGGGTGGTTGTGCAGGCAGATATGAAGTTCTCTGAGCAGTGCAGACGGTCTGCAAGAGTAGCTCATGGTGTATTGTCAATGATATATAGGAATTTTTCTAGCAGGGATAAGGAGGTGTTTATTCCCTTGTATAAGGCAATGGTCAGGCCAAACCTAGAGTACTGTATATAGGTCTGGAGGCCTCATTTCAAGAAGGATGTAGAGCTGCTGGAACGAGTACAGAGAGGGGCAACAAGATTAGTGAATGGAACAAAGGGGTGCTCTTATGAAGAAAGGCTTAAGTTTTGCAAATTACAGTGTCTGGAGACTAGGCACCAGCAAGGTGATCTGATAGAGGTGTATAAAGCCTTGAATGGTTTGTGCATGCTCAATGGTGATGGGATTCTTCCTCTTGCTCAGAATAATCACCTGAGAGGGCATAAATTCGAATTGAGGAAAGGCAGATGTAGGATAGACGTGCGGAATTTGCCTTTAGCCAGCGGGGGTTGTTTGGTGGAACTGACTTCCATTCCTTCTCGTGGAAGTTGATAGCCTAAATAAGCTTAAGGCTCAGCTGGACAGCTATTTCGAACGAACAGAGGGGTGAAGTGGAAGTGGGGGTTTTTTTTTTTTTGGCTGATGCTGCATAAGCTTGCTTTCTTGCATCAAATGCCTCTACTATTGCTAATGCTATTGATTAACAATGAAAATTAATAAGATTAATAATTTTAATTAATTAATGAATTATCAATACTACACTATCTAATAGATTCCTAAATTCAGGGATACGTATTATGCTATCTAGTTTTACATTAGAGCTACCTATCTGCCAAGCTTTCAAAATTGGGGATATACTGTGATATACCGTAATGAATCTTCTGCATGCAAGTCCGTAAGATTAGAGCGATTATTCGTCATTGTTTGTTTCAAATACAAAAAAGCCGATTCACATAGATATGTGAAACCAAAACAGGAATTTAAATGTTCACCCCATTTTTTTACATTTGCACACTTTTCTCGGCAAACATATTTCCAAAGGCCTTTTTCTGATGATCTCGCTTTTAGGAAGATATCATTTCGCAACGTAATCATTTCATTTTCAAGTAATATTTTCTCCATGTGAAAACTTGGCAATTTTTTCTGCAATTTGTTTTGTATCTAAGTCAACATTAAATGGATAAGAAATATATTGAACAATGTCTTCAATCACTGAATCTGGTTTCAAAATCAACAACTTTCTCAATTTCAGAAACATATTTCTCACTATTAAATTAAAAAACAGGATATTTTTTCAAATGATCTTGCATATTTGCAAAATGATCGAATTTTTTTTCTTTGAGATCCTTAAGAAGTTCTTCTCTAGCAGCAGAATATACCCAGAAGTTCTTCTCTAGCAGCAGAATCATCAAAAACCATACAAACAAAAACGAGCAATTCAGCTGTACCACTGACTCTAGCTGTACAGAACAGGATACACAATTAGTAATATGAGCATGCAATTGTTCGCTCACATTTTTACTCATTTTTTCGAAGCATTGCAGCTCAGTATTTCGAGGTAATTGAAGATCTTGAAGAGCACTTTTAATTTCATATTTGTTCTTAAAATTTTCAAAAAGTGAATCTGTTATTTCTCAAAATGCATCTTTGATGAATTGACCATCAGAAAATGGTTTCAATTTTTTGCAAGATAACTCACTTTAAATTATGCTGCAGTTACTGCTTTTGATTGTAAATTAGGTGTCACGAAGAAATTTGTTGTGCGAATAATCTGGATTTAAGTTCTTTTAATTTATTTTTTCTAAGGTCATATTAGGCAGAAAATCCAATTGGTATTTACAACGGAGTGCGTTGAAGTCCCTTTATAAATTCCCTTTTTTCGCTATAGCCACGGAAGCATTGTAAATCAAACAACACCATTTTTCTTTTATCATTACAAAAAAAGTATTCTAGTTCCCACTCTTGATGAAAGTGATAAATTTTGCTCTTTTTCATAGTATTCATTTTAAATCAAATAATATTAAATTAACATATAAGTACTGTCCAGTGATTACTATTAAATAAGCAAAATAAGAATTCGACACATACATGCTATCCACAACGTAACTGCATGAATTTTCGCTAGACAACCCTAGCGTCTGCATGGCGACAAGAGTAGTCATGTGGTTCGACGGATTTTAATAAGCATATGCAGTGGGATGCATAATAATAATAACATTTAGATTTTGACTAATCTATTTTTTATATATATTTAAAATTAGCATTAGCATTAGTAGAGGCATATGATGCAAGAATGCAAGCTTATGCAGCATCAGCAAAAAAAAAAAAAAAAAAAAAAACCGCTCCTATTTCACCCCTCCATTCGTTCCAAATACCTGTCCAGCTCAGCCTTAAATTTATTTAGGCTATCAACTTCCAGGAAAAGGATGGAAGTCTGTTCCACCAACCAACTACCCACTGGTTAAGGCAAGCTTCCGCACATCTAAACTACAACTGTCTTTCCTCAATTTGAATTTATGTCCATTCAGGTTATTATTCTGAGCAAGAGTAAGAATCATATCAGCATTGAGCAAGCTCAAACCAGTCTAGGCTCTATACACCTCAATCAGATCATCTCGCAGGTGCCTAGTCTCCAGAAACTGTAATCTGCAAAACTTAAGCCTTTCTTTGTAAGAGCAACCCTTCGTTCTATTCACTAATCTCGTTGCCCTTCTCTGTACTCGTTCCAACTGTTCTACATCTTTCTTAAAATGAGGCGTGTATACAGTACTCACAGTGTGGCCTCACCATTGCCTTATACAAAGGGATAATCTCCTCCTTATCCCTGCAAGAAAAATTCCTCTATATATCATTGAAAAGACCACATTAACTGCTCTGGCAGCCTATCTGCATTGCTCAGAAAACTTCATATCTGCCTGCAGAATTATCCCCATGTCCTTTTCATTCTCTACCACTGTCAGTGTAGTACCACTGAGTTGATATATTACTCTCTGGTTACTGCTTCCCATAAGTAGTACTTTTACATTTTTCAATGTTAAACTTCATTTGCCACCTCTCAGCCCATCTGCTCTACTTTTCTAGATCTTGTTGCAGCAGCATTCTGTCATTAGTGTTCTTAACAACCCTGCCAACCTTCTTATCGTCTGCAAACTTGAACATTAAACTTGATATACCATCATCAATATCATTTATAAATACAGAAAACAACAATGGACCCAACACTGAACCCTGAGGGACTCCACTAATAACATTAGTTCACGATGAGCAGTGTCCATTGATTACCACTCTGTCTTCTCCCACTCAACCATCCCTTTATCCATAGCAGCAATTTGCCTCCAATACCACACTGCTCCAATTTGTGCAGCAGCCTTCCATTTGCAACAGTATCAAGAGCCTTCCTAAGATCCAAATATATGATATCAAAGTTATTCCCTGCATCCAGTTCCTTTGTGACCATGTCATAGTATCCAATCAAATTGGTCAGGCAAGACTGTCCCTTAACAAAACCATGCTGTGTCCGAGCTATAACCGAAGTCTTGTCTAGATGATCTTGCAGTGCTTCTTTAACCAGTGCCTCCATTAATTTTCCTGGAACAGAAGTTAAACTAACAGGTCTATAATTACTTGTGTCGCCCTTTGATCCTCCTTTGTGAATTGGGGTCACATTTGCACATCTTCAGTCCATGGGTACCTCCCGAGTCCAAGGAAGCTCTCATAATTATGGCTAAGGGTTGGCTTACTTCCTTTGCTGGCTCCTTTAATATACCTGGAGAGATTCCATCCACCCCGGATGCCTTTTTTATGTTTATCTTCAACAATTTCTCCTTCACTTTCCTCTCAAATCATCTAGATCAATTCAACTCTGGCATTCCTCTCCCTGAATAACTCCTCATGTGTGAATGTCGTGCAAAATACTCATTTAGTTTGTTGTTAGCCACCTCAGCAGGATCATCAACAGTTGAACCATCAATATTAAGTGGACCAATCTGATTCATCCCTTTCCTTCTAGAGTTTACATAAGTAAAGAACTCTTTGCTATTTTTCTTTGCTTCCTTTGCCAAAGACTTCTCATAATCTTCCTTGGCATGCCTAATCTCCTTTGTGATTTGGTTACAGACCAGCTTATATTTATCATAGGCTTCCATGTCACCCATTAATTTATATGTATCCTATGCATTTTACTTCTCTACCATATGTCTCATTTGTTCATCTAACATCCATTTAGGCCTAAACCTTGAACAATATTTCTTAGTTGGTATGTAAAGCCTAGCTTGCAAGAAAAATATTTTTTAATGCCTCCCATTTTGAATTTGCTATTGGTAACATCATCAGTTGATCATACCATATAGAAGTTAAATACTGTCTCAGACCACCGTAGTCATCTTTACAAAAGCAAAAACCCTTCCCTTTACCCCTGATGGTAGTTACCTCTTTGAGTAAATCCCACTTCAGCACACTGTGATCACTGCCACCTAGTGGTTCCTTTATCTGCAGATTCTTAATGCATGAAGAATCACTACTGATAATCAGATCAAGAGCATTACTCCCTCTATTGCCTCCCGAACATGCTGATGTAGAAAACAATCAACCAATAAATCCACAAAGGCTTTGATAGTGTGTGAGGTGAGTGACCAACCCACAAATTCCAGTCAATATCCGGGAAATTAAAATCCCCCATTATAAGACTTTGATTTACTGGCCCACTCTATTTCTCTGTACAGTTTCTTATTATACTCATCAGAGTCATTAGGCCTATAACATATTCCTACTCTCAATTTTGATCTCCCAATGCATATGTCAAACCAAACTGACTCAACACTGCACTGTCTAGCAATGTTGACTGGCTTCACTTCCTTGGATTTTTATGTGTTTCTTAACTAATAGCATAACCCCTCCTCCCTTCCTGTACACATTGTAGTCCCCAAATTCCAGTTCTGTTCCTTATATCTGTGTGACACCATGTCTCTGATATCCCAGTAATATCTGCCTTGATGTTTTGAGCAACACCTCAAATTCATCCAATTTATTTACCAAACTCCTGGCATTGTTGTATATGCACGTATACATGCACCTGTTCCTATTCTTAGCTACCCTAACACAACCCATGTGTTTATTTGTACCGCAATGACTCCCAGCAGTTTCTGAAATATCCTGCATCTTATTTTCCAGGCTTCTGCTCATTCCCATAGAAGCAGTGCAAGAATCACTTTCACCTCTTCCAGTGGCTACTGTTAATCTATTAGTCCTTGTGTCCCCTCAAGCTAGCAGTTTTCCGATCCACCTAACACTGCCTCGATAGCATCAGCAAACATTCTTGCACCATTCCTATTTAAGTGTATCCCATCCCTGTAGAAGCAGTCTCTACTGTTAATATGTACAGACCAGGCTGAAAAAAATTCTACCCCTTATGCCTTGCACAATCTTTCCAGGGTAGAATTGATCAACAAGGCTCTTCATTATATACTCCCTCCTATCGTGTCTGGGCAAAATTGCAAACACTTTCAAATTCAACCCTAATTCACGGCTTTTTTTCAACAGTGACCTGTACTTGTTATGTAATTCCACCAGTCTCCTACTCTTAATATCATTAGTGCCAACGTGTACAACAATATCACCTTTTGTACTCTTAAAGGATGGGCGCCTCTGTAGCCAGGTGGGCAGGAGCAGCAGTGCATAGCACACGCTTCTTGATTAGACCGGGGTTCGAACCCGTGACCACCAAATACGGAGGATGAGGCAAGGTCAGGGAATGACCACCGCATATATCCCCGGAGCAATATGGCCTTAGTTGCTAATGCTCCTAAAAACCAAATAACAACAACTTAAAGGATGATATGCACTCTACATCATCAACCTTTGCCCTTAGCAGACATAACCTAGTCCTGTTCCACCTATCTTTTTACATACCATGTTCTCCGTTTCCCTGACAATTGAGTAACCAATAACTATTAGTTCCTGTGACAACAGCGCATTCTGCCTTGGTAGTTGAATTACTTGTTATGTAATTCCACCAGTCTCCTACTCTTAATATCATTAGTGCCAACGTGTACAACAATATCACCTTTTGTACTCTTAAAGGATGGGCGCCTCTGTAGCCAGGTGGGCAGGAGCAGCAGTGCATAGCACACGCTTCTTGATTAGACCGGGTTTCGAACCCGTGACCACCAAATACGGAGGATGCGGCAAGGTCAGGGAATGACCACCGCATATATCCCCGGAGCAATATGGCCTTAGTTGCTAATGCTCCTAAAAACCAAATAACAACAACTTAAAGGATGATATGCACTCTACATCATCAACCTTTGCCCTTAGCAGACATAACCTAGTCCTGTTCCACCTATCTTTTTACATACCATGTTCCCCGTTTCCCTGACAATTGAGTAACCAATAACTATTAGTTCCTGTGGGAACAGCGCATTCTGCCTTGGTAGTTGACGTTCTGTTGCATGATGATCAAGTGCAAACTCTGGCGTTTATGCGGGCAGCTGGGAGCATGACTGCCCCTCAATTTAGATCCTTTGAGGGCATCCACCCTCTCCTTCAAGCTGTCATATAGGCCCCTAACAACGCTGAGTTGTCGCCTCATTTCCCAACACTCCTTACATCGCGCGCACACAAAGACATTCTCCTTGGCAATATCATGTCCCATACCTGAATGCTGCACAAACATGAAGCAAGCATTGTATTTTAAAAGGCTGTGATTCAGAGGGCAACTGCACCCCCTCAGTTCTCCCCTGAGCCACAGCATTCTCATTAGCTTGAGCCTTTTGCTTTGCTGCTATGGTCTGATTCATGATTTCGATTCAATTTCAAGAAAATTTCAATTTCAGTACAGATTTATAACCCTAACTTACATCCCAACGCAGTTATAACACTATATATATTTTTTTCAGTATCGAGTATTATCTCCGAGTTTCATTATATCCGTATCAAGTTATGTATTAATTAATAATGTTACGTTTGTAAAATCTAAGTCATTATATGTATTTAATTAAAAAGTACAATTTAATTGACAATGAAGTTTAAGGAGTTTAATAAATTTTACTGATTAATTGATAATATTATATACTATACTAAGCTAACTTTCTCTAGTACGGGATATAATGTTGTATCGTATAACAATGGAGGCAAGTTACGAACGGCAAATCTATGGACACTTAAGTATTAATTAACATCCAAAATCCCACTGTCTCAATTCAGAATAAACCAAGGACCTAGTCTAGGTCTATAAGCTACCTATAGAAAATAATTTAATATAATAATTAGTCAATAAAGCGGCTAAATATAGCTAAAAACTTGCCATCCGTCGGAGCTGCAAAACTTGTAAAACAAATTCGTCGTGATCGACCGAAATTAAAGCCACGATCGACTTGTTGGCCACCCCTGGTCTATACTATAACAATGCCGGCAACATTCAAATGAAACAACAGCTTTACGCATATTAAGTAATAACCTACAAAATCTCTATCCAAATTAAAAATAACAAGTGTAAAAAGGAATATATAGTTACTTATATAAAGTACGATATAATATTATTACTCTTACATTATTTCTCCCTGATTGGGGTTCCACCTCATGACGGGTATTGCTACCAAGTACACAGGGTGGATGTTGTTATGTCTGGTGTTACTATTGGTCGAGGAACCCTCTGACTATCCTACAGGTGTTCAGGATTGCGATTTTCTGGAGTCCCTTGTAGGTGTTCGCTGGAAGACCTATTGCTGCTAGGCTGTTATGTAAGGTCTTTGGCACCATACCTGTGGTTGACACTATGATCGGGATGGTCGTTACTTGTTGCATATGCCACATCTCTTTGATCTCCTGTCAGGTTCATGTACTTTCTGATTTTTTCAGAATGAGTTTTCTGAAGATTGCCAGTGTTGGGTACCGCTATGTCAATCAGATAGGTAGCCTTTTTCTTCTTGTGCACAAGGGTTATGTCCGGTCTGTTGTACTGGATTGTCCTATCCATTATTATGGTGCACTCCCAGTACAGCTTGTGGGTTTGGGTCTCTAGTACTGCCTGGGATTTGTACTTGTAGTACGGTACACTTTCTTCGATCAACTGGTATTTCCTTGCTAGCTTCTGATGTATTATCCTTGCTACCTGGCTGTGTCTATGAGTGTACTCAGTCGGGATGATCACCTTGCATCTCGCGGTGATGTGTTGGATCGTTTCTGAGGCCAGGTGGCATCTCCGACATGTGTCATCCAACACTTCGGCTCCTTTGCGATGTACTTTCTATAGTTCCTGGTGTTGATTACCTGGTCTTGGATGGCGAGCATGAATCCTTCAGTCTCGGGGAAGAGCGCCCCGCTCGTGAACCATGCATTGGAAGCAGTTTTATCTACGTGATCTTGATGGAGATCATTGTAGTGTCTGCCATGGAGTGTTTTCGCTGCCCATCTTTATAGCTTAGTTTGTGCCTCCTGGTTGGGGGGGGGGACTCCTCACTTAGTGGGGTATACCGCTTGTCTATCTTCCTTATGGCTTGATGGAGTGCTGCTATGTGTTTCTGGAAGTAATCATTCAGGTTAACTAACACTGTCTTCTGTTGCTCAATGAGGTCTATTAGGCCCCTTCCTCCTCCTTTCTGGGCAATTGTCAGTCTCTGCATGGCAGATTTCGGGTGCTGTTGGCAGTTCTTGGTCATCATTGTCTTTGTCATGATGTCCTTCAGCTCAGTGTTAGTCCAATCTATGACCCTGAATGAGTATGTTAGCACTGGGATTGCATAGATGTTTATGGCTTTAACTGTGTTCCCCTCTGTTCAGCTTTGCTTTCAGCAGGCTTCTGAGTCTCTGATGGTATTTTTTGGTCTGGCAGGCCTTAATTTCCTTGTGCTAACTGCTGAGCCTGCATCATCCCCAAGTATTTGTAGGCCTCTGCCATGGCTTCGATCTCTTTACCAGTCTACAGCTGGTAGTTCAGTTGACTAATTTTCCCTGGCGCAATCCATGGGTCTTGCATTTGTCTAGACCAAATTCCATCCTAATATCATTGCTGAATTCTTCGGTCATCTGGAGTAGTTGCTGGAGGTGATTCTCGGTTCCTGCGTACAGCTTGATGTCATGCATGTACATCAGGTGGGTGAGGATGTAGAGGTTCTTTCTTCCTTCCTTCTTTGAGGTTATATCGATACTTGCTACTGTTGAGCATGGTGGATAGTGGGTTAAGTGCTAGACAGAACCACAATGTTCTCAGAGCATCTTCCTGAAAGATTCCTCTCCTGATGGGGATTGGCCTGGTTGTGATGTCTTCGACCTTAATGATGGTAGTCCATTTCACCCTCATTTCTCCTAAGAAGTTTGTCACTATTGGATTGACTTTTTAGATGTTCAGTACCTCTGTTATCCAGCTATGAGGCATGGAGTTAAAGGCCTTGCGGTAATCGATGTAGGCTGTATACATGTTACGGTGCTTCTTGTAGGCTTGCTCCATAACCCCGGCATCTGTGGTTAATTTCTCCTTGTATCCTTTGCTCAGCCGCTTGCATCTTTTCTGCTGTTCAGCCATTATGTTCTGGCTCTCCAAGTGGTTTGATATCTTCTTGGTTATGCAGCTGGTCAGGATCTTGTACATTGTTGGGAGGCAGGTGATTGGCCTATATTTTGCCGGGTTTCTTGTATCTTCGTCTTTAGACTTCAGATATGCGATTCCTTGAGTGAGAAACTTCAAGAAACTTATTATTATTATCATTAACCATATGGTGCAAGGAAGCCCAAGGCTTATACTGCACCAGCCAAAACAAAATTTCTGAGTTATCTTGAGAGAGAGAGAGTCAGAAGTAGAAGGGAATCACCAAGAAAGAGAAGAATGATGATATTCAGCTCAGGACCCTGGGTGTGACAAGCCCATACTCACCAGATGTGAGCCCCAATATGACAATTAGGTGAATAAATTGGCAAAAACATTATAATTTTTTGGCGCTTGTAATTCATAGCTTGCACATATGTGCAAGCTGTGAATTACATAATATGCAATTAATTTGTGCACATAATATATGCAAGCTGTGAATTACAAGCACTCCCCAGGGCAGTGAGTGTCATTATATTATAATGACACTCAGTGCCCTCTCCACTATTCCAAATGTGGTCTCTGTAAGGCCACATTTGGAATAGTGTGTTCAAGTATGGAGACCTCACCTGAAAAAGGACAGTGAGCTTCTTGAAGGAGTCCAAAGATGGGCAAATCATATGGTGAGATCGGCAAAAGGGCAACCATATGAGGAAAGACTCTTTATCAACTTTGTGGTAGTACACTGACAGTGGTAGAGAATGAAAAGGACCTGGGGGTAATTGTCAGACAGATATGAAGTTTTCTGAGCAGTGCAGACAGGCTGCAAGAGTAGCTCATGGTGTCTTGTCAATGGTATACAGTAATTTTTCTAGCAGGGATATGTCTCTACTAATGCTAATGCTAATACAAAGCTTGGCAACCAGACACCTCAGAAATGACCTGATTGAGGTTTATAAGTCTGTGAGAGGGATTAGTAAAATGAATGAAAGCAGAATTCACTGCCTGGGGAGGTACCCATAGACTGGATATGTGCAAATGTGACCCCAATTCACAAAGGAGGATCAAAGGCTGACACAAGTAATTATAAACCTGTGAGTTTAACTTCTGTTCCAGGAAAATTAATGGAGGCACTGGTTAAAGAAGCACTGCAGGATCATCTAGACAAGACTTCAGTTATAGCTCGGACTCAGCATGGTTTTGTTAAGGGGAAAGTCTTGCCTGACCAATTTGATTGTATACTATGATGCAGTCACAAAAGAACTGGATGCAGGGAATAACTTTGATATTATATATTTGGATCTTAGAAAGGCTTTTGATACTGTAACACATGGAAGACTGCTGCACAAATTGGAGCAGTGTGGCATTGGAGGCAAATTGCTGCTATGGATAAAGGGGTGGTTGAGGAGGAGCAGACAGAGAGTGGTAATCAATGGACACTGTTCATCGTGGACTAATGTTATTAGTGGAGTCCCTCAGGGTTCAGTGTTCGATCCATTGTTGTTTTCTGTATTTATAAATGATATCGATGATGGTATATCAAGCTTAATGTCCAAGTTTGCAGACGATACGAAGGTTGGCAGGGTTGTCAAGGACACTACTGACGCTATGCTGCTGCAACAGGATCTGGAAAGGTTGAGCAGATGGGCTGAGAGATGGAAAATGAAGTTTAACATTGACAAATGTAAAGTACTACATATGGGAAACAGTAATCCCAGAGCAACGTATCAACTCTATGGTACTACACTGACAGTGGTAGAGAATGAAACGGACCTAGGGGTAATTGTGCAGGCAGACATGAAGTTTTCTCAGCAGTGCAGATGGGCTGCAAGAGTAGCTCATGGTGTCTTGTCAATGATATACAGGAATTTTTCTAGCAGGGATAAGGAGGTGATTATTCCCTTGTATAAGGCAATGGTCAAGCCACACCTTGAGTACTGTATACAGGTCTGGAGGCCTCATTTCAAGAAGGAATTAGAGCTGCTGAAACAAGTACAGAGAAGGGCAAGAAGATTAGTGAATGGAACAAAGGGTTGCTCTTACGAAAAAGGCTTAAATTTTGCAAATTACAGTGTTTGGAGACTAGGCACTGGTGGGGTGATCTGATAGAGGTGTATAAAGGTTTGAATGGTTTGACCATGCTCAATGCCAATGGGATTCTTCCTCTTTCTCAGAATAATCACCTGAGAAGGCATAAATTCAAATTGAGGAAAGACAGATGTAGGATAGATGTGCGGAAATTTGCCTTTAGCCAGCGGGTAGTTGGTTTGTGGAACAGGCTTCCACCCCCTGTTGTGGAAGTTGATAGCCTAAATAAATTTAAGGCTCAGCCGAACAGGTATTTTGAATGAACAGAGGGGTGAAATGGGAGTGGTTTTTTTTTTTTTTTTTCTGGCTGATGCTGCATAAGCTTGCTTTCTTGTATCATATGCCTCTACTAATGCTAATGCCTTTTTTTTTCCACTGTTAGAGAGAATTCCAGAACTCAGGGGCATAAATTAAAATTACATGGAAGAGGTTTAGAATAGACTGTTGGAAGTTTTTTTTCCCCCAGCATGCCATTGATTCCTGGAACAGGTTGCCTTCACTGGTAGTTGAGGCTGAAAGTCTGAATAAACTCCAAGGTCAACTGGATAATAGTTACCTAATAATTTGTATTTTCTTATCTACTCATTTTATTGGTTTTTTTTGTCGGCCAGTGCATCAAAAGCCTGTGGCTTCCTTGCACTATATGGCTATTACTATTACTATAAATGCAAGGTATTGGCATATGGGTAGCAGCAATCACGGACCAAAGGAGTTTGATAAGGAGACACAATATCTCCGAAGCTGTTTACTGGTTTGGAGATATTGTGTTGAGGAAGCTTTCAGAAGATTAGACTGGTTGGAGAAAGGAGTCAATGTGAATGGAGAGTACCTAAACCATTTACGATTTGCAGATGACATTTTGGTCATCTTGGTTATGATCGTTGTCATAA
Organism: Mastigoproctus giganteus; assembly: GCF_048544385.1. Taxonomy (NCBI): domain Eukaryota; kingdom Metazoa; phylum Arthropoda; class Arachnida; order Uropygi; family Thelyphonidae; genus Mastigoproctus; species Mastigoproctus giganteus. Next base: position 263,217,626 of record NC_143576.1, on the reverse strand, counting down.
GCCACGATCCCAAAGAATTAGAGGAAAATCTTAATCAGTTATGCACAGTTAGTAAGGATTTTGGACTAAAGATGAATATGGCTAAAACAAACTAATGATGAACAAGTATGCCATAGAAAGGAATATAATGATTGAGGGAGCAGTAATTGAAAAGGTGGAGTCATATACTTATCTGGGACAAGTCATCAGTTATAATAATGATAAATAGCTGGAAGTCAAGAGAAGAATAAATTTTGTGTGGATAGCATTCAGGAAATATAGTCACATACTGAGGAGCAATATCCCAATTTGTCTGACATGTAAAATAATGAACCAATGTATGCTACCCACCATGACTTATGGAAGTGAAACTTGGGCCCTCACCAAAAGAATGGAAGAGAATCTGAGAACTACACAGCGAAGAATAGAACGAATTATATTGGGAGTCACACTGTTAGATAAGAAGAGAAACACACAGATTAGGCAGCAGACTCAAGTAAAGGACATTCTCATCAAAACTAAAGAACTAAAATGGTCTTGGGCAGGACACATAGTGTGAAGACATGATGACAGATGGACTAAGAAAATAACAGAATGGTACCCAAGAGAAGCTAGAAGAAAACCTGTAAGACAACGACGGAGATGGACAGATGAAACTCATGAGTTTGTGGGTAGTAAATGGATGGCCATTGCACAAAACAGAAGGAACTGGAAAGTTGTTGGAGAGGCCTTCATCCTGCAGTGGATTGAAAATGGCTGATGATGATGAGGAATCTCAGATTAATGTACTGTAAAGTCTTCTAATCAGTGAAGACTGGCTGCCAAGTCAGCTTATGAGTCATTTTCAATGATATACAGGAATTTTGCCAGCAAGAATAAGGAGGTGATTATCTCACTGTATGAGGCACTGGATAGGCCACACCTCAAGTACTGCATACAGGTCTATAAGCTTCATTTTATAAAGATGATAATCTGTCAGAATGGGTGCAAAGAAGGCAACGAGATCAGGAAAGAATTCAGTTCTCCAAATTGTACTGACAAGCCATATGAAACTAGGCACCTGCAAGCACCACTTTGCTTATTAGAGGCTTGAAGTGGTGAAACCCATGTTTAGTCTCTAGAGCAAAGTTTCCGGCACCCCCCTCCCCCCCATACTTCTCCTTTAACCCATGCATTGTACCAAGTACTATAGGTTTTGATACCTTTCGTGTTTGGGATTTTCATAAAAAAAAAAAAAAAAAAAAAGGAGATCTGATAAAGATGTTTAAGGTTTTGAACGGATTGGGTAAGCTAAATGCTGATGGTGACCTTAACCTTGCTCAGATTAAACACTTAACAGGGCATAAACTGAAACTGAGGAAGGATGGTTGCAGGTTATATGTGCAGAAGTTTGCCTTCAGCCAGCAGGTATTCAATTGTTGTAACATGCTTCCATCTGTTGTTTTTGTGGGAGTTTATAGTTTGAATAAATTCAAGGATAAACTATTGTAGGGAATGGAGTGGTGATGTGGGAAGGGTTTTTTTTTTGACTGATGCTGTTTTAGCTTGCTTTCTTGCATCATTTGTCACTACTGATACTAATACTGCTGAAGGCAACATCAGGCTTAATGTTTAAATTTTCAGATGATGCAAAGGTTGATAGATGGGCTGAGAAGTTGCAATTGAAGTGACAAGTGCAAGGTACTGCATATTGGTATCAGTAATCCTAGAATAACATACTAACCACATGGTACTACACACAAGGTAGCAGAGAATGAACAATACCTGGGGTTAACAGTGCAGTCAGACATTATGTTGTCCAAGCAGTGCAGACAGGCTACTAGGACAGCCATGGGTTTCTGTCAGTGATATTACAGGAATTTTTCCAGCAATGCTAATGAGGTAATTATTCTGCTGTAGAAGGTAATGGTACAAGTCACAACTTAAGTTCCACATACAGATCTGGTAGCTTTATTTTAAGAAGGATGGTTGTAGGATAGATGTGTTGAAATTCAGCTTTAGCCAGCAGGCAGTCGATTGTTGGAACATACTTCTATCTGGTGTTGAGTTTGTGGTCTGAATAAATTCAAGGAAAAACTATAAAAATTTTATTAGAGGGGGATTGACAGATGATATAAGAAATGTTGTGCGCATCATTTGCCACTGTTAATACTAACTGTAAAACTTCTATGGCCAATACTTACAAAAAGGTTGCCGACCCCCACTTTATGACACTGCTAATGAAATAAAAGCCAACTACCTTTTTTCTATGTAAACAATTAAAAGTGACAATCCAACAGGTATGAAATTGATATTATGATCAACAAACTTCAGGAAATCCACTGAAAGCATTCAGAGTATTCATGTAAAGTTTCCTTTTAATGATACTTAAAGAACACTACTATTAATGTAAATTAAGAACAGCTTAACAAATTTAATGAAAACTCAGGTGTTGAACAATGTTACTGGTTAAAATCAAAGTTAAGAAAAGCCAATTGCAATTGTGATGGAACAGTTCCCCAGTGATACACAACAGTATATTTCATATCTTATCTGCTGTGATAAGCTGCTCAAATGTTTTACCAATATATGCAGAAGACCTGAAATCAAAATCTGATCCATTATTAGGTAAGAGATCAAAACAAAATTACATTCTTTAGCGGCTTGTTCACATGAAACTCTCAATAAGTGTTATGATTGCCTAAGAAATCGATCTTCATGAACACAGCAGATAGCATGCATTCTTATGACTACAGCCAAACACTCATTATAAAATTATATAAATAGTAATAAAAACGAAGGTTTAAGTTTTAAATGTGCAGTAAGTATAATCTGCTAACATTATCCTACAGCAGTATTTCTAAAATGTTATGGTACTACGACTGGTATTTATCAAGAATGAAACTTTAAAATAGTTTAAAAGTCTGTGGATATGATATAATTTTTAAGTTTTAATTCTTAAAATACTTATTTTAATTATGTACAAAATGTCAATGACTAATTCTAAGTGGAAATAAAAAGGAGGGAAGCAGCAAAAGATGTAAGCAAACATGACTGTTATAATTGAAAGCATCCATAAATTCAGGCAATGTTCCTATAAACTGTGTAGTTAATAAGTGAACAGTCATTTTTTGTGTAAGGGCTGAAATGGAAATTTTAAGATATGAAATGCTCATTAATAAAATATCTTCTTTTTAATAATCAAGTATATAGATGATATTTCTTATGCATGTAACAAACTGGAACAGCAATCTGATAGATTCACAACCCTGATGTTCTGTGTTTAATTAAATAACATTCATCCTATCAGAGTTTCACTTCAACTGTGCAATCATTTCTAACTGATAAGTACTTTTGTCTTGATATGAAGCATCACATCACCATATAGGTAATAGATAAACTGTGGATTTGCACTATCATTTGCATCATTCATGGCCATAACTGTTATTTCTGATTAGTATAATATCAAATGTGTTACATTACACTAATCAGAAATTATAGAACCAAATGGTAACTTTAAAAATATAAAAATGCTAACTAGGAAATATTGAAGAAAACTATTATTATTATTACTAGTGGTATATGATGCAAGAAAGCAATATTATAAAATATCAGCCAAAAAAAAAAAAAAAACTCCCACATCAACTGTCCATCACCTCCAATAATTTGGCTAGTTCTTTCTTGAATTTATTCAAACTACCCACATCCACAGATGGAAGTGGTTTTTTTTTTTTTTTTTTTGTTAGTTTTTGGCGCATCGGCTTCTGTGGCCATGAGGCACCTCCCAAAGTTTTTGCATTTTACTCTGATCCAAGCCCGAGGTAGGATTCGAACCCGCGACCTTTGGGTTGCCAGGCAGGCACTTTATCCACCTGGCTAGCCTGGTCAACTGGAAGTTTGTTCCAACAATCAACCACCCACTGGCTGAAGGCTCAGTAGCTATTTGGAAACTAATAATCTTTTTATATCAGTAAAAAGGTATTGTTAAGGTATAGATTAAAACAGATTAATCTGTAATAAAGTTACTCAGGGGTTAGGAATGCTAAAAGGCTGATTATGAGAAGTCCTTAGCTTACAAGCATACAAAAAATAGTAGCAAGGATTTCTTTCCTTATGTTCACAGTAAAAGTAATGGAATCAACCACATTGGTTCAACTGATCTCTGGGGTACCCCCAGGGGCTCACATCTGGTGAGTATGGGCTTGGCACACCCAGGGTCCTGAGTTGGATATCATCATTCTTCCCTTTCTTGGTGATTCCCTTCTAATTCTTGTTCTCTCTCTCTCTCTCTCTCTCTCTCTCTCTCTCTCTCTCTCTCTCTCTCTCTCTCTCAGGGTAATTCAGAATTTTTTTTTTTTTTTTTTAGCTGGTGCAGCATAAGCCTTAGGCTTCCTTGCACCATATGCTAATAATAATAATAACAGTGAATAAACCTTTTTCATCCACAGAAGACACTTTTAAATTTCAGGATACCAGTGGTCTAGCAAATTAATTGAGGGTCAAATGATTTTATAACTGATAAGAAGTAATGTTATTACAATTAAAAATTAACAAGGCACCAAGACCTAACGGAATCTCTCCAACTGAAAGAAGCAACAAAAGATGTAAGCAACCTTCGGCTATTATAATGAGAGCATCCATGGATTCAGGCAATATCCCTATAGACTGGAGATGTGCAAATCTCTCTCCTATTAACAAAGGTGGCATAAAGGGTAAAAAAAAGAGCAAATACAGACTTGCCAGTTTGATTTCTGAGTCAGGGGAGTTATGGAGCATACAGTTAAGGATGCAATACAGGATTATCTGGACAAATATAGAATAAGAAAATTATGTCTTTGTGAGGGCAGATCATGTCTGACTAATTAGTAAATAAATAATTAGTGAGTTTTTAGTCATGAAATACTAACATTATAGCTATAAAAGAAACATGGTTGCTCTGCTATTGGAGATTAACAGTTTGCAATGTTCTAATTCTAATGCATATAGAAAGGATGGCCATAACAGGAGGAGGAGAAGAGATGCTATTGGTAAAGAAGCACATGGAATCTAAAACAACTTTAGAAGTTGATAGCTTAAATAGATTCAAGGCAGAACTTGACAAACATTTGGAGCGAGTGGATGGGTGAAATAAGGTATTTTTTTTTTTTTTTTTTTTTTTGCTGATGCTATATAAGCTTGCTTTCTTGCATCATGTGCTTTTGCTAATGCTAATCAGATGGAAGTCTGTTCCAGCAATCTACCTGCTGGCTAAAGGCAAACTTCTGAACATCTATTCTACAACTGTCTTTCCTCAATTTGAATCTATGCTATCTCAGGTTCTTAATCTCAGCAAGTGGAAGTATCACATTAGCACAGCCTGCTGAAACCATTCAAAGCCTTGTATACCTCAATCAGACCACCTCGTAGGTGCCTAGTTTCCAGATACTGCAACTGACAGAATTTAGGCATTTCCTGGTAAGAGAACCCCTTTGTTCTTCTCACCAATCTTGTTGTCCTTCTCTCTACTCATTCTAGCAACTCTACATCCTTCCTAAAATGAGGCCACCAGACCTGTATGCAGTACTCAAGGTGTGACCCAACCATTGCCTTATACAAAGGTATAATCACCTCCTTGTCTCTGCTAGCAAAATTGCTATATATCATTGACAAAACTCCATGATCTGCTCTTGCAGCCCGTCAGCATTGCTCAGAGAACATATCCGACTGCACAATTACCCCCAGGTCTTTTTCATTCTCCACCTCCCTGAGTGTAGTACAACACAGTTGGTACATTTCTCTTGGGTTACTGCTACCCATATGCAGTACTTTGCATTTGTCAAAATTAAACTTCAGTTGCCACTTCTCAGCCCATCTACCTAACTTTTCTAGATCGTGTTGCAGTAGTATACTGTCTTTACTATCATTATTAACAACCATGCCAACCTTTATATCATCTGCAAACTTGGACATTAAGCCTGATATACCTTCATCGATATCATTATTAAATACACAAAACAACAATGGGCCCAGCCCATTATCAGGGGTTACAAATTCCTACAATAAGTACAAACTATGGCAATTCTGGTTTGACAGTGAAGAATGCAAAGTACTGCATTTGGGTAACAGTAATACCAGAATACTGTTTTTAAACTCTATGTGGTAATCTAACTGCAGTGAATAAGACTTTAAAAGGATTAAGTGAACTAAATGCTGATGGTATCCTTGCCATTTCCCATATGAAACACAGAAGGGGCAAAAATTTAAACTGGAAAAAGATAATTGTATAAAAGATGTGCAGAAATTTTCGTTCAGTCAAAGAATAATCAATCACTGGAATAAATTTCTACCAAGTGTTTTCGGAGCTGGGTAGTTTGAATTAATTTAAAGGTTTGGACAAATTATGGAAGGAATGAGCAAATGAAGGGTTTTTTTTTTTTTTTTTTTTTTTTGCTGGTGCTATATTACCTTTTTTCTTTGCATCATTTCGACAGTGCTTAGTAAAAAAAGTGTTGGGCAAATGAAGTGGATAGCATTTTTTCTTTTTTTGGCTGATGCTGTATAAGCAGATTTCCTTGCATCACTTTGCCACTACTAATAACAGCTTAAAAATTGACGCCAGGCTGAAGTTAATGGCATTCTGTACACGATTTTTCAAAAGCAAATGTATCCAAGCAGAAATTCAGTGAAATAATTATCACCGATACAAATAATAAAAAACAACCACTAATCAATGAAAGAAAACAGAAGAAGCAATTCTACAATAACTATCAAAAAAAGAGTGGGAAAAAAAAAATTCTAATCAGTGGTTATTATTAAAAATTAAAACTACCACTTTGCACAATAAATGCAATGTTGCATTAAAAGGAAAAAATTTTCATGTTTGGGTGGAATGAATCAGTGGTAAAACTACCCATATTACCAGGTCAGGCGGCACTGATAGCTGTTTTAGTATGGTTGTTAAAGATCACACAAGACTGTTCAGCAATCTGGCAGGGGTTTGGGACGAGAATTTATAGTTTCACTACTGGAATGAATTGTTGTGAGTCAGCCAACCCTTATTGTTGAAAGCTATAATTTGCATTCCAATAACTGACAAATGCAATAAGAAAAGCATGGATGGCTATGAAGTTTTTCTGAGCAATCTGTTGTTTTTGATAATGATATATAAAGTTACAGATCAAAGGTCATCTCAATATGGTCCTTAAGGTTGTCACAGGCATTCTCTCAGATATGCCAGACAAGCTGTACTTGCTACCTGGGAGTCTAAAACACTGATGTTCAGGTCACAGCCAAATCCTCTGCTTGCACCTTCACAAGGCTGGGACTGTTAGTAATCCTGGGTGTAACTCCCATGCGCAAGCGCACTGTAGATGACCATCCAGGTGTGAACCAACGTAAGCAGAGTTCAAGGTGTGACGCCCACACCACATGGAGGAATGCCACCCCCTCTGTGTTACCAAGCAATACTAGATGGTAGATGACTCTCATCAACCGGTGCAATACCACCACGTTGCTTCTTGGAGACTTGAAGTGGTGGAACCCATGTTTAGTCTCCAGAGCTAAGTTCCGGTCAACCCTTCCCCATCTCTTCCATCATGCAGTGTTACTGATGACTTTTGAGGTTATGATGGACATCATGGCGAGATCCAATCTGCCTTACATTTCAAGGGTACAGCTCTAAAACAGTGTTCACAGGCCGCGCTAGTTAGTACATCAGACCGAACCTATTGGTAACTCTCTGGAGGCTTCCGGATCAGCTAGTGTATAATCTTGCTACATCTACTCTGCCAGATAGTGACTGGAGGGAGTCAGAGTAGTGTGTATGCGGGGGGGGGGGGTATTGTCGAGGCAAAGGTATGTCAAGGATCTGGGTATATTCTTACCATGTGTACGTCACGTCCAAAAATTTCATTACTTCTTACAGCATGTCCCCCCACTTTTTCTTACTATTGAATACACCATGAATTGTTAAACTAATAGAGTAAGCTTATCTGCGAAAAGATCTAAACCTCCCAAACCTCTTAGTTCATTTCACAAATATACATGGTCTCAGTTCTAATCTCAACGATGGCCATTTCCACTTGCAGTCTGCCAAATGCCCAGGTACTTTTTCTGACAGAATCTCAGTTATTGGTTCATTCAACTACTGCTCATCTCAGTTGCTCAAATTATTTGCTGTACAATTCTTTTCACCTCAAAGGTGGTACTTGTGCATATGACCATTCCGATATTTCCTGTCAGAGACCTAGTAATTTGAAATCTCCTCTTTTCGATCTTCTCTGGTTTAAAATCTCTCTACCGCATTGTGTCAAATTCATCAGTTGTCTCTATCATTCCCCCGACTCCACTGGAGGAAGTCAAAGAGCTCCAAGTGGAGCTCTTTGACTTCCTCTCTTTGCAACTTGACTTTCTTTCTCCAGTCCAATTTTATTAACAGTGAGGTAAATTTTTATTGGTGATTTTAATGTTCACAACTCCACCTGGCTTCCGTTTTCTAGACACACCGACCAGGCTGGTCGAGATGCTGAGGCTTTTGCAATTCCTAATGACATCGCACAGATGGTTCATTTACCTACCAGAATACTGGACAATCCTAACCGTACAGCCAACATGCTTGATCTTTTACTCACAAACAACCCTTCTAAGTACACGGTCGAAGTGAGTGGTCATTTAGGCATCTCAGATCACAGTTTAGTGATTGTCTCTTCTCCAATGGAGCCTTTATCTCATTCAGGGGGCGTTCAGAAGAATGTTGCATATCGTAATTGGCTTGTTTCCAATTCTTCGGTTTCATTTTCTGCCCACAGCAAAGCTCACAATAATTGTAAAGCAGTTATAAATCAGTCTAAACTATATTTTGAACAGGCTAAGTGTAGAAAACTTGCGTCTTGCCCTAATGTTAGCTGAGCATTCTGGTCTCTTGCCAAAGTTATTGGCCGCAACTTTTGCCCATCTCTGCTCCCACCACTGTCAAAACCAGATGGTTCTGTTGTCATTTCAGTCAAGGATAAAGCTGATCTGCTAGCATTCCATTTTTCTTCCAACTCATGTATTAATGATCTTGGTAAAACACCTCCCACCATTCCCAACATGCTCCATTAAATGCCTCCTGTGGTTTTTTGAAAAAAAGATATCAGAAGGACTTTGACAAAACTTGATGCTCAGAAAGCTATGTATTCCTATTTCCACCTTTTTTCACTTTCTTATTCCAAAAGTGTTTTTCCTTCTGCTTGAAAATTTGCTCGTATCCAGCTAGTTCCTAAAAAGGGTGACAAATCCCTCCCATCCAATTATCTCCCCATTGCAATCTTTCTAAAGTAATAGAGAAATCAATTAACTGCCAAATCTTAAACTACCTAGAAACCTTCCGTCTGATCAACAATCACCAGTATGGATTCCGTCAGTGTCAATCCACTTTTATGGACAAATCAATCCCTTTTATGGACAAATTCAATGGAAAAGTTTTGTGAAACACAAGCAGTTGCTCTTGACATCTCAAAGGCTTTCGATTGTGTTTGGCATAAAGGTCTTCTAAAGAAGCTTCCATCTTATGGTTTGCCAACTGTTTTTTGTAATTGGTTATCCAGTTTTCTCTCTGATCGCTCACTGAGGGTGATGGCAGATGAATCTCTGTCTTCTAACTTCTCCACTAATGCTGGTTTCCCCCAGGGTTCAGTTCTTTCCCCCACTCTTTTTCTTCTTGTATATTAATGACCTTCTTCCATTGACTGGAAATCCTATCCATAGTTTTGTCGGTGATAGCATATTGCATTCCACTTTCCAGTTTGAGAAACCTTGCCCTGCTCAGTCTAAAGAGAGTCAGAGGGTGCTGACTCTCTTTAGAAAATACAGCTGCGAGTTACAGGCTCTGAAAAAAACAATAAGTGTTTGCTTTTTATTTACATAATTGTTATTTTATATTGTACTTAATACGTAGTCTTATAGTTTTAATTACGCTGGTTATTTTTATTTTAATTTATATAAACAGTTTTTGTAGATATACGTAATATTTTATAAAACCGTTATTTCGTTCGAATATTGCAGGCACTGTTTTTGCATATAGTAATAGGGAATTCAAATTTTTAATTGAGGTAACTAGGTAGATCTAACGTATAATTATAGAAACAGTAATACGCTTCACTGTTTCTATCAGATAGCGTAGTATTGACATTTAATTAAGTTATATTAAAGAAGGCAGCAAAGGAAGTAGGCAAACCCTTAGCCATAATTATGAGAGCTTCCTTGGACTCAGGGGAGGTACCCATAGACTGGAAATGTGCAAATGTGACCCCAATTCACAAAGGAGGATCAAAGGCTGACACAAGTATTTATAGACCTCTGAGCTTAACTTCTGTTCCAGAAAAATTAATGGAGACACTGGTTAAAGAAACACTGCAGGATCATTTAGACAAGACTTCAGTTATAGCTCGGACACAGCATGGTTTTGTTAAGGGGAAGTCTTTCCTGACCAATCTGATTGGATACTATGATGCAGTCACAAAAGAACTGGATGCAGGGAATAGCTTTGATATTATATACTTGGATCTTAGAAAGGCTTTTGATACTGTTGCACATGGAAGACTGCTACACAAATTGGAGCAGTGTGACATTGGAGGCAAATTGCTGCTATGAATAAAGGGGTGGTTGAGGGGGAGAAGACAGAGAGTGGTAATCAATGGACACTGCTCATCGTGGACTAATGTTATTAGTGGAGTCCCTCAGGGCTCAGTGTTGGGTCCATTATTGTTTTCTGTATTTATAAATGATATTCATGATGGTATATCAAGCTTAATGTCCAAGTTTGCAGACAATACAAAGGTTGGCAGGGTTGTCAAGGACACTACTGACACTATGCTGCTGCAACAGGATCTGGAAAGGTTGAGCAGATGGGCTGAGAGGTGGCAAATGAAGTTTAAAATTGACAAATGTAATGTGAAGTTTAACATTGACAAATGTACTACACATGGGAAACAGCAACCCCAGAGCAACGTATCAGCTCTGTGGTACTACACTGACAGTGGTAGAGAATGAAAGGGACTTGGGGGTGGTTGTGCAGGCAGATATGAAGTTCTCTGAGCAGTGCAGACGGGCTGCAAGAGTAGCTCATGGAGTATTGTCAATGATATACAGGAATTTTTCCAGCAGGGATAAGGAGGTGATTATTCCCTTGTATAAGGCAATGGTCAGGCCACACCTAGAGTACTGTATACAGGTCTGGAGGCCTCATTTCAAGAAGGATGTAGAGCTGCTGGAACGAGTACAGAGAAGGGCAACAAGATTAGTGAATGGAACAAAGGGGTGCTCTTACGAAGAAAGGCTTAAGTTTTGCAAATTACAGTGTCTGGAGACTAGGCACCAGCGAGGTGATCTGATAGAGGTGTATAAAGCCTTGAATGGTTTGAGCATGCTCAATGCTGATGGGATTCTTCCTCTAGCTCAGAATAATCACCTGAGAGGGCATAAAATCAAATTGAGGAAAGACAGATGTAGAATAGACGTGCGGAAATTTGCCTTTAGCCAGCGGGTGGTTGGTTGGTGGAACAGACTTCCATCCCTTGTTGTGGAGGTTGATAGCCTAAATAAGTTTAAGGCTCAGCTGGACAGGTATTTTGAACGAACAGAGGGGTGAAGTGCAAGTGGGGTTTTTTTTTTTTTTTTTGGCTGATGCTGCATAAGCTTGCTTTCTTGCATCAAATGCCTCTACTAATGCTAATGCTATCAGATAGCGTAGTATTGACATTTAATTCATTTAATTTATTGATTTTATTAATTTAAAGTATCATGCCCCAAACTAGAGCAGCAAAGCAACGGGCACAAAGTGGCAGGAGTGTTGTGACTCGGGGGAGAACTGAGGGGGGGCGATTCTCCAACGCATCACAGCCTAAAACAATGTGCAACTTGTGAAATGTTTGCCGAACTATCTGGAACGGAACATGATATTGCCATGGGGGATGTCTTTGTGTGTGCGCGATGTAAGGAGTGTAAGGAAATCGGGCGACAATTCAGCGTTGTTATGGGCCTATATGAGAGTTTGAAGGACAGGGTGGATGCCCTCGAAAAATCTAAATTGAGGGCCCATCAGGCTCTCAGCTGCCCACATCAACGCCAGAGCTTGCACTTGGTCATCACGCAACACAGAGGCAGCCCCCAAGGCAGAATGCGCTGGTCCCAAAGGAACTAATACCTCTCGTGATTGGGGTTCTCATAAAAAAAAACAAAAAAAAAACTAGTAGTTGTTGGTGACTCTATTGTCAGGGAAACGGGAAACATCCTTTATAAAAAGGATAGGTGGAACAGGACCAGGGTATGTCTGCCAGGGGCAAAGGTTGATGACGTTGTAGAGCAGATATCATCTTTTAAGGGCACAAAAGGTGATTTAGTTGTACACATTGGCACTAATGATATCAAGAGTAGGAGACCGGCAGAATTACTTGACAAGTACAGGTCACTGATGAAAAAAAGCCGTGAATTAGGGTTGAATTTGAAAGTGTCTGCAATTCTGCCCAGACACGATAGAAGGGAGTATAGGATGAGAGCCTTGTCGATCAATTCGGCCCTGGAAAGATTGTGCAAGGCTCAAGGGATAGAATTTTTTTCAGACTGGACTGTACTTGTTAACAGAAGGGATTGCTTCTACAGGGATGGGATACACTTAAATAGAAAGGATGCAAGGATATTTGCTGATGCTGTCGAGGCAGTGTTGGGTGGGTCGGAAAACTGATAGCTTGGGGGGATACAAGGACTAATAGTTTAACAGTAGCCGTAGGCAGAGGTGAAGGTGATTCTTGCACAACTTCTATTAGAATAAGTAGCGACCTGGAGCATGGGGTGTTGGGGGTTCAGGGATGGGTGGCAGTCACCGTGGAATGGGTGGGTATATGGGATGTGTTAGGGTAACAAAGAATAGGAGTAGGAGCATGTATACCAATGCTAGAAGTATAGTAAATAAATTTGATGAATTTGAAGTGTTGGAGAAGACATCAAAGGCGGATATTGTTGGGATATCAGAGATATGGTGTCACACTGATATAAGGAATGCCGAACTGGAATTTGGGGAGTAGAATGTGTACAGAAAGGATAGACAGGATAGGAAGGGAGGAGGTGTTATGCTGTTAATTAAGAAAAACAAAATCAAAAGACGTGCATCCAGTTGATAGAGATGAACAGTGCACTGTTGAGTCAGTTTGGTGTGACGTAAGCACTGCGAAAGCAAAAATAAGAGTAGGTGTGTGTTATAGGCCTAATGACTCGAATGAGTACAATGAACAATTGTACAGAGAAATAGAGTGGGCTAGTAAATCGGAATGTCTTATAATGGGGGATTTCAACTTCCCAGATATTGAGTGGAACTTGTGGATTGGGCACTCACACACTAGTCAGACATTTGTGGATTTATTGGATGATTGTTTTCTGCAGCAGCATGTTCGAGAGGCAACCAGAGAAAGTAATACCCTTGATCTGGTTATCAGCAGTGATCATTCATGTATTAGGAATTTGCAGATAAAAGAACCACTAGGTGGCAGTGATCACAGTGTACTGACGTGGGATTTACTTAAAGATTTAATTACCATCAGGGGTAAAGGAAAGGGTTTTTGCTTCCGTAAAGGCAAGTACAGTGGTCTCCGACAGTTTTTAAATTCTGTACAGTGGAATCAACTGATGATGTTACCAACAGTAAATTCTAAGTGGGAAGCATTCGAGGAATTAATCGTGGAAGCTACTAAAAGTTTCATAACTATTAAGAAATACTGTTCAAGGTTTAGGCCTAAATGGTTGTCAAATGAACTAATGAGACTCGTAACAGAGAAGAAAAATGCATGGGATGCATACAAATTAACACGTGACACAGAAGCCTATGATAGCTACGAGTTGATATGTAACCAAGTTACAAAGGAGGTTAGGCAGGCGAGGGCAGATTACGAGAAATCCTTGGCAAAAGATGCTAAGAAAAACAGCAACGATTTCTTTACTTATATAAACTCTAAAAAGAAGGGGATGAATCTGATTGGTCCACTTGACATCGATGGTTCAACTGTTGATGATCCTGCTCAGATAGCAAACAAACTGAATGAGTATTTTGCATCTACATTCACACGTGAGGAATTATTAAGGTTTGAAAATGGCAGAAGGTTATCAAATTGTAGCAGGATACTTAATGATTTTGTAATAACTGAGAGCAAAGTGGAAGAGAAACTGTTGAAGTTAAACATAAGAAAAGCACCTGGGGTGGATGGGATCTATCCAGTTATATTAAAGGAGGCGGCAAAGCAACTAAGCAAACCCTTAGCCATAATTATGAGAGCATCTTTCGACTCAGGGGAGGTTCCCACGGACTGGAGATGTGCAAATGTATCCCCAATTCACAAAGGGGGATCGAAGGGTGACACGAGTAATTACAGACCAGTTAGTTTAACTTGAATGGGTTCAGCACGCTGAATTCTGATGGGATCCTTCCACTTGTTCAGATTACGAACCTAAGGGGGGCATAAATTCAAATTAAGAAAAGTTGTTGTTGTTGTTGTTTGGTTTTTAGGAGCATTAGCAATTAAGGCCATATTGCTCCGGGAATATGCGGTGGTCATTCCCTGACCTTTCCGCATTGTCCGTATTTGGCGGTGACGGGCTCGAACCCCGGTCTAATCAAGAAGCGTGTGCTACACACTGCTGCTCCTTCCCACCTGGCTACGGAGGTGCCTCAAATTAAGAAATTAAGAAAAGACAGATGTAGATTAGATGTGCGGAAATTTGCCTTTAGCCAGCAGGTGGTTAAATTGCTAGAACAAACTTCCATCTGTCGTTGTGGAAGTTGATAGGTTGAATAAATTTAAGGAGGAACTGGACAGGCATTTGGAGGGAATGGTGTGATTTTTTTTTTTTTTTTTTTTGGCTGATGCTGCATAAGCTCATACATTTGCTTTCTTGCATCACATGCCACTACTACTACTACTACTACTTCGATTTCTCGAATATCTGCTACCAATTCCTTAAATGCCGATCTTCAGGTAATTCTCCAATGGGTCAGAGGCAACTTAGTTGATTTCAATCCTTCTAAAACTCAGTCCTGCTTATATCTCGCAAAAAAGGATTCTTTTGCTCCTATGCTTATCTTTGGTGGTACTCCAATTTCTAGGCAAGATTATATATCTCTTTTGGGGATTATCCTGACTTCTAATCTATCCGCTACCAATTCCTTAAATGCCGATCTCCAGGTAATTCCCCAATGGGACAGAGGCAACTTAGTTGATTTCATTCCTTCTAAAACTCAGTCCTGTCTTATATCTCGCAAAAAGGATTCTTATGCTCTTATGCTTATCTTTTGTGGAACTCCAATTTCTAGGCAAGATGATATATCTCTTTTGGGGATTACCCTGACTTCAAATCTCTCTTGGCACAAGCACATTACAAATATTGCTTCCTCTGTATCTAAAAAACTTGGTTTTCTCTTTCACTCTCGACATTACTTTTCTTCCCAACAGCTGTTCACTTTGTACAAATTGCAAATCCACCCTACTATGGTTTGTTTGTTTGTTTGTTATTTGGTTTTTAGGAGCATTAGCAACTAAGGCCATATTGCTCCGGGATATGCGGTGGTCATTCCTTGACCTTTCCGCATACTCCGTATTTGGTGGTGACGGGCTCGAACCCCGGTCTAATCAAGAAGCATGTGCTACGCACTGCTGCTCCTTCCCACCTGGCTACGGAGGCGCCCCCCTACTATGGAATATTATTCCTACATCTGGGGCAGTGTCCCCAAAACCTCTCTCAGGCTTCTAGATTCCGTTCAGAAGAGGGCAGATAGGTTAATTAATGACTCATCTCTAACAGTCTCTCCACTCACTGTCTCATAGACATACTGTTTCTGCTGCATGCCTTTTCTACAGATACTTCCATGGGTACTGCTCTTCTGAATTGGCTTCTATAATTTCTGCTCTCTCTTTCAAAACAGTCCGAACACGTGCTGCCACCAGCCAACTTCAAACTCATAGAACCATCTTTTCATCTTCCTCGTTTATTCATTCAACTGCCATTTTCTGGAACAACTTTCCTTCATATGTATTGCCTGAAAATTACAGTCTACAGAAGTTCAAGTCTAATGTCAACAAATATCTGTGGTCTGCACAGTACAAAGTACCACAGGTTCTAATACCTCTCGTGTTTTGGGTTTTTGTAAAAAAAATAATAAATAAGAACTCATTCTCAACTCACAGCACGAGTTGACAATGTTCTGTTAATAGACTTGTTTGGAGAGTGTTTGGGTTTGATTGATGAGAATCACCTACAATCAAGGCTGTCTGCAGTTAAGTGAATTCAAGCAGAATTCCATGAGTTATTGTGGCTTTTTCAACCCACACAACATGCAAATTGACCCATGAACACATACTTTCAGAGACAAAATGCTCTGGTGTCATTAAATAAAATAATAATCAGAATTAGTTCACCTCACAGCATGCAGCTTAAAATTTTAGGCAATAACCACAACATTTCTGCTTAGTAACTTAACCTTCAGCCCTAGATCAAAGAATATATATATTTTTTTACTTAAGTGTGAAGGCGAGTAGAAAAGTAATGCCTCTTAGTTCAAAACCTCAAGACAGCAAGTGTCAACTAGGTTTTCCATGTAACTAATGTTTTCTAGTTAGTACATATGCAGTAGTGTTTCTGTGTGGTTGTTCATTTTCAAGTTATACTTCTTTATGGAAGCATCTTTGAACATGTGATTAAAAAAAAACTGCAATTAAGTTCTGACTGCTAAAAACGTTAGACCTGTAGAATGTAGAATAAATTCTGGATTCACCATTATGATTTGAAAACAAGTGACTGTGAATTGCACCATAAAACTTCTCCACATCAAAAGAAATTAAAATCCAAGCATCGGCTGGTAAAGCTGACTGTTTCTTTGGACTCAATGGGCATTAGCTACAGCAGTGTTTCTCAATCTTTTTACTCTCGTGGCACATTTTCCAAAGAAGAAAAATTTCGCGGCACACCTACGTAGTCATAGAAGAAGAAATTTCTAAATTTTGCGGCACACTTGGAAAATTTTGCGGCACACTAATGTGACGCGGCACACCCTTTGAGAAACACTGAGCTACAGTACAGTAATTTTTTTTGAAAAAGGGATTACAATGAATTCAGTCCATAACATTGAAATAATGGAAAAGATCATAAAAAGAAATAAAACATGTAAACCCTAGCAATATAGCAACAGGACAGCAAACTTCACTGCAACCATGAAATAATTTTATTGCTGGGATTTGAAGTTCTGCAACCCTCCTACAGTATAGATTTGACCACAATCAGATTTTTTTTTTTTTTTTTTTTTTTTTTAGTTCCCAAAGCACAAACATCATCATGAAAACAAATATAATTCCACTGAAAAAGTTAAAACAACCATGAGATGATTGGACTCAACCAAAAGAATCTTACTTGAACAGCACACAAAAAACTTTTTAGGCATTGGATGAAATACATTGAGTAAGATGGGACATATGTAGGAATTATTCTGACATCGAGAAGCGAATTGTAAAAAAAAGAAATTTCAGATCATACCCAAAGCAGTAATTCAATAAGAGGAAAAGATAAGTTTTGAATAGAAATAATGAATAGGCTCTTGGATTGCTTGATAATCTAATTAATGAAGAGGGGTGAATCATATGAACACATTGGAAAAAGATTTAAATTTCTTGCTGATTTGACATGAAATACTGACGTCGACGAAGATAACATAAAACTCATTATGAGGTCATTGACAAACTGGTTAATGAACTTGAAATGCCCTGAAATCTTACAGCTCATATATGAAAGAAACTTGAGGTTTTTCCAAATTTGACAATGATCTTAAAAATTACATAACATTACCAATAATGAGTTGAGAAGCTGAAAGAAACTTTTTTAAACTATCAATAATAAAAAACAAATTTCGATCAGCCATGCTAGAGGAATGACTGAATTATCTTTTTATTTCCTCTATAGAAAATATTACAAAATCATTGTCATATGAAGAGGAGATCAAACTTATGTAACAAGAAATCTAGGAAAAAAAGTATTATAGAGATGTGTCAGGCAGTTAATTAATGAAAATATATGTTATTTTTCTGGATTTTTGTGATGTTTGCAGTATTTGTCAGTTTTTTTTTTCATTTGTAATTTTTTTTTCTCATTCTAAATAAACATTCATTTTTGTACTTAATTTTGTATTTTTCTGAAAGAGGGCCCCTAAAATTGTATAAGCTTCAGGCCCCACAGAACCTGGATCTGCCCCTGCTTGTAAGAATGATATGAAGTTTTTCTTATTTTAATTATTATTATTTATATTTGGCTGGTGTAGAAAAAGTTCACTTCCTTCATCATCCATTTTCAATCCACTGCAGGATGAAGGTCTCTCCAGCAACTTTCCAGTTCCTTCTGTTTTGTGCAATGGCCATCCATTTACTACCCACAAACTCATGAATTTCATCTATCCATCTCTGCCATTATCTTCTACTCCTTCCTTACTAATACTAAATAGTCAAATACCAAACCATGACAATCAATATCAAGATCTTGATCATGAGTCAACAATTGGTGTAGGAGATATCTTTAAGATTTTTAAATCACGTTTTACTATGACAGTGCAGGTGTTGCTCTCATTGCTGCAATGGGAATCTGCCAATGGCAAGTTTCCCTGACAGATGCAGTATTTATGATGTCAACAATCACCTTCATTGTGGTGTTTGGCTTGGCTCGGTGAATTGTATTTTGGAGTGGAACAACATTGAGGTTTTGGGCATCTGTGTTACTATGATATTCACTGCAGTATCCAATATTAACTGTGGCTGCAAAAGTCCAGATTTTTGCCCCATACAGTGCCATTGGGTATTTAAATTAGCATACATACCACCATTTGCAGAGCTGCCTGGGGGATGAAAATTCATCCTTATAATCTTATTCAGTATTTGTCAAAAGAACCTACTGAATAAGTGAAATATTACTGTAGTGAATTATATTTAAAAAAAAAAAAAAGAAGGATCGTAAAAAGGAGAGAAACGATATAGTTCCTTCATCAATGACGCACTTAGAAAAATAGCCGGGGGGGGGGGGGGTACGTTCCACATTAATAGTTTTTACAAGCGTCAACACGTGAAAGTACAATCATATAATATAAACAAAATGTTCTTGTGGGCTTTATTCTCCTCAATCCCCCCCCCCCCCTCAGTGCGCGTACATTCCATTATAGGTAATATTCTGATAACGCTAATTACTAAATTCTCCCCGGACCGAAACTGTTGGAAACTTAAAGCAAACTTCTTTTCCTTAGATAACCTTAGCCTTCAATAACAAAATCAATTTAAAATGACAACTAACTAATGAGTAACTGATATAAAAAAATAATAATAATAACTGAATTTGCAATCGCAAAACACTAAACTGGCACCGAAAGCGTTATGGGGTTTACTAAATAGCACTACGACCTACTTTAACTATACCGTAACTTCAAAATAACAAAAAACAAGAAGTGTGTCAACCGCGTTGTAGCAAGTGCCACAAACCGAAGAGATCAAATTGTTTACACACAAAGATACAATGAATATTGTGAATGATCTTTAATATGATTAGACCGTTTTCACTTTTATATTTTCCTTCCCGGAAAAACCTAAGCCAGACATTTCGAAACTGGCACCGAAACCTACGTGGCTCTGATGATTCAATAACAGATGTTTATATTCCTATAACTCATACAGTTGCTGAATAAGTGAAGGTAATACATTTGTGGCTATAAGCAGTGACGCAACATTTAAGATTAATTAGAGCAACACCCATATTAATAAAAATTACTGGCGGTATGGCTTCAAATGCTCGTTAGGAATGCACTAAATAAGCACACCCTTATGGCTTGTTGATGATATACTTCAAACTTTAGAATGTAGCAAATGGCGTGCTACAACGTACAGCAATTCAAGGCTTGGTAACTTAGTGATCATCTGCTACTACAATTAGATTTTTGAGACGGAATGTCCATCACAACCGAACGGCATGCTTGATTGTTATTAACCTGAGAAGAGTACTTACCAGTTACGTATTTCTCGTCACCAAGTTTGCCGCAATCCGAGTGGATAAACTGGCAGAAACGTAGCATCCACGTCAAGATACTCTGACTTCGTCACTAAAAATCTTTCCCCCCTTCATCTCCACATAAAACCATAATATTACTACGCACGAGACTTTCGAAAAGCGATACCATTGGCTACGTTGAGTTGTTACGTTAGGCAATGATTTCTGATGTCAATGGCTATTGGCTAGTGGCATGTCGTCATATTACCTTGATAGAGGGCGAAGTTTGTCTTAAATCATTTCTACGTAACTAAGTTGTTACTGTTGTAAAAATACCAGGTCCATCATCCCAACAGAATGTGGTTAAATTAATAAATTAATTTTAGAGAGGTTCAGATGACACTCGGAAAAACCTGTGATCCGTCTCAATTGTCATATATTAGATTATATTTTAATGCGGACGTGGACAATTCATTGCAAAGCCAAGCTCAAGGTTGAATTCTATGTAAGAGAAAATATCCTAGCGTCGATTTACACAATTTTTTATTATTATGTTTTTTTTTTTGGTTTTTTTGACTTTTATGAGAAAGAATAGTGTACGTGTTCCAAAACACGTGCTCCACATTTCTAAGAAAACTCCGAATAATAACAGAAAGTGAAAATTCTTAGAAATCCAGAAGTATAAAAAAACCGAATCCAAGAATATTTTCAAAAGTACTAGTTCTAATAAATCAGAATATTCGTGTGTGACCGCGAGATGTCAAAAAAAAAATTTTTTTTTAAATAAAAAATATATATATATATCTCAACAGAATGTGCTTAAATTCATAAATTAAATTTTAAAATTTTAGAGACGTTCAGATGACTGCATTCAGTCACTAACTGCATTCAGTCGCTAAAGAGCAGCAAGACTGATAGAATTGATGGGACCGTTTCGTGTACTGGTGCAATGACAAAATGAAAACAACATTACTGACACTTTTGCATGTAATGGGCAGGGAAGGGATTTTCTGATTTTCATAGGTGCCCTTAAGAAGATTGACATAATCCTGCAAATTATTATATCTCAGACATAACCCCAAAAATGAAAACACTTGATATTGTAAGATGAGCTAAAAATTCTAGCCCAACTATCTAACTTTACTACATCCTGCTGCAGTAGCATACCGCCATTACTGCCATTAGCCATCATGCCAAACTTTGTATCATCAGCAAACTTGAACATTAAGCCTGATATGCCTTCATCAATATCATTCATAAATATAGAAAACAAAAATGGGACCAAACCGAACTGTGGACGTCTCCACTAATAAATAGTCTAGAAAGAACAGTGTCCATTGATTACCACTCTCTGTCTTCTCCCACTCAACCATCCCTTTATCCAGAGCAGCCACTTGCCCTTAACGCAACACTGCTCCTATGTTTACAGCACCCTTTTATGTGCAACAGTGCCAAAAGTTTTCCAGAAATTTATATATATGATATCACAATTATTCTTTGCATCCAGTTCCATTGTGACCACATGGTAGTATCCAATCAAATTGGTCAAACCACATTTCACCTTAACAAACCCATGGTGTGTCTGAAGTATAAATCCGGCCTTATCAAGTTAATCCTGCATTATTTCTTTTACCAGTGACTCCACTATTTTCCCCTAGAACAGTAGGTGAACTAACAGGTCTGTAATTTCGAAAGGTGACTCGTGTTACCTTTCGATCTCCCTAAGTGAATTGGGAAAAAATTTGCATATCTTCCGGCCGTGGGGACCTCCCCTGAGTCCATGGATGCCCTCATATTCATGGCTAAGGGTTTGCTTATTTCTTTTACTGCCTCACTTTATATCTTTATATATAGTTGGATAGATCCCACACAAGCTGCTTTTCTCATGCTTTACTTCAGCAATTTCGCTTCCACTTTCCTTTCAATTAATATAAAACGATTTAGTTCCCTGATAGAGTTTGATATACTTCTAGAATCCACTTCCCTAAAGAATACCTCATGTGTGAATGTAGGTGCAAAATACCCATTCAGTTTGTCAGTAACGTGAAGAGGATCATCAACAGTCGAACCATTGATATCGAGTGGACCAATCTAATTCATCCCGTCCTTCTAGAGTTTACATAAGTAAAGGAGACTTTGCTGTTTTTCTTAAGATTTCTCTTAATCTGCCTTCGCTTGCCTAACCTCCTTTGTGACTTGATTACATATTACTTTCTATCTACCGTAGGCTTTGGTGTCGACTGATAATTTATATGCAAGCCATTCATTTTCTTCCCTGCCACGAGTCTCGTGTGATCATCTGACATCCATTTAGGCCTATTAGATTTAGCATTAGCATTAGTAGAGGCATATGATGCAAGAAAGCAAGCTTATTCAGCATCAGCCAAAAAAAAAAAAAAAAAAAAAACCCTCTCCCATTTCACCCCTCCGTTCGTTCGAAATACCTGTCCAGTTGAGCTTTAAATTTGTTAAGGCTATCAACTTCAACAACAAGTGATGGAAGTCGGTTCCACCAACCAACCACCCGCTGGCCAAAGGCAAATTTCCGCACATCTATCCGACATCCGTCCTTCCTCAATTTGAGTTTATGCCCTCTCAGGTGATTATTCTGAGCAAGAGGAAGAATCCCATCGGCATTGAGCATGCTCAAACCATTCAAAGCCTTATACACCTCTATCAGATCACCTCGCCGGTGCCTAGTCTCCAGACTCTGTAATTTGCAAAACTTAAGCCTTTCTTCGTAAGAGCAACCCTTAGTTCCATTTACTAATCTTGTTGCCCTTCTCTGTACCCGTTCCAGCAGCTCTACATCCTTCTTGAAATGAGGCCTCCAGACCTGTATACAGTACTCAAGATGTGGCCTAACCATTGCCTTATACAAGGGAATAATCACCTCCTTATCCCTGCTAGAAAAATTCCTGTATATCATTGACAAAACACCATGAGCTACTCTTGCAGCTCGTCTGCACTGCTCAGAGAACTTCATATCTGCCTGCACAATTACCCCCAGGTCCTTTTCATTCTCCACCACTGTCAGTGTAGTACCGCAGAGTTGATACATTGCTCTGGGTTTACTGTTACCCATATGTAATACTTTACATTTGTCAATGTTAAACTTCATTTGCCACCTCTCAGCCCATCTGTTCAACCTTTCCAGATCCTGTTGCAGCAGCATAGCGTCAGTAGTGTCCTTAACGACCCTGCCAACCTTTGTATCATCTGCAAACTTAGACATTAAACTTGATATCCCATCATCAATATCATTCATAAACACCGAAAACAACAATGGACCCAACACTGAACCTTGAGGAACTCCACTAATAACATTAGTCCACGTTGAGCAGTGTCCATTGATTACCACTCTCTGTCTTCTGCCGCTCAACCATCCCCTTATCCATAGCAGCAATTTGCCTCCAATGCCACACTGCTCCAATTTGTGCAGCAGTCTTTCATGTGCAACAGTATCAAAAGCCTTTCTAAGATCCAAATATATAATATCAAAGTTATTCCCTGCATCCAGTTCTTCTGTGACTACATCATAGTATCCAATCAAATTGGTCAGGCAAGACCTGCCCTTAACAAAACCATGCTGCGTCTGAGCTATAACTGAATTCTTGTCTAGATGATCCTGCAGTGCTTCTTTAACCAGTGCCTCCATTAATTTACCTGGAACAGAAGTTAAACTAACAGGTCTATAATTACTTGTGTCAGCCTTTGATCCTCCTTTGTGAATTGGGGTTACATTTGCACATCTCCAGTCTATGGGTACCTCCCTTGAGTCCAAAGAAGCTCTCATAATTATGGCTAGGGGTTTGCATACTTCCTTTGCTGCCTCCTTTAATATAACTGGATAGATCCCATCCACCCCAGGTGCCTTTTTTATGTTTATCCTCAACAATCTCTCCTCCACTTTCCTCTCAGTTATTACAAAATCATCCAGCTCACTGCCAATGTTTACTTTACCTACATCATTCTCCTTCCTGAATAACTCCTCATGCGTGAATGTAGATGCAAAATACTCGTTTAGATTGTTAGCCACCTGAACAGGATCCTCAACTGTTGAACCATCAATATCCAGTGGACCAATCTGATTCATCCCTTTCCTTCTCGAGTTCAAGTATGTAAAACCCCGGGGGCTCACATTTAGTGAGTATGGGCTTGGCACACCCAGGGTCCTGAGCTGGATATCATCATTCTTCTCTTTCTTGGTGATTCCTTTCTACTTCTGATTCTCTCTCTCTCTCTCTCTCTCTCTCTCTCTCTCTCTCTCTCTCTCTCTCTCTCTCAGGGTAACTCAGGAATTTTTTTTTTTGGCTGGTGCAGCATAAGCCTCTGGCTTCCTTGCACTATATGGCTAATAATAATAATAATAATAATAATAACTCCTTTCTGTTTTTCTATGCATCCTTTGCCAAGGATTTTTCGTAGTCTGCCTTTGCCTGCCTAATCTCCTTTGTGACTTGGTTACAGACCAACTGATATCTATCATAGGCTTCCATGTCACCCATTAATTTGTATGTATCCCATGCATTTTTCTTCTCTGCCACATGTCTACATGTCTCATTAGTCCATCTGACAACCATTTAGGCCTAAACCTTGAACAATATTTCTTAGTTGGTATGTAAAGCCTGGTAGCCACCAAGATTAGTTCCTTGAATGCTTCCCATTTTGAGTTTGCAGTTGGTAACATCATCAGTTGGTCCCACTGTATAGAATTTAAATACTGTCTCAGACCATCATAGTCGCCTTTACGAAAACAAAAACCCTTCCCTTTACCTCTGATGGTAGTTACCTCCTTGAGTAAATCCCACTTCAACACACTGTGATCACTGCCACCTAGTGGTTCATTTATCTGCAGGTTCTTAATGCATGAAGAATCACTACTGATAATCAGATCAAGAGTATTGCTCCCTCTTGTTGCCTCACGAACATGCTGATGTAGAAAACAATCATCCAATAAATCCACAAAAGCCTTGCTAGTGTGCGAGTGACCAACCCACAAATTCCAGTCAATATCTGGGAAATTAAAATCCCCCATTATAAGACTCTCTGATTTACTGGCCCACTCTATTTCCCTGTACAATATATTATTATACTCATCAGAGTCATTAGGCCTATAGCACACTCCTACTCTCAATTTTGATTTCCCTATGCTTATGTCACACCAAACTGACTCGACACTGCCCTGTCCATCGATGTCAACTGGCTTCACTTCCTTTGACTTTATGTGTTATACCTTTATTAGTTGGCACGAAAAGCCTAGTAGCTTCTATGATTAATCCCATGAATGCTCCCGATTTAGAATTCGCTGATGGTAACGTCAACAGTTAGCCCCATTATATAGAATTTAAAAATTGTCTGACACCAGTGTACTGACTTTTACGAAAGCAAAATCCCTTCCATTTATCCTTAATGGTAGTTACATCTTTAACCACATCAATACACTGTGATCACTGCCACCTAATGTTTCTTTTATCTGAAGATTCTTAATGCCTGAATTATCATTGTTGATATTTAGATCAAGAGTATTACTTCCTCTTGTTGCTCCCTAACATGCTGCTGTAGAAAACAGACATCCAATAAATCCAGGAAAATCTTGCTAGAATGCGAATGACCAACCACAAGTTCTAGTCGATATTTGGAAAGTTAAAATCTCCCATTAAAAGACATTTTGATTTATGCCTCTCTCTATTTCTGTGTACAGTTATTCGTTGTACTCATCAGAGTCATTAGGCCCATAACAAACTCCTACTCTCATTTTTGCTTTCCCAACGTTTATGTCACCACATCATAATAACTAATCAAATTTGTCAGACAAGACTTTCCCTTAACAAACCCATGCTGTGTCCGAATTATTGCTGTAGTCTTGTCTAGATGATCCTGCAATGCATCTTTAACCAGCGACTCCATTATTTTACCTGGGACAGAAGTTAAACTAACTGGTCTGTAATTACTCGTGTCACCCGTCGATCCCCCTTTGTGAAATGGGCACACATTTGCACATCTCCAGTCCGTGGGGACCTCCCCTGAGTCCAAGGATGCTCTCATAATTATGGCTAAGAGTTTGTTTAGTTGCTTTGCTGCCTCCTTTAATCTAACTGGATAGATGCCATCCACCCCAGGTGCCTTTCTTATGTTTAACTTTAACAATTTCCGCTCCAGTTTGCTCTAAGTTATCACAAAATCATTAAGCACCCTGTTACAATTTGATAACCTTGTGGAATTTTCAAACCTTAATAACTCCCCATGTGTGAATGTAGATGCAAAATACTCATTCAGTTTGTTTGCTATCTGAGCAGGATCATCAACAGTCGAACCATCGATATCAAGTGGACCAATCAGATTCATCCCCTTCCTTTTAGAGTTTATATATAAGTAAAGAAATACTTGCTGTTTTTCTTAGCATCCTTTGCCAAAGATTTCTCGTAATCTGCCTTCGCCTGCCTAATCTCCTTGGTGACTTGATTATAGACTAGCTTATATATATCATAATCTTCTGTCTCGCCTGATAATTTATATGCATGCCATGCATTTTTTTTTCTCTGCCACGAGTCTCATTAGTTCATTTGACAACCATTTAGGCCTAAACCGTGAACAATATTTCTTAATAGGTATGAAACGTTTAGTAGCTTCCACTATTAATTCCTTGAATGCTTCCTACTTAGAATTTGCTGCTGGTAACATCATCAGTTGGTCCCACTGTACAGAATTTAAAACTGTCTGAGACCGATATAGTCATTTTTGCGGAAGCAAAAACCCCTTCCTTTACCCCTGATGGTAAATATATCTTTAAGTAAATAAATCCCACATCAGTACACTGTGATCACTGCCACCTAATTCATTTATCTGCAAATTCTTAATACACGAATGATCACTGCTGATAACCAGATCAAGAGTCTTACCCTCTCTGGTTGCCAGTCGAACCTGCTGCTGTAGAAAACAATCATCCAATAAATCCACAAAAGTCTTACTTGTGTACGAGTGATCAAACCATAAGTTCCAGTCTATAACTGGGAAGTTAAAATCCCCCATTATAAGACATTCTGATTTACTAGCCCACTCTATTTCTCTGTACAATGGTTGATTGTACTCATTCGAGTCATCAGGCCTATAACACACTCCTACTCTTATTTTTGCTTTCGCAGTGTTTATGTCACACCAAAATGACTCAACAATGCACTGTTCATATATATCAACTGGATGCACTTCTTTTGATTTTACGTTTTTCTTAATTAACAGCATAACACCTCCCTTCGCTCACCTCTCGCTCCACGCCGCTGCTTATTCTAATAGAGGTAGTGCAAGAATCACCTTCACCTCTGCCTGCAGCTACTTTTAACCTTTTAGTCTGTGACTCTCCCCCAAGCTAGGAGTTTTCCGACACACCTAACACTCCCTCGATAACATTAGCAAATATCCTTGCACCCTTTCTATTTAAGTGTATCCCATCCCTGTAGAAGCAGTCTCTCCTGTTAACAAGCACAGACTACGCTGAAAAAAATTTTACCCCTTGAGCCTTGCACATTTCCTCCAGGGCCGAATTGATTGACAAGGCTCTCATCATGCACTCCCTCCTATCGTGTCTGGGCAGAATTACAGACACTTTCAAATTTAATCCTAATTCACGACTTTTTTGCTACATTAGACTGTACTTGTAAGTTAGTCTGCAGATCTCCTACTCTTAATGAAGATACTGCAGAAATTTCTTCACTTGTCGACGGGAATCGAAATTAGGCCTATGCAAAAGAGTGCAGATGGCGATGTGGTGTGCGAATTTGTTGCTACAGAGGGCTAAATTCAAATCGATAAATTCTATCTAAAGAGATGATTGCTGAAATCTCCA
This sequence comes from Mastigoproctus giganteus, assembly GCF_048544385.1. Lineage (NCBI taxonomy): Eukaryota > Metazoa > Arthropoda > Arachnida > Uropygi > Thelyphonidae > Mastigoproctus > Mastigoproctus giganteus. Next base: position 263,189,815 of record NC_143576.1, on the reverse strand, counting down.
CGCTATTTTCCATTCAACTTAACGTTAACACCAGACAAACACTTTCTCACCCCCACAGTCTGGATTTTACAGGGTTTGTAATATTCACAGGGTTACACGCGAAGTTGGGGAAACCCTGGTGCCGCATACCCCATGCACTATACGACTTTCCATTGGACTGCCTTTCAATATTGTTGGGAATATATCGGCTAGCATCCCTACACTAAGTTGCATTGGACCAACCAAGAGCAAACTTAGATTCACTGGTAAACAATACTCACCATCACTGGTGAGTATTGTTTCCATGCAACATGCTGCCTGCATCAGTTCTGGCACTTTCTTCTGCGTTGTTGGGTGATGAAAACACTCATATCATCGGCCGACTTGTACGGAGTCGATCTTTACAGCCCATGGTGGAGGCAGACGCAGACATCGTAAAAGACCTTGTTGCAGTAGTGGGTTTCTGGATGAAAGGCCCAACCTTCCAGGATAAGAAAACTATCGAACTCTCGCCTGAGACAGACAGCTCAACCATGTTGTGAAGAAAATCCCTTAAAAATTCTCGAAATTGACAGATCTAATCCAGCCCACTTTTGTGGAAGACGATTATTATTACTATGTGCTATCATCAAGGGCACATGGTTTGGGATACGTCTAGATGTAGGGACGATCAGCCCATGGGAATGTGGCGAATTTCAGATGGCCTGGTTCTAAAGAAAGTAATATTTTTAGTGTTGGCTTTTAGGAGCAAATTCAAATCAAATCAAATTATTATATTAGGGCCACCCATTATTTCTAATATATACCCATTTATGTATTTTGTCTGTAAATGGCGTGTGTTCTCTCGTCGATTTGTCTGTTTTGCAGGACGAAAAAAACCCCAGTTTCTGGGTAAAAAACCCTGCAATCTACGCCTTAGACCGACTAACTCAGCCACTGAGTGAAAAAAGCCCATTAAAGTTCCTCGCGTCATCGATGGGATTCGAACCCGAGCCTTTTTCACCCGGTGTGGGGAGGATGATGAAGACACTACTGTGCTACCCGCGCAGACTGGGTTTTAGGAGCATCGGCGACGAAAGCCATATTGCTCCCTATATTCTGTCTGTAAATTGCACGTGTTCTGAGTGGATTTTCTTTTGCTCGACGAAAAATCCGAGTTTCCCAGAGAACAAAATCCATGCTACCGTCGCTTGAGACCGACAAACTCAGCCAGGTTGTGAAAAAGACCGATAAAAATTCTTCCCTTCATCGACAGGATTCGAACTCATGTCTTTTCCACCCGATATCTGGAGGACGGCAATCACGGCAATTGTGCTACACACGAGAGCAAAGAGAATAATAAATAATAACTTAATTTTAAAAAAAAGTACTGCATGGGCAGGGAGAAAACATGATATCGGTTAGAAATGTTCCAGTTTTCGTGTCAGGGTGTCCGTGTACACATATGATAAACAACTAGTGCTGTGCCCATTGTTGTTTTCTGTATTTAAATATTGTTATTGGTGAGAGTATATCAGGCTGATGTCTACGTTTGCCGTGAAAAATTAGACTGAGAAATGGCAATTGAAGTTTAACATTAATAAATGCTGGTTCTGCATATGGGTAGCTTTAATTCCAAATTAACTTACCAACTGTGGCAACACAATCAGGGTAATGGAAAATTAAAGACTTTGAAGTAATTGTGCTGTCAGATATGACGTTTTCAGAACAGTGCAGACAGGCTGCCAGAGCAGCTCATGGGGCCTTGTCAATGATACACATGAACCTTGTTAAAAGTGATAAGGAGGTGATTATCCCATTGTATCAGGCAATGGTTAGTTTACATATTGAATATTGGATACAGGTCAGGAGGTTTCATTTTAAGAAGGATATAGAGCAGCTGGAACGAGTACAGAGAAGGCAACCAGATTGGCAAGGGAAACAAAGGGGTGCTCTTTGTTTAGTGCTGCTCCGGTTCTTTCACCACACACACACACACACACACACACACACACACACACACACACACACACACACACACACACACACACACACACACACACACACACACTTCAGAGGGATGTGTGTGTGTGTGGTGAAATTTAGATTCAAACTGAGGAAGGATGGTTGCAGAATACAGTGGTGGACAAAAAATGCATCACTTGGGAATTTTGCAAACAAGGTGTTTTGCACTGCATTATGGGTTTCAGAAAGTTTGAAATGCATTTGTTAGATGGGATATATATCTTTCTGAATGAAATTCAATAAAAACAATCCGCCTGATATACGTAATTGCCATAAATATCTTCCCAAAAGGTTAAATGCGGAATTATTGGAAATATGAGAAATCATGCAAATGGCAATCATGAAAACCAAACACATTTTATCCATTTACATGTAGAAACTGAAATGACAAGTTAACGTAATAGTATTATGTACTGTCAATCAGCAAAATGAGTCTTCAGTATTTTTGTGTTTTTCCTCGAGCTGCAATTACAGCTTTGCAACGATATTACTTGTTGGCTTCTTCTGAGCAATTTTAGACATTATGTACCAGCAATTTTCAATAGGGTCCAAATCCGAACTTTTGCCGGACCAATCCAACACTGTAATGCCAGACTTTCTGAGGTATGACTGTATCTTAAGGGAGAAAAACGAGGGAAAACATTGGTGTAAATATGTTTTAAGCCTTGTGAGACAAGAAGACAAACTCATCATTAAATCTAAATAGCATAAAACTAACCAATTTTGCTGTGGGGCAAGGTGCTGAGTCCTGTTGAAAAATGCAGTTTTGGACGTCTGTGTGGTAATACCTAATAACGGGTTTCAGGCACTCCTCCAAGATAGCAGTTAGGTTTCTGTATTCACCGTTACATTAATAGACTTAATTCGCCCCGCCCTTTTGCCTGTTATGCGTCTCCAGACCATCTGACCGGTGGGGAACTTTACAGTTGGTGTTATGCAGTCAGGATGGTATGCCTCCGATTTTCGTCTTCTGACATGTCGCTACCCATCCGAGCCATACAGGTTGAATTTTTTGTCTTCGCGGTAGCACAGTGGTATCGTCACCGTCCTCCCCACACCGCGTGGAAAAAGGCCTGGGTTCGAATCCCGTTGATGACGCGAGGAACTTTAATGGTCTTTTTTCACTCCGTGGCTGAGTTAGTCGGTCTCAGGCGTAGATAGCAAGGTTTTTCTCCCCAGTAACTGGGGTTTTTTCGTCCAGCAAAACAGGCAAATCGACCATAGAACATACGCAATTTACAGACACAAATACGGGTTAATGTATTTAATTACGGGCAACCCTAAAATAATAATAATAATAATACAGGTTGAATTTCTATTCGTCAGAAAAGATTATGGTGTACCATTGCTCTTTTGTCCATGAAACATGCGTTTTAGCCCAAGCAATTAGCTCCTTCCTGATCTGTTGGGTGAACAAATACTTCTTCTTCTTCTTGGGCCGATAGCATGCAGATTACATTCCGAAAACCATCTTTGGATAGTTCGTGCACTAGAGGTCATCTCAAAGATCAGGGGCACTAGCATGGTGATTACGAAGGCATAGCCGTTTCAAATATCGATCTTGGGAAGGCGTAGTCAGTCCCTTACTGCGTGATCCAGGTCTTCACATCACCTGTTTCACTCTGCAGTTTCAGCACTCGGGATACTGTTGACTGGTGACAGCCTATTTTATCAGTGATAGCACGCGTAGAAAGCCTTCCTGCGATAGAGCAACAGCTACTTTTTTTTTCTTTGTGTCAATTGAACATATGTAGTCATGCTTACACCTCCGCAAAACAGGAGCGTGTACACCATTCCAACGCCGTATTTATAGAAAGGCTGATGCAATACCTTGCAATTACTATCTGATGCAATAGAAGCGATATCTGACCCAATACCTTTGCTTTGCTACAAACAAAATAACTGTAATCAAAATAACTGTAATCTTATACGTTTCACTGGAAATGTTGCTTTTTTTAAGGTGATGCAGTTTTTTTGTCTGCCGCTGTAGATTGGTGGAAGTTTGCTTTCAACCAATGGGTGATTGAGTGGAACAGCCTTCCATTCGTAGTTGTGGAAATGAATCGTATAAATAAATTACGATTATAAATAAATAATCGTATAAATAAATGAAACGGGATTTTTTTAAAACATTTTTGGTCGATGCTGTGGAAGTTTGCTTTCTCGCATCATTTTTCACCACTGATGCTAACAGTGATACTAATATTAATAGTAACTCCAGCAGCTACGTTTCTTTATGATGGTTACGGATAGAATGTCTCATTATCGACTTTTGACGTAGGAATGGAGAAACCACTATTCACCAAATCGGCCACCACGGAGTGCGAAATGGGTGACCGTTGACTCCGTATTATTGTTGTTAACAGACCAAGTTGATATCGTTAGGGGCCTGAATTTGTATTGTCCCCTTTCATTATGCAATTTTTAAATCACATTGTTTAGATTTAATTTGAGGAAGACTGTTTCTTACTGAGTTTTAGTTGTGTCAGGCCGCACAGAATATCTCTCATGAAGTACACTGGTGTGCAAAACTTAAGGACTAGTCAGGTTTTCACTTATAATCTCTCATAGGAGTGGCCTGGATATGGGAAAAAGCATACCAAAGAAACTTCGTGAGGTACAGAAATGATGGAGGGAACAATACCGACACAACAACGGAAACAAAACGGTACAGAGGGACTTTATTCAAAAATGGCAACTAGCACTGGCTACCACAATAAGATGCATCACTGCCAAAGATGGAACAAAGGGAAGATGTGGTCCTCAGTATGAGATGTGACTACCCCTAATGTCGATGCAGGCTTTGCACTGCCTCTCCATACTTAGAACAATGTTGTTGATAAGTTCTTGCGATAACATCGTCCGTTCCCCTGTCAGCGCCATCTTCAGCTGCTGAACATTTTCTGGTGGGTGTGGACGTGCTCCTAGGAGTCTCTACAGAGCGTCCCATATGTGTTCAATGGGATTTAGATCGATGGAACGGGCAGGCCAATCCATACGAACAATGTCCTGACTTTTAAAAAGCATATCTACACTGCAGTGCAATGGGCTGTGGGGTTATCATCCTTAAACACGAACTCGGGGACAATGGAACCTCGGAACAGACGCACATGGGGAAGGATTATCTCAGCACAGTAGCGTGCACCGGTTACAGTACCGCCTTCCAGTATCTGGAGTTGTGTACGTCCATCCAAGATAACGCCTCCCTAGACAAGAACACATCGACCGCCATATCGATCCGTTTCAGTGATGTTTGCGGGGTATTGCAGTGTGCTAACCTCTCGCCAGATCAGCTGATGTCCAGAATCGGTGCTGAGACTGAATCTACTCTCATCAGTAAAGAGTACTTTATCCCATTGCGATGCTGTCCAGTCCTTGTGTTCGATGCACCACTGTAAACGGGGTCTCCAATGGGCAGGTGTTAAAGGGACACAGTGTACTGGCCATCGGGCAAACAGTCTACCTTTATGGAGTCGCTTGGCCACAGCAAACCGCGATATCCTGCGTCCTGTACAGCTGGTTTGCAATGGATCCCGATGTCTGGTGTCGGTCCCTCTTGGCCTGTAGAAGTATATAGCGGTCATCATTGGGCGTTGTTTTTCGTAGACGACCATCAATGGTCCTTCGAACAGCTGTACCTGTCGTTCTGAAGACCGACCACGCACGTGGGACGATGGTATGGACGATACCGAACTCTGCAGCCACACTCTTCGCACTTCGACCTTCCCAATTATTCGACCCACCCCGGGTAAAGTCATGCATATGTTGTCTACTGGCCATTTCGTTATCTGTAGTACTGTATGAAACCAATCGAACGTCTGTAACAATCGTGCTCACCATTCGGTAATTTGCACACAACTGCTGCTTTTATCTGTTTATATGAGAGGGCTCACATAAACAGATAAAAGCAGCAGTTCAGCATCACAATTAAAATATTTGCATGTGCAACAGCTTTCTACTGAACGGCCACAGTTATGCAAATCGTCACAGGCTGTTTCGTTTGATTTAGTGGTTGTAACCTTTAGAAATAGCATTAGCATTAGCATTAGTAGAGGCATTTGATGCAAGAAAGCAAGCTTATGCAGCATCAGCCAAAAAAAAAAAAAAAAAAAGTAACATAAATAAATAAAAATAACCACTTCCACTTCACCCCTCTGTTCGTTCGAAATACCTGTCCAGCTGAGCCTTAAACTTATTTAGGCTATCAACTTCCGCGACAAGGGATGGAAGTCTGTTCCACCCACCAACCACCCGCTGGCTAAAGGCAAATTTCCGCACATCTATCCTACATCTGTCTTTCCTCAATTTGAATATATGCCCTCTCAGGTGATTTTTCTGAGCTAGAGAAAGAATCCCATCAGCATTGAGCATGCTCAAACCATTCAAGGCTTTGTACACCTCTATCAGATCACCCCGCTGGTGCCTAGTTTCCAGACACTGTAATTTGCAAAACTTAAGCCTTTCTTCGTAAGAGAACCCCTTTGTCCCATTCACCAATCTAGTTGCCCTTCTCTGTACTCGTTCCAGCAGCTCTACATCCTTCCTGAAATGAGGCCTCCAGGCCTGTATACAGTACTCTAGGTGTGGCCTGACCATTGCCTTATACAAGGGAATAATCACCTCCTTATCCCTGCTAGAAAAATTCCTATATATCATTGACAATACACCATGAGCTACTCTTGCAGCTCGTCTGCACTGCTCAGAGAACTTCATATCTGCCTGCACCACCACCCCCAGGTCCCTTTCATTCTCTACCACTGTCAGTGTAGTACCACAGAGTTGATACGCTGCTCTGGGGTTGCTGTTTCCCATATGTAGTACTTTACATTTGTCAATGTTAAACTTCATTTGCCACCTCGAAGCCCATCTGCTCAACCTTTCCAAATCCTGTTGCAGCAGCATAGTGTCAGTAGTGTCCTTGACAACCCTGCCAACCTTCGTATCGTCTGCAAACTTGGACATTAAGCCTGATATACCATCATCAATATCATTTATAAATACAGAAAACAATAAAGGCCCCAATACTGAACCCTGAGGGACTCCACTAATAACATTAGTCCACGATGAGCAGTGTCCATTGATTACCACTCTCTGTCTTCTCCCCCTCAACCACCCCTTTATCCATAGCAGCAACTTGCCTCCAATGCCACACTGCTCCAATTTTTGCAGCAGTCTTCCATGTGCAACAGTATCAAAAGCCTTTCTAAGATCCAAGTATATAATATCAAAGTTATTCCCTGCATCCAGTTCTTTTGTGACTGCATCATAGTATCCAATCAAATTGGTCAGGCAAGACTTCCCCTTAACAAAACCATGCTGTGTCCTAGCTATAACTGAAGTCTTGTCTAGATGATCCTGCAGTGCTTCTTTCACCAGTGCCTCCATTAATTTTCCGGGAACAGAAGTTAAACTCACAGGTCTATAATTACTTGTGTCAGCCTTTGATCCCCCTTTGTGAATTGGGGTCACATTTGCACATCTCCAGTCAATGGGTACCTCCCCTGAGTCCAAGGAAGCTCTCATAATTATGGCTAAGGGTTTGCTTACCTCCTTTGCTGCCTCCTTTAATATAACTGGATAGATCCCATCCACCCCAGGTGCCTTTCTTGTGTTTATCTTCAACAATTTCTCCTCCACTTTGTTCTCAGTTATTACAAGATTCTCTAGCTTACTGCTAGAATTGAATACACCTCTGGCATTCCCCTCGCTGAATAACTCCTCATGTGTGAATGTCGATGCAAAATATTCATTTAGTTTGTTAGCTACCCGAGCAGGGTCATCAACAGTTGACCCATCGATCTCAAGTGGACCAATCTGATTCATCCCCTTCCTTCTAGAGTTTACATAAGTAAAGAACTCTTTGCTGTTTTTCTTCGCATCCCTTGCCAAGGATCTCTCGTAATCTGCCTTCGCCTGCCTAACCTCCTTTGTAACTTGGTTACAGATCAACTTGTATCTATCATAGGCGTCCGTGTCACGTGTTAATTTGTATGTATCCCATGCATTTTTCTTCTCTGCCATATGCCTCATTAGTTCATCTGACAACCATTTAGGCCTAAACCTTGAACAATATTTCTTAGTTGGTATGTAAAGCCTAGTAGCTTCCACGATAAGTTCTTTGAATGCTTCCCATTTTGAATTTGCTGTTGGCAATATCATCAGTTGATCCCACTGTATAGAATTTAAATACTGTCTCAGTCCATTGTAGTCGCCTTTACGAAAGCAATACCCCTTCCCTTTACCCCTAATGGTAGTTACCTCTTTGAGTAACTCCCACTTCAGCACACTGTGATCACTGCCACCAAGTGGTTCATTTATCTGCAGATTCTTAATGCATGAAGAATCACTACTGATAATCAAATCAAGAGTATTACTCCCTCTAGTTGCCTCCCGAACATGCTGATGTAGAAAACAATCATCCAATAAATCCACAAAAGCCTTGCTACTGTGTGAGTGACCAGCCCCCAAATTCCAGTCAATATCTGGGAAATTAAAATCCCCCATTATAAGACTCTCTGATTTACTGGCCCACTCTATTTCTCCGAACAGTTTCTTATTATACTCATCAGAGTCATTAGGCCTATAGCACACTCCTACTCTCAATTTTGATCTCCCAATGCTTATGTCACACCAAACTGACTCGACACTGCACTGTCCAGCGATGTCGACTGGCTTCACTTCCTTGGATTTTATGTGTTTTTTAACTAATAGCATAACCCCTCCTCCCTTCCTATCCTGTCTATCCTTTCTGTAGACATTGTACTCCCCAAATTCCAGTTCTGCATTTCTTATATCTGTGTGACACCACGTCTCTGAAATCCCCACAATATCTGCCTTTGATGTTTTGAGCAATACCTCAAATTCATCAAATTTATTTACTAAACTCCTAGCATTGGTGTACACACAAGTATACATGCACCTGTTCTTTTTCTTAGCTAACCTAACACAACCCATGTGTTTACTTGTACCCCAATGATTCCCAGCAGTCTCTGAAATATCCTGCATCTTATTTTCCAGGCTGCGGCTCATTCCAATAGAAGCAGTGCAAGAATCACTGTCACCTCTGCCAGTGGCTACTGTTAATCTATTAGTCCTTGTATCCCCCCAATCTAGCAGTTTTCCGACCCACCTAACATTGCCTCGATAGCATCAGCAAACATTCTTGCACCCTTTCTATTTAAGTGTATCCCATCCCATCCCATAAATAGTGTTGGTCCTTGCACACCAGTGTATTAAACGGTAGAAATTAGACGTGTTTTGTTCTCTTTCGGCATCTACACCCCTCTTTCTTTTTCTTTGTTTTTTTTTTTTTTTTTTACATTTATTTCCCCGTATAGTTTCTTGTCCTTGAAAATATTTACCTATCATTTCCTTTGGGAGCAGTTTGATTCCATAAGTTCTAAATACTGACACTGCTTTTGCGTTAGTTCCCCATATGTTAATGAAATACTTGCAATGAGGAATATAATAGTGATTTAATTCTTTTTCTGTACTGGTAATATTAATAAAGCAGCTATTGTGCAGTATATGCGGAATTTTCGTTTACATTACACAGGCAATGGACTAATAGTTCTGTGCATGCGCAATAATGCATGTACAGGTAAAGAAACGCTTAGTTCCGTGTAGTACGGTAACTATTTCATTAGAATTCTAGCACAGTTTTTCTGGTATCTTGTTTATCCCTCGCTTTACAGGGTGGCCTTGAATATACCCAGTTTTTGTTATGATGTCCAACCATGGAATCAATGCGGGTTAAAATTTACTTCACTTGTAGTAGATGCGCACACAGGCACAAACGTGAGGAACTTTTTTTTCTGTGTATGGTAGACAAGAGAAATAGGGCTGGGATTGTCACTTTATATAAAAAGGAGGACACCTACATTTTCAGAATGAGATATGGATATGAGGTGTATAACATAATAATTATAAAAATTCAACTTGCTTTAAAAGATATTTTGTAATATATAATATTTAAAAAAAGGTGTGAATTTGATGCACTTCATTTAGTGTGTTTGATTAAGTGACCTTTTCCTTCATCGCACATGTTGACCTTCTTACGCATTAGTATTCTTTTTTGCGTCGTTCTGAGCATGAAGCTGTTCCTTTCGGCATTTTTTTTTTTTATTATTATTTTTTTAACCGTAAAGCTTGCTAACTGTCGATTCACTTGGTACGCGGCCGTGGGTTCAGATGCTGTAGTTCCCACAGAAAGACTATATGTACTATATATCGCAAGCTTCAACACTACAACACTACCAATTGAGTACAACTTATTATTATTATTATTATTATTATTAGCCATATGGTTCAAGGAAGCCTGAAAAAAAATTCCCCGAATTACCCTGAGAGAGAGAGAGAGTAAAAAGTAGAAAGGAAATCATCAAGAAAGAGAAGAATGATGATATCCAGCTCAGGACCCTGGGTGTGCCAAGCCCATATTCACCAGATGTGAGCCCCCAGGGTTAAACTTACAAGAGAATATACACACCTGGAATGAGACTAACTTTAGAGGGATCGGGCAAAACTAACTGAAATCCTCATATTGAAATAAACTCGAATTTGTTTATTTTATTTTTGAAACGCTGGACAACTGACGTCCGAAGGACGCCAGTTCATGAACCATAGCATGAGAAATATGCGATCGATTTAGTTATGAGCAGAGTTGTGTCGTAATAATTTTTTCAATTACCTTTCACTTGTATGCTCGGATAACTTAATCATTTATTTTAACTTCCTAAAAACATAAAAATAATATATACACATACACATTTTTGAAGAATAACGTTCTCAAAATTTAAAGCATTAAATCCTCGTATCAGATATAAGACTATGGCAACTGGATGAATTCAAAGGGAAATATACCCTATGGATTACAGAGGCGGATATTTTATGTATTCAAAATATACTTTTTCTAAAAGTATATATAGATGGCAGCACTATACTTGCTACTCGAAAGTGGCAAACTAATTAAAATCACTCTTATTTTATTTTATTTTTTATAATCGGTTGGGCGGTGGTGTCGTATACCTTCATGGGGCACAAGGCAAAATGGAATTTGGGGGGCCCCATCTAAAGAAAAAACTAATAAAGAACATTTTCAATTTCGTTTTAATGTGACATCAAAACAAATTATATGACATAAGAACTAAATATAAAATTTCATCAAAATCGGTAAAACCATTTTTGAAAAAAAAAAAAAGGAATTTTAAAATTAATCTTCAAGTAAAGTCCATTGACCTTGACAGGTAGAAAGTTCAGTTTCCGATAAAAATCGCCTAAAATATTAGTAAAAAACAGCAATGAGTTTTTGAAACAGCGATTTTGGGCCCCACCCTCTGATCAGGGCCTTAGGCAGATGTCTTTTTTCGACTATAGGTAAAGTGATCAGATCCTCAGCATTCCAATGCGGGGAGAGATTTTTCAACCCCCCTAGAAACAATATACACATATTTTTAAATTTTTTTAATATAAAAATATTCATACACAATATATAAATTAAATACATTGACTTATTTGAACTAAACTTATAAAATAAAATATCAAACTTCTTAAAATACAGGGTTGTTAAAATTAAAGTATCCCTATGTAGAGGACTCTGGAGCGAGTTCTAAGGCTCCTACTGAAGAGAAATTTAGACAACAGGTACAATAAAGAATGCGCTCGCCATTTATTGGAAAAAAATAGTTAAAAAATTGTCACTGTATGGCGCGTAACTATCTTAGTTACGATTATGCAAATAACACGTTATTTGCATAATCGTAAGTTATTGCGACAGCGCCACTACTCAGCTGTACTGTACTGTATAAAAGCAAAGCAATCTCTTCAAAATCATACAGTAGATGTTTGCCTGCACTACAGCAGCAATGCCAACAACGTTGCAGGAAAAGGCGCAATTAGCGAAGCTTACTATCAGAACAGCAACAATGCAGCTGCAGCTATCAGAGAATTCTGGCATCAGAAGTGCATAAGGCTAATTCTAGACACCTACAAGAAACCCAGTTGAAGTGTTTAAGACTTTAAATGGATTGAATAAACTTAATGATGGTATTCTTACTCTTTCTCAGACAACATATACAAGTAGACACACATAAATTGAAAAGGATGGCTGCAAGATAAATATGCAACAATTTGCTTTCAGCCAGGGAATAATTGATTGTTGGAACAGACTTCCATATGGTGTTGTGCAAGTGGGCAGTTTGAATAAATTTAAGGAATAATTAAACGAATTACAAGGGGGGGGATAGAGAGATGAGGTAGCTAGCATTTTTTTTTTTTTGCTTGATGTTGCATAAACTTGCTTCTTTACATCATTTACCACTGCAAATGGTAGCTACCTGCCATGACATCAACTCATGTGCAGTTTATCTTGTTATCTATTCCACTTCTTTCTATAACACAAAATGTAATTCTCCATTAAAACAGGCTTTCTGGTGTAGAGCAGGATGCATTTGATGCAACTTCGGATGTCAGAAATGCAGCAACCTGGCAACTCTAGATATTGCATGTCTCATGAGTACTTAGATTTCTCTAGAGGGCAGTGGTTCTAAAATTGAGCAAAAATAATTTTTTTGAAGTGTGCCATGAAATTAGAAAAATCATCTGGGAGTTCAACAGCAATTACTCTTTGTGCCTCTGAACAGTCTTAAACTAAAAGTATCTCACGACAAAGAATTGGGACTGCTATAGGGCATCAACTCATTTCTTCAGTGTTTCAAATTCATTAGTAGAAGCACATGATGCAAGAAAGCAAGCTTATACAGCATCAGCAAAAAAAAAATCATCCCTTCCCACTTCACTGATCCACTCGTTCCAAATGTTTGTCTAGTTCTGCCTTCAATTTATTTAAGCTGTCAACTTCCACAACAACAGATGGAAGTTTCTTCCAGCAATCAACTACCCACTGGCTAAAGGCAAATTTCTGCACATCTATTCTACAATTGTCTTTTCTCAATTTCAGTCTATGCCCCCTCAGGTAATCTGAGCAAGAGGCAGAATCCCATCAGCATTGAGCCTGTTCAATCCATTCAAGGCCTTATACACCTCAATCATATCACCTCACAGGTACCTAGTCTTCAAATGTCGCAATTTGCAGAACTTAAGCCTTTCTTTGTAAGAGCACCCCTTTGTTCCCCTTACCAACCTTGTTGCACTTCTCTGTACTCGTTCTAACAACTCTACATCCTTCCTAAAACGAAGCTTCTAGACAAGTACACAGTACTCAAGGTGTGGCCTGACCATTGCCTTAAACAAGGTGATAATCATCTCCTTATCCCTACTCGCAAAATTCCTGTATATCATTGACAAGACACCATGACCTGCTCTGGCAGCCCATCTGCTCAGAGAACTTCATATCCGACTGCACAATTACCCTCAGGTCTTTTTCATTCTCCACCTCCCTGAATATAGTACCACACAATTGGTACATTTCTCTTGGGTTACTGCTACCCATATGAAGTTCTTTGCATTTGTCAATGTTAAACTTCAGTTGCCATTTCTCAGCCCATCTGCCCAACTTCTCCAGATCCTGTTGCAGCAGCATACTGTCATTACTGTGATTAACAACCCTGCCAACCTTTGTATCCTCTGCAAACTTCGACATTAAGCTTGATATACCTTCATCAATACCATTGATAGATATACAAAACAACAATGGGCCCAACACCGAATCCTGCAGGGCACCACCAACATTAGGTGCAATTCTGCCCAGACACGATAGGAGGGAGTATATGATGAGAGCCTTGTCGATCAATTCGGCCATGGAAAGATTGTGCAAGGGGTAGAATTTTTTTCTGCCTGGTCTGTACTTGTTAACATCTTAGGGATGCTTCTATAGGGATGGGATCACTTAAATAGAAAGGGAGCAAGAATATTTGCTGATGCTATTGAGGCAGTGTTAGGTGGGTCAGAAAACTGCTAGCTTGGTGGGGAGATAAAGGTTTAATAGATTAACAGTAGCCACTGGCAGAGGTGGAAGTGATTCTTGCACTGCTTCTATGAGAATGAGCAGAAGCCTGGAAAACAAGATGCAGGATGTTTCAGAGACTGCTGGGAGTCATTGCGGTACAAGTAAACACATGCCTTGTGTTAGGGTAGCTAAGAATAGGAACACGTGAGTGTATACCAATGCTAGGAGTTTGGTAAATAAATTTGATGATTTTGAGGTATTTCTTAAAGCATCAAAGGCGGATATTGTTGGGATATCAGAGACGTGGTGTTACACAGATATAAGAAATGCACAATGTGGTGAGTGCAACGTCTACAGAAAGGATAAAGGCAGGAGGGGTTTCGCTATTAGTTAAGAAACACATAAAATACAAGGCAGTGAAGCCAGTCGACATCGCTGGACAGTGCAGTATCAAGTCAGTTTGGTGTGACATATGCATTGGAAGATCAAAATTGAGAGTAGGAGTGTGCTATAGGCCTAATGACTCTGATGGGTATAAGAAAACGTACAGGGAAATAGAGCAGGCCAGTAAATCAGAGAGTCTTATAATGGAGGATTTTAATTTCACAGATATTGACTGGAATTTGTGGATTTATTGGATGATTCTTTTCTACATCAGCATGTTTGGGAAGCAACTAGAGGGAGTAATATACTTGATTTGATTATCAGTAGTGATTCTTCATGCATTAAGAATCTGCAGATAAAAGAACCACTAGGTGGCAGTGATCACGCTGTGCTGAAGTGGGATAACAATAATGGACCCAACACTGAACAACTCAGGGTTCAGTCCATTATTGTTTTCTGTATTTATAAATATTGATGATGGTATATCAAGTTTAAATGTCCAAGTTTGCAGACGATACAAAGGTTGGCAGTGTTGTTAAGGGCACTAGTGACAGTACACTGTTGCAACAGGATCCAGAAAAGTTGAGCAGATGGGCTGAGAGGTGGCAAATGAAGTTTAACATTGACAAATGTAAAGTACTATATATGGGAAACAGCTACTGCAGAGCAACGTATCAACTCTGTGGTACTACTCTGACAGTGGTAGAGAATAAAAAGGACATGGGGGTAATTGTGCAGCCAGATATGAAGTTCTCTGAGCAGTGCAGACTGGCTGCAAGAGTAATGCATGGTGTCTTGTCAATGATATGCAGGAATTTTTCTAGCAGGGATAAGGAAGCAATTATTCCCATGTATAAGGCAATGGTCAGGCCACACCTAGAGTACTGTATACAGGTCTTGAAGCTTCATTTCAAGAAGGATGTAGAGCTGCTGGAACGAGTACAGAGAAGGGCAACAAGATTAGTGAATGGAACAAAGGGTTGCTCTTATGAAGAAAAGCTTAAGTTTTGCAAATTAGTGTCTGGAGACTAGGCACCAGCAAGGTGTATAAAGCCATGAATGGTTTGAGCATGCTCAATACCAATGGGAATCTTCCTTTTGCTCAGAATAGTCACCTAAGAGGGCATAAATTCAAATTGAGGAAAGACAGAGGTAGGAGAGATGTGCAGAAATTTGCCTTTGGCCAGCGGGTAGTTGGTTGGTGGAACAGACTTCCATCCCTTGTTGTGGAAGTTGCTAGACTAAATAAATTTAAGGCTCAGCTGGACAGGTATTTTGAATGAATGGAGGGGTGAAACGGGAGTGTTTTTTTTTTTTTTTTTTTGGCTGATGCTGCATAAGCTTGCTTTTTTGCATCATATGCCTCTACTAATGCTAATATATTTATTTCATTATAAAAAGGTGTACAGTATATTTTTAATTTTGTGATCTATAATTGTTCATTTAAGTACCTCTATATAAAGAATAATATATAATAGTAATTATAACACACACACAAGAGAATCAGATCTAACAAGCAGAAAATTGAGTAGGGGTGCCACAAAATAAAATACTTAGGGGTGCCGTTATAAAAACAAGGTCGAAAACCACTGATTTAGTAAGTGCTGAAATTTTATTCATGCTAGGCATTAATTAGAACTTGAGTAATTGTGTAGTTATAAAATAAAGAAAAAACATTTTTGAAAACTTTATTCTTATTTAGAGAAATATTTCTCAAATATACAATTAGATCATCAGAAAAGTTATGATCTAATAGTGAACTACATTTCATCATCCAAACTCAATTGCATGGAAAATTTTTAATACATAGCATTTTGCCATCAGTATTTATTGCATTAAATACAGAAGTCTAACTATGTAACATACTCACAAAAAGTGTAACATCAGATGTTCATAATCCTTGTTCTAATTGTATGCACATAGCAAATATGCTTTAGGTATATAAAAATATTATACAGTTCAGCAACCATTAAAATGAGGTTTCATCTAAAGTATAAATTATAGCAAGTATTAATCTCAAAATTGAAAGTCTCATAAAACAATTCATGTACAATTAATTTTTATAATATACAAAGATTTTGGCATTTTTGCCAAATCATATAAAAATAGACACATTTCACCCTACCATTTTAAAGAAAAATTGCTCAAAAATAATTTGTTTACAAATATAAAAAGCTACACACATTAATGTAATATTTGAAACTTAATCTCTATAACACTGTTTTAAACAAAGCTGTCAAGTGAACTCTGTGCAGTTTTTGAACATAAACTTGATTTATGTTCAAATGTTGAACACCAGAATTGCATAATTACTAGTCAATTTCAAAACTGAAAGAAAATTGAAACAAAAGTGACGATGGTTAATTATTTGAAAATCAAATTAATGAACTTTCATTCATTCCACCATGCTGACATATGAAGAGACTGATATTTGATCAAAGGCAACTGAGGCCACATTAATATATTGTGTCCTGAAGGTTGGATTGTTTTGCAAATAGGCATTTATTACAGAAGGGCAGTAAACCTTGGCACTGGTTAAAGAAGCACTGCAGGATCATCTAGACAAGAATTCAGTTATAGCTCAGACGCAGCATGGTTTTGTTAAGGGCAGGTCTTGCCTGACCAATTTGATTGGATACTATGATGTAGTCACAAAAGAACTGGATGCAGGGAATAACTTTGATATTATATATTTGGATCTTAGAAAGGCTTTTGATACTGTTGCACATGGAAGACTGCTGCACAAATTGGAGCAGTGTGGCATTGGAGGCAAATTGCTGCTATGGACAAGGGGATGGTTGAGTGGCAGAAGACAGAGAGTGGTAATCAATGGACACTGCTCAACGTGGACTAATGTTATTAGTGGAGTTCCTCAAGGTTCAGTGTTGGGTCCATTGTTGTTTTCGGTGTTTATGAATGATATTGATGATGGGATATCAAGTTTAATGTCTAAGTTTGCAGATGATACAAAGGTTGGCAGGGTCGTTAAGGGCACTACTGACGCTATGCTGCTGCAACAGGATCTGGAAAGGTTGAACAGATGGGCTGAGAGGTGGCAAATGAAGTTTAACATTGACAAATGTAAAGTACTACATATGGGTAACAGTAACCCCAGAGCAATGTATCAACTCTGCGGTACTACACTGACAGTGGTGGAGAATGAAAAGGACCTGAGGGTAATTGTGCAGGCAGATATGAAGTTCTCTGAGCAGTGCAGACGAGCTGCAAGAGTAGCTCATGGTGTCTTGTCAATGATATACAGGAATTTTTCTAGCAGGGATAAGGAGGTGATTATTCCCTTGTATAAGGCAATGGTTAGGCCACATCTTGAGTACTGTATACAGGTCTGGAGGCCTCATTTCAAGAAGGATGTAGAGCTGCTGGAACGGGTACAGAGAAGGGCAACAAGATTAGTAAATGGAACAAAGGGTTGCTCTTACGAAGAAAGGCTTAAGTTTTGCAAATTACAGAGTCTGGAGACTAGGCACCGGCGAGGTGATCTGATAGAGGTGTATAAGGCTTTGAATGGTTTGAGCATGCTCAATGCCAATGGGATTCTTCATCTTTCTCAGAATAATCACCTCAGAGGGCATAAATTCAAATTGAGGAAGGACGGATGTCGGATAGATGTGCGGAAATTTGCCTTTGGCCAGCGGGTGGTTGTTTGGTGGAACCGACTTCCATCACTTGTTGTTGAAGTTGACAGCCTAAACAAATTTAAAGCTCAACTGGACAGGTATTTCGAACGAACGGAGGGGTGAAATGGGAGAGGGTTTTTTTTTTTTTTTTTTGGCTGATGCTGAATAAGCTTGCTTTCTTGCATCATATGCCTCTACTAATGCTAACCTTACAAGCCATACGTTGTGGCTACTTTAGCCATTTTCAAGATTTCCCATCTTATTCTGACAGGGCATTGTATGTGCAGGTGAAGTCATAAGTCCTTAAAAAAAAAAAAGAGAGGGGGGAGTTACTGTAGAGAAAAATCCAATTATTTCTGTCTCAAACAGATTAGCATATATTAAAATACCCTTGAAAAAAAAAAAAAAAAAGTTTCTTCAGCTATCAATGGGATTCAAATTTTACTCTCAGACAATTAAGAGCCCAAAACAATACATTAAGATATAATAAGTCGCAACTAAAAATACATATTATTGTTAAAAACCAAGAAAACAGTGTGATAATGTCCTACCACCTACATCTCAAACAATTAAATGTTATTTTTAAAGTTTAAATAGCACACAATAATGACCAACGTTGCTACTATTTCAATTGTTCCAAATTCATACCAGAGAAATACAGGCCATTACCACAACATACCTCCAATTAACACAATGAGCATGATTTAGTTGACAAAGCTTTGTCAAAATCTGTAACCAAAGATTAAGAATGTAAAAGGTTACTGTAAATATAATATTTACTGCCACACAAGTTCATACAATACATGTAATGTTATGCCAACTAGCAAATTGTTTAATTAGACATAATTTGCTAGTGCAATTTTTAATAGTTGATTACTGATTTCCTTCTGTTTATTCTGGACAGTATCATATCTCATGTTTAAAAATTGTGTTCAGAGATGAGCGAAATAAATTGATGATGCTAAGGACTTTAGTCAAGTATCGAGTTGATCTTAAAACAAAATTACTTGCTTTACACAATAAATCTTAATTATAGATTTTATATTTTTCCACTAATAATTTAATTTTAACATAATAGCCAATGCTACTTGATACTTAATATATTTATTACAGTAAACTTGTTTTTCATTACATTTGTGCAGACCAGGTATCTATATGCTATGTTTGAGTTAATACCCCAAAATTTAAGATTTATTATTATATAAATGTAGTGGGCAACAATGTAATTTCAGATTAATTTCAAAATAAATGAAAATTTTTGTACTACAAAGCAAAATTTACATTATATTAGACAATACATCTGTGCATATGTGATAGAATATGAAAACTGATTTTCCTGAAGTGCAAGAAGAATTCAGTGCTCAAGATGCTGTAGATCTGAAGTATGCTGTCAACCTACTGTTGATAAAGCAGCATTAGCAATGCAGAGACCTTTAGTGTGGGTTATTTATACTCCAAACTGAAGGTTCTTGACATTCCATACTTTTTCCTAAAATTTTTAGAAAACAAGTGGATAACTATAATGACCACCCTTATACCACGTGAATATTAAGACAGTATTTAGCTATTAACTAAATCACTATACATTAAGGTAACATTTTGGGAATCTTGCCAGAACCCATCCTCAGACCATTCATAGGCCAACAATACATATTGCCAACTTCCTGCATGTCCCAATTCCACGTGCATTTACTGCCACACAAGTGTTTTCCAGAAATTTAGTGGGAATGACAGGATGTGCACAGTTGGAATTGAGACATTCAGCAAGCAAGAGGTTGGCAACAGCCTATGTGTTGCCTGAGGATGGATTCCTGAAACGTTACCCTAATGTATAGTGATTTAGTTAATAGCAAGGATGAGGAGGTGATTATCCTCTTGTATAAGGCAATGGTCAGGCCACACCTTGAGTACTGTATACAGGTCTGGAGGCCTTATTTTGGGAAGGATGTGGAGCTGTTGGGACAAGTACAGAGAAGGGCAACAAGATTAGTGAATGGAACAAAGGGTTGCTCTTACGAAGAAAGGCTTAAGTTTTGAAAATTACAGTGTCTGGAGATTAGGCACCTGCGAGGTGATCTAGGTGACTGAGGTGTATAAAGCCTTGAATGGTTTGAGTATGCTCAATGCTGATGGGATTCTTCCTCTTGCTCAGAATAATTGCCTGAGAGGGCATAAATTCAAACTAAGGAAAGACAGTTGTAGGATAGATGTGCAGAAGTATGCCTTTAGCCAGCGTGCAGTTGATTGCTGGAATAAACTTCCATCTGTCATTTTAGAAGTTGATAGCTTAAATAGATTCAAGGCGGAACTAGACAAACAATTTGGAGAGAGTGGATGGATGAAATTAGATTTTTTTTTTTTTTTTTGCTGATGCTATATAAGCTAACTTTCTTGCATCATGTGCCTTTGCTAATGCTAAACAAACTCTCTCAATATTCACATGGTATAAGAGTGGCCATTACAGAAATCTAGATTCCGTGGAAAACCACCATGTAACATCCTTCAACTATATTAAAAGTACATAAGTTTTGTAATAATGTTTTAGCTGCAAGTTAAAAATTTAGAGTACCTGAGAATACTAAAAATTAGTTCTCAAAGTCAAAAATCTAATTCTGTTAAAATACTATTGAATTCTTTCTGTGGTTTTTGGGCACAGTCAAAAAAAAGAAGCCTGATCTGACAGTTACTGTGACATGACAATACAGGTGGTACCACCTGGATATACAGTACGCTGAATATCAAAATTTGTTATTGATATTAATGATTCTCATACAAAAGTATGAAATGGAATCTAAAATTTCATTGTTCTAAAAAGCAATTATGCCACATGAAAGCTGTATTTACATGGCCAATATTTAAAATGAAAGGGTTCAATAAATAGAGAAATTGTACATATTGAGCAGATTTCTTAGGAATTTTTCAAGATAATTAAGAACAGAACTTTGTTCTGTTTAACAGGTAACTAGAAAATTGTTTTATATTGTTATAAATATGGATAACTACAGAGGGGGAAAGAAAGGAAGCATTTTATTAATGCTATTATTAACCATCTAGCTGGTGCACCAAAAGCCATAACAAAAGCAGGTGTGTGTTGGTATACAAAAGTGCACCAGCTAAATGGTTAAATTCAAACAGGAATCACATTGCTTTAACAAGTTAATCACTGTACTTTTGAATTTCACATAACAGCAAGATACACACTGGTGGTTTTGAAAATACCTTCCAAATTCAAAACACACGTCAAATTAGCTAGAACAGGGTCAATCATAATATCCCAACTTAGACAGTAATTCTTGTTTGTTTTACAAATAATTTCATTTATACTTTAGAGAAAGGCTTGCATCCAAAGAAGCTTATCTACAGCATGCCATTATGAGTCTTCCAATCAGCATTGTCAGAAATAGGGAAAATCACAAATTCTCAGTACTCTGCTTTAAATTAAGAGACATACATATATACAATATATATAAAATATATTTATGAACCAGGTTACAAACTGCAAGTTCATAAACTTGCAGTTTGTAACCTGGTTCATAATCATTTTGCATAATTATTATTACAATTGTAACAAATTCTATCAACAAAAGTTCTCTGAATTACACAAAATATAACAACTGGAACGTTGTCTGGATTTGAGTCTTGATTAAGGTGTTCGGTTGGGCTTATACCAAATGAATAATAAGTTATATGTAATAAAAAGTCTTACTTGCAATTATTTAAAATATGAAAGTGATAATATTTCAAATTATATGCATAATTAAAAATTCTTAATACTTAAGGGGACAGCAGTTGTGCTTGGTGGCATCACTTCAATCAAAAAACACATCAGGAGACTACATTCCTCTCAAAACAAGAAATTAAATCCACAAATAACGCAAGTACTTGCAGAATCATACATTATGAATATATTTCTCATGGAATAATTAAATATCAATTATATATGTATAAAAACAAATTTATTAACACTCATCTACCTAAAGCAAAAAAGTTTATTTCTGCCTGAATATGTCCATAATATTCAAACTGAATATTTACTTTGATTTTAGGATCATTTGGTAGAATATATAATTACAAAAAAAAAAAGTTAGAAACAACTGGAAATCAATGTCAAAACTGAAAAGAACCACATCATAGTTGTCCAGGACAACTTTTTTTTTGTTATTTAGTTAAATACCATAGAAAGAACCATATAAATTAAATTTCACATGATCCTTTTACAGTTTTATTTAGAATTTCACATATTCTCTACAAAAGCTATATCACAACTTGCAGTTTTAATTTCAGTATAGGGTATGGGAACACATTCTCTACACTGAAATTAAACAGAACATACCACTTGGGGAACTTTGTTTTTTTTTTTTTTTTTTTTTTATAGTACCCTTTTTTGGCTTATATACATTGCATGACCAGTTTATTAGGTATATTTCATTATTAAGTATCATCACAGTTGATTATTAGGTATCATCACTATGGCAGTGTTTTTTCAATTTTTTTTGAGTAACAGAATACTAAATCTCTACAATTTTATTTATATTAACATTATTTTGTTCACTCAATTCAATTAAAAAAAAAAGAAACTGTCTTCATGACTATAATACAATATTTCAAACTAATTACATCAATAGAATTTGTTTTTAGTATAGCTATAGCCAGTGGTTTTTTTATAAAAAAAAATAGGTGCCGGTATCCTTTGCTATCAGGAAAAATTGAAAATTAAAAGGATATGAAAAGTACTCTAATTTTTTTTTTCCTGATATTGTTACTTTCATAGTAATGTTTTAGGAATAATAACAAAAAATTTAGTATATTAACACAGTTTATTAAGCATAAAATTTATTATTCAAGTATATAAAAAAATAAGTAAAATGTGAGTAAAATAAGTAAATAAACTGGTCAACTAGAGGGCTAAATTCAGGATGAAGGGTCTGTAGTCATGAATGGTCATTAGTTATCTTTAGATAATAGTCTATCTCAAATAAAGAGATTTATCGTAACTAAAAAAAAAAAAAGTTTCTAGTAAAAGTTTTTTTGGCCTAAAACTGAGGAACTCACAACTAATGAAAACATTATCCATTTGAGTCTTTCCAGTTGTTGTTGACAGACAGACAGACAACCGAGTGACATAAGGGTTAGACTATGGCCCCTAAAAATAAGTACTGTAAAAATAATTTCATAATAAAGTTTTTGTAGAATATTCCAAATTTTTATTAAGTTCTCATCCAACACCCTATGCCAACTTCTTTTATTCCTCTTTGTGTGTCCCTTCCTGAATGACATTTCCAAAGCAGCCACGAATCGACATATTTTGCTGGATCGAAGCGGGTCAGCGGTGAGCTTACAATTCAGTAGTGAAGAAACTGTTTTTGTCATCAACAAAGCTCTGGTTGGGCTAGTGATCAGATTCATTTGTGAAAATCGTAGTTCACATTCACTCAATGAAATTGAGTGAATGTGAACGAATGTGAATGTTTCAGAAGAATCAAATGCTTTGATTCTTCTGAAACCATCTTTTCAATTAGGTATTCCTAAAATCCATGAATTGTATCTCTTTCATTTAACTGCAACCTAATTGACAATTTTCTAACTTCATTTTCACCAAATGCCTACATTTCACGTTTAGAAGGTTTAATACCTTTGAGTTCTCGTCATCAGTATTGTCGTTAGTTTTAAATTTGAATTTTTTTTTCTTTTATTTTTTTTGAAACTGTCCAAAATGTCAGTGTCATTCAGATATTCAGGTACTGTGACCATGTAAACAGAGATAGGGAAAATTTACAGAAAAATGTATATAACGCTTCCGCGAAACAACAGATGATTTGTCGGGGTAAAAGAAAATCACTCTCTCCTAATTCTTGAACAGTTGATTCACAGCAGTGTCCAATCTATGGTCCACCTAGAAAGTGAACTAAAACAGCATTAAATTTTGTTAATTATCAAAAAGATTTTCTCATTAAATGTTTTGTTCAGCAAATGTAATTGTGTATTGTATTTAATAAAATTTTTGAAAAAAATTTTAAATTTTACTTTTACAAGCAACAAGATATGGAAAATGTAACGCTAAAAAAATCTAACTTTGAATTTTTTTTTTTAATATGGCCCCTGTACAGGAAAAGTTTGGACACCACTGCAGTAGAAGGTGGACTAGAGCCCATTGGGAATACCCCTTGATCTGCTCACTGCTGACCAGCACAACTTCACCGTATGTGGGACAGACGGTCGGATAGGTTTTACCAGGTACCACTAAGTTGTAGAATGGTAATCCCTTTAGCTCTCTTAATTCATGCAGCAGCACTAATTGCCTAAAGGCCAGAAATGCAAACAGCGTGTAATAAGTTAATTCTCTCCTAATCCATTTCGCTATATGAAAATTTTCTCGCTCAACGGAAAGTATTTTAAAAGTAACTTCCAAAGGGAATTCAAAACAATTCCCTATAAAAGGACTTCGTTAAACAGAGGTCCGACTGAGTAATTTAGAATTATAAAAATGATTATACAGTTTTATATAGAAAATATCTTAACAACAGACAGTGAAAAATGCAAATTTAGTTAAATAATTTGAAGCTTATTTGAATAGTAGGGAAACATGTGAAAAAAATTTATGGAATATTACAAATTTCCAAGTGCACTGCCTCCACATGTCACGTCACTGTTAATAAAGGTGCCGGTACACCATGCTGTTGCATACCGTCCCAAAAAAAAAAAAAAAAAGCACTGGCTATAACAAGTGTATTTACTTTTTATTTTAAAGTGCATCAAATATCAAAATATAGAAAAGTTCTGTGTAGATAACTATTCTGGCAAAACATTTCGTAGAATACGTGGGATATTCTCACAAAAAACACCAGTTGAAAAAAACCAATCTAAGGAATTAGCTATTCCAACAATGTCATATCCATACCAGGCTATAATAAAGGAGGATGTCAGATATAGAGGAATTTGGTGTGCACCACATAGATGCATACATTCAGCAAGCAAATGTGTATACATTCAACAAGCAAATGTGTCAAGAGTGCATCCTAAATTATTGAGCATAGTAATCTAACTGGCACCAGCTATAATATGCTCCATAGTACTAACTATAATATTGTGTATCCATGTACATACACACACAATACAGTAAGAGAATGGATCAATGGCACAACCTAAGCAATTGAGCATAGTGATGTCTCCAGATGTGCTGGTAACCAATATCACGGACACAGCCACCCTGCTGACATGTACAAGATATCAACCGATGATAGGCCTGTGGCCTGATGTGAGAGGCCAGAGTGAAAAGAATTATGCAGTCTAACAATAGTCAAATGATAGCAAACTATAATAGTGGTATCCAAAGGGATATATAGAATGCACTGGACAGTCATGTGTTGTGCACAGTAGCACACCAGCTTCCTCTTTTGTCAATTAAGAAGCAGCAGCTAAGGGTGAGTACAGAAATGTCAATAGTACACATTTGAGGAGTGGGAAAAAAGTCATTTGGTTTGATGAATCCCAGTTCTAGTTGTTCCCTCAAGACAGCAACATGAATCAATGAAATCAATGAAACCATCAAGATAAAGTCAACAATGCAGGCTGAGAGTAGAAGTTTGGTGTGACGGGGTTCATGAAACTTGTGGATCAATGTCTGAATGCCACAAATCTACTTGAATGTTATTGTCAATTGCATGTATCTCTTCATATTCAGTTTATCTATCTGGTAATGGTTACTTTTAGCAGGATTAATGCACTAAGTCACAAAGCACAGATTTGGACCAATTTTATAATACTTCATTAGCCTGTTCAGTCATCAAATCAACTCTGCTGAACACGTGGGAGGAGGTAAAACAAGCTTTGTGGTAGGATCTACTGCCACCCAATCTAAAACAACTACAGGATGTAAATGAACCTGTATGGGTCAGAATCCATTTAGAATGCCTTTGGCATCCCATTCCCTAACAACTTGAGGCTATTCTGATGGCTAAAGGGATACTACTTATTAGGTCAGTGTACTTAATAAACTAACCACTCAATGCAAATTCCACATGATAGTACCCTTAATACAAAGAAAAAAAGGCATTACAATAAGGAAATAATGAACTATGCATATAGTTCATTATTTTAATCTCCAAAGATAGCAAGTTATCTTGGGTAGCTAATTTGTTAGCAGTTTATTCCAATTCAAGATTCAATGGAAGAGGTAAATAGGGCAAACTCGGACATGCTATTAACAATTGACAACATAAGGAATTCAATCCTAGCCTGAACAGCTACTAGTAAAATCTATTTACTAGTTATACAAATAAATACAATATATTAATACTTAATAATACAAATACTTGTAGATGAAGTAAATAGCACCAAACTTAATACTTGTGGATCTGATTGAAGAATAATATGTTGGCAGTTTATTCCCTTAATTCCTGAACATTTACTAATAAAATTACTAAAAATAATAAATAATTATAATATCCCCAACAAAATAATATATCAATATTCAATAATAGAAATAATATAGTATATGAGTTAGACTATAACTTCATTTTAAATTTAATTTAGACAGAAATTCTAACAACTGTGGCATCTAATACTTTATGATAACATAGGATATCTCAAAGAAAGTTCCAATAAAACAAAATTAAATTCTTTGCACATCACCTAAAAATAAAGGTCTGAGCAACAAGCATTATATGATGCTGTACACCATTACTAAGACAAATTAAATACAGTATTTACATAATTTCATTCTTTATACAGTTATCCTTGCCAAAACATTCTTACTGAAAAATGAATATTTAGAACTTAACAGTCACAAGAAGAAAAAAAAAAAAAAAAACGGCAAAAAACGTGCCATATTCTATTCAAGTTAATTTCAGTCCATAAAATTCATCCTTAGTTTTATAATTACCATAAAAAATGACCCTTGAGCTATTATGAGGACAGATTTTTGGAAATTTGTTTTTATGACTGAACAAATGTCAAATTACTATTGTTACAAAAGTAGATTATACACATTAAAATAAGGAATGAACATATTTTTAAGGGCTAATTAGTTCTCAGTGAGCCAAACATCCATGTTTATATCCAAAAGCAGTCTATTAGTTAGTGTTATTAGCACAGGAAAGTAAACTTTTTTTTTTTTTTACACAGTGAAGCAGCAGAGCTATCATCACAGTTACCTATAATAAAAATGACTATATCATGAAAATTTCCAATCCTAAAGGTGGCAGTTAACTCTCAGATAGATGCCTTAAAAAGCATTAGAAGCAGGCACATTGGTGTACATTGCTCAAAGTCTTTTTTTTTTAATTTCTAAAATTTAGAAATTTTAGAAATTTTAAAATTGTGTAATTTTAAACTTTAACCATCATTTTAGCATAAGGAATATAATTATACTTGGCACAAGCAGTTTTACATGAAGCTGCACATGGCACTATTTAATATATTTCTGGAAAAAAAAAAAATAATAAATAAAAAAAAATAAACCAATTGAAATATAGATCATTGCTTATTATTTTAACATCTGTTTAAAATTTTAAATAGAAATTTAAATTTATATTTAAAAATTAAAGTTTAACTGGTCATCCAGTTAAAGCAGGCATATTTGTGTACTTTGAACAAGAGTTTTTTTTTTTGAGTTATATAACAATGATACAGATCAAATGAATTTTAGTAGAAATACTAAAATTCATCATTTTTTTTAAATGTATAAAGCTTCTAATATGTTTACTTGACAGCTAAATGATAAAACAAGCTAAAGAAGATGCGGACCAAATAAGGAAATGAAAACAGACTAATCAGGCAACTCAACAGAATGTCAACATAATTGAAGTAAAAGATTGGTCAGTTGGCTGATTGTGTTCAATGGCACACTGGCAGCTTAGGCCAAAATGCACCAAGTCAAAAAGAAAAAGATGAACTGCTAGATATGTGAAGTTTATATGGTACAGTTATAACAGATTTTACATAAGATCTGGAAGTATTACAAAGCAGATCCCCGCATAGTATTAACTGATCCAAATGCAGAACTCTGCATTTGGATCAGTCAACTGAAACTAATTCCAATTTCTTTTTTTAAAGGTTGGCTGTTCAAGCTAACCCCCCGCCCCATCATAAGTTAATAATAGTATGTTCGGCATTATGCATACATGCATAAAGTAGACAATCTTGGTATATTGCTTGCTCTACATATATAATTGTTATTGTTGGGTCATATCATATCACTAAATGGGCACCCAGTTAGCATAAGTTATAATATGTCTGAAGTACAAATACCTATAAAATATGAGAATATTTTAATAAGAACTGATAAAACAATAGGTAACAATACAAATAGGACTGTGGTATATATCAACAGACACAGATTTGACCCATCTGATTTATGGATATAAAAATGGTTAACTTAAAGACAAATAACATTAAGATTTAATATTAAAACTATTTGTTAATCGTTTTAATATTAAATGATAATGTTTGCAATTAATTATATAGTCATGACTATATTGCAAACATATAATGGTACACATTTATTCAGAATAATACTTATGCAAAGAAATGAATTATTTCTAGTCCTATACAACGCCCTTCATTACAAAACTATCTCAGCCAGAGAACTCCAGCAAAATTGTCTATTGTTATTTAAAGACTTAATGGCACTAGACTGCTGAGGTTATACTGCACTATGTAGTCCAGTTTAAATGTAATACTATGAATTTGTATTTTGACTGAGAAGCTAATCGCTTACATTTAATCTAATGAAAACAAATTCAAGTTAATCACTCAGAACCAGTTAAGATTCAAAATCCTATAAATTTATATTGATAGGTAGCACATTTTAAAAACAGGCTGCAAAATTAGACTAAACAGTGAAATAAAAAATGGATTTTTCAATGATTATATAATTCCTTCTATAGTGATATTTCTTCCTCCAATAGGCAACAGAAGTTACATCACCAGATATTGACTAAGTGTTCTTTGACAATAAAAACTAATACAATGCTTTGATCTATTAATTTTAACAAATGTCAACTCATTAACATTTGTCTAATGACAAACTTACATCTGTTAACAGACAAATCTGCTCATTCTTAGGCTCAGACAACAGACCTTGGTGTTGAAATCCCTGCTAATGATCCTCAATGGACAAATAAGCCATCTCCTCTACAATATGCCCTCTATAACTGGACTCATTGTAGAGATTTTTCTTCAATATTTTCATTCCAGCTTTTAATCATACAAAGCTGTGGGTTGAAAGGATGAAGATATGTAGGAACAAGTGAAACACAGAAAAAATAAAAATATATATCACAGGATCAAGCAACAAGGAATGAATGGCATAAATTTTAAAATCACAATAAATAAAAGAACACAATTTGAAAAAAAAAAAGCTAAAAATTGCATTTTTTTATTAAAAAAAAAAAATTTTAAAAACCTGTTATTTAATAGGCACTGAACAAGCAACTGTGTTCCATTTCAGGGCAAAAGTGATAGCCTAAAAACAAGATTGTCTATTGATATTTACTTAACATTTACCTAATGACAGATGTCAGTCTGTCATTAGACAAATGTTTAGGGGCTTAGAGGGGAACAGGTATCCCGTGTGTTATCAGACACTCAAGTCTAAAACACTGATGGATCCAATATCTTTCTATTACAGAAGATTTAGGAGAAGTCTGGTTGGCCTGCCTCCCTAAAATCCACTCATGCACACCTTCTCGATGGTAAGCCCTGTTATGTCACTTAGGTGGCAATGAACGTGTAGAGTGGTTCTCTTCAAGATGCCTGGTCAGCGTGAAGACAACCCTCCAGCATATGACAGCACAACAAAATAAATGGCCCTCAGTCCCCAGCAGCTTTCACTCCCCCTCTTACGGCAGCGAGAGGATCAGAGTGGAAACAGAGGGTGCTGAGAATCTCTGGGTATGACCAGGCTGCCATGCACGGAAACTGAACTTGGCCTGTTATAACGTAAGATCACTCATCGGTGAAGACAGGATATTAGAGCTGGAAAAGGAATTAGAAAATGTGAATTGGAATATCATCGGTTTGGCTGAAACAAGAAGAAATGAATCACTTAAGTTTATCAAGTGGAAATCTGCTGTACACCGATGGAAACAGTGAAAGGAGTGAAGGTGGAGTTGGGTTTCTGGTCCATAAAGATTTAAAAAACATTTTGGAATTCAAATGTACATCACCAAGGGTGTCAAGAATAATACTCAAGATTTCTAAGAGGTACAAGCTAAAGGTTATAATGTTTTATGCACCAACATTGAGCCATGATGATGAAGAGGTTGAAGAAATGTACACCGAAATTGAGTCTTCTATATGAGCAGAAAACCGACTACACTATTATTATGGGGGACTTCAATGCTAAGGTTGGAAAAAGACAAAACATCGCAGAAAGGGGAACTATAGGAAATTTTGGAATTGGTGAAAGAAATGAAAGGGGCGAAAGACAAGTGGAATTTGCAGATTCTCAAGGATTGTCAGTAATGAACACTTTTTTCAAGGAAAGGGTGAACAGAAAGTGGACATGGAAGAGTACAAATGGATTAACAACTAATGAAATAGACTTCATCCTCACTAACAGAAGATATATTGTGAATGATGTTACCGTACCGAATAAGGAAAATGTTGGAAGTGATCACAGAATGGTAAGATGTACATATGATACAGATGTAGGAAAGGAAAAAACTGACTCGAGTAAATAATACAAAGGTCTTTGAGATAACAGAAGAGGAGAAAAAGTAGTATGTACTGGAACTTGAGCATTGGGAGATCAAAATTGAGTAGGAGTGTGTTATAGGCCTAGTGACTCGGATGAGTATAATAAGAAACTGAACAGGGAAATAGAGTGGGCCAGTAAATCAGAGAGTTTTATAATGGGGGATTTTAATTTCCCAGATATGACTGGAATTTGTGGGTTGGTCACTCACATTAGCAAGGCTTTTGTGGATTTATTGGATGATTGTTTTCTACATCAGAATGTTCAGGAGGCAACTAAAGGGAGTAATACTCTTGATCTGATTATCAGTAGTGATTCTTCATGCATTAACAATGTGCAGATAAAGGAACCACTAGGTGGCAGTGATCAGTGTGCTGAAGTGGGATTTACTAAAAGAGGTACCTACGATCAACGGTAAAGGGAAGGGTTATTGCTTTCGTAAAGGCGACTACGATGGTCTGAGACAATATTTAAATTCTATACAGTGCGACCAACTGATGATGTTACCAACAGCAAATTCAAAATGGGAAGCATTCAAAGAACTTATCTTAGAAGCTACTAGGCTTTACATACCAACTAAGAAATATTGTTCAAGGTTTAGGCCTAAATGGATGTCAGATGAACTAATGAGACATATGGCAGAGAAGAAAAATGCATGGGATACATATAAATTAACATGTGACACAGAAGCCTATGATAGATATAAGCTGGTCTGTAACCAAGTTACAAAGGAGGTTTGGCAGGCGAAGGCAGATTATGAGAAATCTTTGGCAAAGGATGCAAAGAAAAACAGCAAAGAATTCTTTACATGTAAGCTCTAGAAGAAAGGGGATGAATCAAATTGGTCCACTTGATATCGATGGTTCAACTGTTGATGATCCTGCTCAGGTAGCTAACATAGTTTGTTAGCTACCTGAATATTTTGCTAGCAATGAATTTTTTTGTTAGCAATGAATTTTTTGCATTGACATTCACACATGAGGAGTTATTCAGCGAGGGGAATGCCAGAGGTGTATTCAACTCTGGCAGTAAGCTAGATAATCTTGTAATAACTGAGAGTAAAGTGGTGGAGAAATTGTTGAAGATAAACACAAGAAAGGCACCAGGGGTGGATGGGTTCTCTCCAGTTATATTAAAGGAGGCAGCAAAGGAAGTAAGCAAACCCTTAGCCATAATCATGAGAGCTTCCTTGGACTCAGGGGAGGTCCCCATAGACTGGGGATGTGCAAACGTGACCCCAATTGACAAAGGAGGATCAAAGGCTGACACAAGTAATTATAGATCTGTGAGTTTAACTTCTGTTCCAGGAAAATTAATGGAGGGACTGATTAAAGAAGAACTGCAGAATCATCTAGACAAGACTTCAGTTATAGTTCAGACACAGCATGGTTTTGTTAAGGGAAAGTCTTGTTAAGGGAAAGGCTTTTGATACTGTTGCACATGGAAGACTGCTACACAAATTGGAGCAGTGTGGCATTGGAGGCAAATTGCTGCTATGGATAAAGGGGAGAAGACAGAGTGGTAATCAATGGACACTGCTCATCGTGGACTAATGTTATTAATGGGGTCCTTCAGGGTTCGGTGTTGGGTCCATTATTGTTTTCTGTATTTATAAATGATATTGATGATGGTATATCAAGCTTAATGTCCAAGTTTGCAGATGATACAAAGGTTGGCAGGGTTGTTAAGGACACTACTGACGCTATGCTGCTGCAACAGGATCTGGAAAGGTTGAGCAGATGGGCTGAGAGGTGGTAAATGAAGTTTAACATTGACAAATGTAAAGTACTACATATGGGAAACAGCAACTCCAGGGCAACGTATCAACTCTGTGGTACTACACTGACAGTGGTAGAGAATGAAAAGGACCTGGGGTAATTGTGCAGGCAGATATGAAGTTCTCTGAGCAGTGCAGGCGGGCTGCAAGAGTAGCTCATGGTGTCTTGTTAATGATATACAGGAATTTTTCTAGCATGGATAAGGAGGTGATTATTTCCTTGTATAAGGCAATGGTCAGGCCACACCTTGAGTACTGTATACAGGTCTGGAGGCCTCATTTGAAGAAGGATGTAGAGCTGCTGGAATGAGTATAGAGAAGGACAACAAGATTAGTGAATGGAACAAAGGGTTGCTCTTACGAAGAAAGGCTTAAGTTTTTCAAATTACAGTGTCTGGAGACTAGGCACCGGCGAGGTGATCTGATAGAGGTGTATAAAGGCTTGAATGGTTTGAGCATACTCAATGCCGATGGGATTCTTCCTATTGCTCAGAATAATCTCCTGAGACGGCATAAATTCAGATTGAGGAAAGACAGATATATGGAAATTTGCCTTTAGCTAGTGGGTAGTTGGTTGGTGGAACTGACTCCCATTGCTTATTGTGGAAGTTGATAGCCTAAATAAATTTAAGGCTCAGCTGGACAGGTATTTCGAACGAATGGTGGAGGGGTGAAATGGGAGTGTGTTGTTTTTTTTTTTTTTTGGCTGATGCTGCATAAGCTTGCTTTCTTGCATCATATTCCTCTACTAATGCTAAAAGAAAGGTTTTAAGTAGTGGAGAAATATCATCAGGATAAACTTCTAATGTCAGCATTTACGTTTCATAATGAAAATGGCATAGCTGTCATGTAATTGCATGCAATTCTCTCTCTCATGGGTCAGTAGTTAAAATCATTCAAGTAATACTGTTTAATCCTTTGTGAAATGTTTTGTTTGGGAAATTTATAAATAAAATTTTCATTTACTTGCAAGATGGCTGAGGCCATAAGAGTTTACTGCAATTGTATAAATAAATATATATATATTTTAATTATATAGAATAGCCAGAAATTTCAGCACTACAGTTCATAATTGGCTTTGTATTTTTGTGCCATTGTACGAACTAGAATCTGCAACTTCCTTACTTGTGGCCACAAACTGCTGAAATTTTTTACATCTAAACCTGAAATGGTATTCCAGCTTGCTGGGTTTGAATAAAAAGCAAAAGATATTATAAATAAAAATCACTTGAATATCATGGATAACAGTTAATATGAAAAAGGATCATTACACTTGGAAACTGGAAATTAAAAATAAAAAGTTGAAAGAAAACTTGGAAGAAAGTTCCCAAGGATGTCACCATGCCAAAATAGATAAACAAAAGAATTGTAATATTCCATCCCCCTCCTCAACAACAAATTTAAACACCTTATTATCTTATTAAAATAAATTAAAAATGAAATCAATTTTTTTCATTCTCAATGAAAAAAAAATTCTGAACTCATTGTAAAGTGCTATTCAAATTTTTTTTTTCTTTTGTCTTTGTGAAGTTAGTGCAGTCCCATGCTGGTTTGGTGCAACCTAACAAAAGTATTTTGCATTACCTAAAATTTATGCCTATATAAAGAACTATTTTTAATATAAAAGTAGTTTTGTTTAAAGTTAATTGAAAAATATACACACAAAAGTTAATATAAAGGTTCCTAGCAGAGAGGGACTAAATACAAAATGAGCTATGAACCACCCTAGAACAATCAAATGAATAATTATTCAAAATACGACTAATGCAAAACTGGGAAAAAAAAAAAAAAAGCTGCTTTTGTTATATCAAACATCACAAAACTGACTGCATATGCAGTTTTTAAATAGTAGCAAATGCCACTAAAAGTTTTTTTTTTTAATAAAATAGAAATTGTTATCTGCACCTTATGAATAATAAATTTTAATAAATTAAAAATGCAGCATAAATGAAATCAATTAAATCTGAAATTGTAATATGCTATTCAAGTATTATGCTGCAGGACACAGTAAAGATATATAGAGATTATTATTAATTTTGAAAATAAATAGTTAGAGTTTAACCAGGTCTTATTAACAAATTGTAAATAAATGTACCGACATATCCATATTTTTTTCCACTTTATACATACCAATATTCTCAAAATAATGTTTTCTTCATTCCTTCAGATTAAGTGAAAAGTAAAATTCATGTACATATAATGGAATGAAAGAGCTTTGAGCTTGTAGAAAAGAAAAAAAAAAAAAGAAAAATAACAAATATACATAGTGATGGCATTCCAAAAGTAGACCTATAGAATTATACATTTCCTCATTCTAGTTTGTCCATTTTTGGTACTGTTGTTTGTTTTTTTGGATTCTTCTAATTTGGATTTCTTAATTTCATGCAGAAGACTATAAAAGACCTAGACAAATAAAATAAGCATACTAAATAAATGTCAAGCATCACTATTTATAGATACAATTGTAAAGATTCATAAAATAAATATCTTGAAACCCCACCTGGAGAATTTTTATAAACACATGAAAAGTAAAATAAATACAGTAGAGTCAAAAATCCAAATGCCAATAATCTGAACGAGCCAGCACTTATTTTTTATGCTGGTGCCATAAAATAATTACAGCAAGTGCCGGTTATTGTGATCATTTTTAAATTGAATATTGATTCTATTAAGCGAAAAATCAGAGGAATATTATCCTGAGGCTATAAAAATGAAGATATAAAGCACAAATTTATACTTTTATTACATTATCAATTAACAAAATTAAATGATACATGAAAATCGACAAAAAAACTGAATGCTGTCCAACTCAATTACTCTTGCTGAAAACAGTGAGAGATCTGGCAGCAATGAAATGAAGTTTGAAAAAAATAAGTAATTATTTTCGTTAAAGGCCTATACATGTGTTATTGTGGCTGAAAGTTCCTTTTTTTTTTTGTTACCTATGAATAAATCTGAAATATGTAAGTACAATAACTCAGTGTTACTTACTAAACTTTTTTTTTTTTTTTAGTCTGCAAACAGTATTTTTGAAAAGTTCAAAAATCCGAACAAATCTGAAGTCCGAACTACCCTGGTCCCAATTAGTTTGAATTATCGACACTCTAAGATACATACATATATAGCAACTATAAAATAATTTCCTGACTTCAAGGTCTCATATCTCTCAAAGCACTTATTGGAAAGAACTGAAATTTTGAAATATTCCTATATGTCCAACTTTCTGTGGTAGCCTAGTGGGCATGATACATTGGTCTGCCATTTGTTTGGAGAAGTCTGGTTTTGATTCCTGTCAACAACTGGAGAAATTTTTAGTCCTCTTCATATTGCAAACTGTGGTTAATAGATTTCATATGGAGGGTATAAGGCCCTCTCTCCCAAATTATTCTGGGTTTTTCAATCTGTGAAACATGCAAATCTGCAATTGGACACTTTTACAGACATAGTATTATGGTAATGGAGCATGCTTGGGGGATATTAATGCCAATTAGGCATGGAATAAATTAGAAATATAATCTACATTATTGCATAGAAAAGTTAGAATTTATGCTACTAGGTGTAGGACAGCTATTTATTAACCTTTGCAAAGAGCAAAGCAATCATTTATTCCATGATGAATGCAACATGGCAAGTAATTGAAGTACTGGTATACAATACAGAGATGTAATGCCTGAAGCCTTACTGTGCACACACAGTGTTTAACGTGTTTATATAATTGCTATTGTAGTAATTTGGGCTTGATATCGATGGTTCAACTGTTGATGATCCTGCTCAGGTAGCTAACAAACTAAATGAATATTTTGCATCTACATTCACACGAGTTATTCAGGGAGGGCAATGCCAGAGGTGTATTAAACTTTGGCAGCAGGCTAGATAACCTTGTAATAACTGAGAATAAAATGGAGGAGACATTGTTGAAGATAAACATAAGAAATGCACCTGGGGAGGATGGAATCTATCCAGTTATATTAAAGGAAGCAGCAAAGGAAGTAGGCAAACCCATAGCCATAATTATGACAGCTTCCTTGGACTCAGGGGAGGTACCCATGGACTGGAAATGTGCAAATGTGGCCCCAATCCACAAAGGAGGAGCAAAGGGGGAGACAGATAATTACAGACCTGTTAGTTTAACTTCTGTTCCAGGGAAATTAATGGAGACACTGGTTAAAGAAGCATTGCAGGATCATCTAGACAAGACTTAAGTTATAGCTCGGGCATAGCATGGGTTTGTTAAGGGGAAGTCTTGTCTAACCAATTTGATTGGATACTATGATGTAGTCACAAAGGAACTGGATGCAAAGAATAATTTTGATATCATTTTTTTGGATCTTATAAAGGCTTTTAATACTGTTGCACATGGAAGACTGCTGCACAAATTGGAGCAGTGTGGCATTGGAGGCAAATTGCTGCTATGGATAAAGGGATGGTTGAGTTGGAGAAGACAGAGTGGTAATCAATGGACACTGTCCTTCATGGACTAATGTTATTAGTGGAGTCCCCCAGGATTCAGTGTTGGGTCCACCATTGTTTTCTGTATTGATTAATGATATTGAGGATGGTATATAAGGCTTAATGTCTAAGTTTGCAGACGATACAAAGGTCGGCAGGGTTGTTAATGACACTTACACTGCTGTAAGAGGATTTAGACAAGTTGAGTTAGATGGGCTGAGAGGTGGCAACTGAAGTTTAACATTGACAAATGTAAAGTACTGCACATGGGAAGCAGTAACTCCAGAGTAAGGTATCAACTGTGTGGTACTACACTGACAGAGGTAGAGAGTGAAAAGGACCTGGGGTAATTGTGCAGACAGATATGAAGTTTTCTGAGCAGTGCAGACGGTCTGCAAAAGTAGACCATGATATTTGTCAATGATATACAGGAATTCTTCTAGCAGCGATAAGGAGGCGATTATTCCTTTGTATAAGGCAATGGTCAGGTCACACATTGAGTACAGTATACAGTTCTGGAGGCCTCATTTTAGGAAGGATGTAGAGCTGTTGGAATGAGTATAGAGAAGGGCAACAAGATTAGTGAATGGAACAAAGGGTTGCTTAAGGGTTTGTCCTTAACAAACCCACGTTAAGGGAAAGTCTTGTCTGACAAATTTGATAGGATATTATGATGTGGTTCAAAGGAACTGGATGCAAAAAATAATTTTGATATAATATATTTGGATTTCAGGAAAGCTTTTGACACTGTTGCACATGGAAGACTATTGTACAAATTGGAGCAGAATGGTATTAAGGGTAAGTTGCTACAATGGATAAAAGGATGGTTAAGTGCGAGAAGACAGAGGGTGGTAATCAATGGGTGCTGCTCTTCGTGGACTAATGTTATTAGTGGAGTCCAACAGGGTTCGGTGTTAGGTCCACTGTTGTTTTGTATATTTATCAATGATATTGATGAAGGTATATCAGGCTTAATGTCGAAGTTTGCAGATGATACAAAGGTTGGCAGGGTTGTTAATGACAATAATGGCAGTGTGTTACTGCAACAAGATCTAGATAATTTGAGCAGATGGGCTAAGAAGTGGCAACTGAAGTTTAACCTTGACAAATGCAAAGTACTGCATATGGGTAGAAGTAACCCCAGAGAAACATACCAACTGTGTGGTACTACGCTTAAGGTGGTAGAAAATGAAAAAGATCTGGGCTGTCATTTTAATTGAGATGAGTAAGCAGAGGGTGAAGATCTGTTCTGTGACTTTTCTGTAGTTTAGAAGTTTGGTAATATCTGAAGCGTGTGTAAGGGGTGAAAGTTTGCTTGAAGAGCACCCAACAAAGAAGCCAACAGATGAAATGGTTTTTGGAGTGGTTTTCATTTCCAACACCCAGATTTCAGATCCATAGGTGATGACTGGCTGAAGAAACCAGTAAATATACTGAAGAGTGTACTCAGACTCTGTGACAAAGAATTGTTGTGGAAGCCATCTGGATTGGCAGACCTTGTTGTGAATATCCGCAACAAAGTGTTTAAAGCTCAGTTTAGGGTGGAAGATGACTGCGAGATCTGTGCTCCATGGATTTTCAGGTTTAGTTGAGTTGTGTGTGATTCGAGTGAGAACACCTTTTGTGCAGATTTATTTGGATTAATCTTAAGAGAGAATTATGCTAGGTATGTAACAAGCTTCTTTAAGCTGTTGACTGTTTTGGAAGCAGTCCCAGGTCGGTCGGTCTCATGAATCCAATAGAGGAGCTTCAAATTATCTGGTTAGCTGAGAAAATCCATTTGCTAGCACAGGAATGGGTGGATGGCAGCCATAAAGAGGAGCCCAGAGAGGACTCCACCCTGGGGAGTCCTCTCTGGGCTCCCCAGGGTGGAAAGATTTTTTTTATTCACAGTCAGGTTAAGAGCCTTGGTTATAAGAACCAACATTAATTCAAGGATATTGCCTTTGATCTGGTATCCCTCTTCGCATAGCTGAAGGAGGAGGCAGATGTCAATGCAGTTGAAGGCAGACTAGATATCTAGATAAACAATTGCCATCTCCACTCTATCTTGCGGAGCCTCCAGAATGGTGCTGGTGGTTGCCAGCAGGTTGGTGATGGTGGACCTGCATTTCAGTGCATAATGGATGAATTGTTAATCACATGGGAGAACCTGGTTGGTTAAGATGGGAAGAAGGCGCTTCTTCATGACTTTGAGGATACATCATTACATGATGCTTTCATAACTGGCCTGAACTGTGATAGTGAGGTGGCTTCATGTGTTTTTGGAATTGGCTGAACTATATATTGGTTCCAGGCTGTTGGGAAACTTTGAGTTATGAGAATTCCATTTAGGATTCCTAAAAGGGCATCTATGATGAAAAACTTACGCTCTTAAGGATAAATTCTGGGATCCCATCAAATCCAGCGCATGATGTTGGTGGGATACTAATGATGGCCTGGCCTGGATGAGCTCTTTTTGTAATGATGATGGATGCAAGGGTATCTTGCTGACAACTGTTGTGAATGTTCTGTCATATCTCCACTTGGAGAAACTTATGGTGCAGAGCTTGCTGCTGTTTTGTGTTGCCTTCTTTTACACTTTCACATTCCACAGGTGTTATTACTTTTTCAAGGAAATTTGTTCATATTGAGCCTGTTCCTAAAAAGGGAAACAAATCCCTCCCAACCATCTCCACATTGTGCTTAGTTCTACTCTTTTGAAAGTAATGGAACATCCATCAACTGACAACTCTTAAAACTATCTCAAAACCTTCTATTTGATCAATGATCACCAGTATGGATTTCATGTGTTGATTCACTGATAGTGGATTTATATTACTCATCTTTGGATAAATTCAATGGAAAAAAAAGTTTGGTGAAACTCAAGCAGTTGCTCACAACACTTCCAAGGTTACTAATCACATTTGACATAAAGGTCTACTATACAAGCTGCCACTTATAGAATACCACCTGTATTTGCAATTAGGTAGCCAGTTTTCTCTCTGACCACCCACTGCTCATGATGCTGGATGTTTTTGTCTTTCACCTTCTCAATTAATGCTGGTGTTCCCAAGGTTCAGTTTTTCTTCCACTCTTTCCTTTTGTATATTAATGACCTTTTTTTTTCCCACAGTTTTTCTGATAACACAAAATTTCACCAGGACTGTGTGATGGTATCTGGGGGGGACCAAGATATATTGTTTGTTTTGTGAAGCCCCTTTCTTTTCTTAAACTATAACCATTCAAGAAATGTTTGATGCCTCTTTTGTCTCAAGGCCCGGATGCACTGCATCCAATGCATCCCCTCCCCTTTGCATGGTCCTGCATTCTACCTTCCAGTTTCAAAAACTTTGCACTGCACACAGAGCTTCAACTTCTCGAATATCCACTACCAATTTTCTTAAATATTAAATGTCAACCTCCAGGTAGTTCTCCAATGGGACAAAAAGAGTCTACTGCTCCCATTCTCATCTTCAATGACCTGAGATTTCTGTATAAGATCACAACATTCAAGTTATTTCTTGAATTAATCATGCATGGTAATGCATGACACTTTTTTTTTTTTTTTATGTGTATAATGAAATTCCAACACAAAAGGGTAGTAGAACCAATAGCCCACAGTACTGTGCACAATTTGGGAAGACAAGATTCTTGTTGATGTTAGACTTAATTCTGAAGATTTTAAATTTTTTAGGAATGTGGGTAAAGGAAAGTTCTACCAAATAATCTCTATTAGGGATTACCCCGACTTATCTCTCGTGGCATAATCACATCACAAATATTGCTTCCTCTGCATAAAAAAACTTATTCTAAACAGCTACTGACAGTGTAAAAATCTCAAATATCCACCCTACTATGAAATATTGTTCCCATGAATTGGCATCTGTAATTTCACCACTGTCTTCTACAAGTATGTGCACTAACCAGTCAACTTGCATTCACTACCAACTTCAAACTCACAATAACTTTTCTTCATTCATCACTTCTACTTCTGTTATTTGGTAGAACTTTCCTTTACCCACATTTTCTAAAAAATTTAAAATCTTCAAAAATTTAAGTCTAACATCAACAAGAATCTTGTCT
Source organism: Mastigoproctus giganteus (assembly GCF_048544385.1). Lineage (NCBI taxonomy): Eukaryota > Metazoa > Arthropoda > Arachnida > Uropygi > Thelyphonidae > Mastigoproctus > Mastigoproctus giganteus. The sequence continues at coordinate 263,148,917 of NC_143576.1, read as the reverse complement.
TCCCAAATTGTGCACAGTACTGTGGGCTATTGGTTCTACTACCCTTTTGTGTTGGAATTTCATTATACACATAAAAAAAAAAAAAAAAAGTGTCATGCATTACCATGCATGATTAATTCAAGAAATAACTTTAATGTTGTTTATTTGTACTTTAGCACAAGAGACTGGTATGCAATCTGAAACATATTAGGATTACAAGCAATACCTTTAGACATATTGTGAGATGGCTAGGGGACAGGAAGCAAAGGGTTATAAATTAATGGTTAGTCTTCAGAAATGGGTAGAGTAAAAAGTAGGGTTCTCAGAGATACATACTGGGACCACTCCAATTTCTTAAATAACAGTGATGAAGGGAAACATGGAGTGATGTCAAAATTTGTAGAAGCAAAGATAGATTGGTAAATATTGGCACCAGGCAGTGCTCTTTCAGTATATCTTGGAGAAAATTTAGGGATGGTCAGATGAATGAAAGCTGTTTAATAAAGCAAAATGGAAAGTTTTATACTTTGGGAAAGAAACACTAAAATCATTGGTGGGGGAAGTTAGAAACAGCAGTGAAGAAAAGGAATTCAGATGGAGATGACGTTCTCTACACAGTCATCAAATAATGTCCTATAGTGTTCCAGCATTAGTAGTGGTAAATAATGAAAGAAAGCAAGCTTATACTGTATCAGCCATAAAAAAACTACTTCCCACATCATCTATCCTTCTCTCCAAATCTATCTTGTGGTTTGGTCACTCGCACACCAGCAAGACTTTTGTGGATTTATTGGATGACTGTTTTCTACAGCAAAATGTTCGATAGGCAACCAGAGAGGGTAATACTCTTGATCTGATTATCAGCAGTGATTATTCATGCATTAAGAATTTGTAGATAAAGGAACCACTGGGTGACAGTGATCACAATGTACTGATGTAGGAATTACTTAAGGATATAACTACCATTAACAAAAGGGAAGTGCTTTTGCTTTCGAAAAGGTGACTACAGGGGTCTCAGATAATTTTTAAATTCTGTACAGTGGGATCAACTGATGATGTTACCAACTTTGAATTCTTAATTTTGGAGGCTGCTAGGCTTTTCATTCCAACTAAGAAATACTGTTCAAGGTTTAGGCCTAAATGGATGTCAGTTGAACTAATGAGGTTTGTGGCAGAGAAGAAAAATATATGGAATGCATATAAAGTATCAGGTGACACAGAAGCCTATGGCAGATATAAACTAGTCTGTAATAAAGTCACAAAGGAGGTTAAGCACACGAAGGCATATTATGAGAAATCCATGGCAAAGGATGCAAAGAAAAACAGCAAAGATTTCTTTACTTATGTAAACTCAAGAGGGATGAATCGGATTGGACCACTTAACATAGATGGGTTGACTATTGATGATCATGCTCAGGTAGCTGATAAACTGAATGAGTATTCTGCATCAACATTCACACATGAGGAGTTATTCAATAAGGGAAGTGCCAGAAGTTTATCAAACTAACAGGGTGCTAAGTGATTTTGTAATAACTGAGAGCAAAGTGGAGGAGAAATTGTTAAAGTTAAACATAAAAAAGGCACCTGGGGTGGATGGGATTTATCCAATTACATTAAAGGAGGCAGCAAAGGAAGTAAGCAAAACATTAGCCATAATTATGAGAGCTTCTTTGGAATCCGGGGAGGTCCCCATGGACTCTAGGTTTGCAAATGTATCATCAATTCACAAAGGGTGTTCAAAAGGTGACACAGGTAACTATAGACCATTTAGTTTAACTTGTGTTCCAGGGGAAACAATGGAATCACTGGTTAAAGAAGCATTGCAGGATCATCTAGACAAGACTGCAGTAATAGTTAAGACAGCATGAGTTTGTTAAAAGATAGGACTTATCTGACCAATTTGACTGGATACTATGATGTGGTCACAAAAGAACTGAATGCCAAAAATAATTTTGATATCAATTACTTGGACTTCAGGAAAGCTTTTGATACTGTTGAACATAGAAGACTCCTGTACAAATTGGAGAGCTATAGCATTAAGTGTAAGTTGCTACAACGGATAAAGGGATGGTTGAGTGGGAGATGATAGAGTGGTAATCAATGGACACTGCTCTTTATGGACAAACGTTATTAGTGGAGATCCCCAGGGATCGGTGTTGAGCCCATTGTTGTTTTGTATATTTATCAATGATATTGATGAAGGTATACCAAATTTAATGTCCAAGTTTGCAGATGATACAAAGGTTGGCAGGGTTTTTAATGACAGTAAAGGCAGTATGCTACTCCAACTGGATTTAGATAAGTTGGGCAAATGGGCTGAAGTGGCAATTGAAGTTTACCATTGACAAATGCAAAGTACTGTGCATGGGTAGCAAAAACCCAAGAGAAATATACCAATTGTGTGGTACTACATTCAGGAAAGTGGAAAGACCTGGGGATAATTGTGCAGTCAAATATGAAGTTTGTGGAGCAGTGCAGATGGGCTGCCAGGACAGGTCATGGAGTTTTGTCAATGATATAGAGGAATTTTGCTAGCAGGGACAGGGAGGTGATTATCCCATTATACAAGGGAAGGGTCTGGCCACACCTAGAGTACTGTGTACAGGTCTGGAGGCCTGATTTTAGGAAGGATGAGGAGTTGCTAGAATCAGTACAAAGGACAAGATTGGTGAGGGGAACAAAGGGGTTCTCTTATCAAGATAGGCTCAAGTTCTGTAAATTGCAGTACCTGGAGAGTAGACACCTGCAAAGTGATCTGATTGAGGCGTATAAAGCCTTAAATGGATTGAGCAAGCTGAATGCTGATGGGATTCTTCCTCAGATTAAGAACCTGAGGGGGGCACAGATTCAAATTGAGGAAAGACAGTTGTAGAATAGATGTGCAGAAATTTGCGTTTAGCCAGTGGGCAGTTGATTGGTGGAACAGACTTCAATTTGTTGTGTTTTTTTTTTTTTTTTTATGAAAACACGAAGGGTATTAGAACCTACAGTACTTAGTACCATGCTTGGGTTGGAGGTTGAGATGAAAGAAGATTTGTTGACATTAGACTAACTTCTGTAGACTGTAATTTTCAGGAAATATGTATGAAGGAAGGCTGTTCCAGAAAACAGCAGTTGAATGAATAGACAAGGAAGATGAAAAGTTGGTTCTGTGAATTTGAAGTTGGACAGTAAGGTGGATGTTGGCTGGTGGCAGCTAGTGTTTGGACTGTTTTGAAAGAGAGAGCGGGAATTATAGAAGACAATTCTGAAGAACAGTGCCCATGGAAGTATCTATAGAAAAGGCATGCAGCAGAAACAGTAAGTCTATGAGACAGAGCATTAGCATTAGCAGAGGCATTTGATGCAAGAAAGCAAGCTTATGCAGCATCAGCCAAAAAAAAAAAAAAAAAAAAATCTCTCCAGAGTGGAGAGATTCTGTTAGAGATGAATCATTAATTAACCTAACTGCCTTCTTCTGAATGGAATCCAGAAGCCTGAGAGACGTTTTGGGTGCACCGCCGTATATGTGGGAACAATATTCCATGGAAGGGCAGATTTGTGATTTGTACAGAGTGAACAGCTGTTTGGAAGAAAAGTTACGCAGAGAGTGAAAGAGAAAGCTAAGTTTTTTAGATGCAGGGAGAGCAATATTTGTAATGTGCTTGTGCCAAGAGAGATTAGAAGTCAGGGTAATCCCCAAAAGGGATATATCATTTTGCTTAGAAATCAGAGTGTCACCAAAGATAAGCAAAGGAGCAGAAGAATCCTTTTTGCGAGGTATAAGACAAGACTGAGTTTTAGAAGGATTGAAATGAACTAAGTTGTCTTTGCCCCACTAGAGAATTACCTGGAGATCAGCATTTAAGGAATTGGGAGGGTGGATATTCAAGAGTTGGAGTTGATTGAGCAGGACAAGATTTCTTAAAATGGAAAGTGGAATGCAAGGTTCTGTCATCAGCAAAACTATGGATAGGATTTCCAGTCAATGGAAGAAGTTCATTAATATTCAAGAGGAAAAGAGTGGGGGAAGGAACTGAACCATGGGGAACACCAGCATTAGTGGAGAAGTTAGAAGACAGAACCATCTAACATTACCCTCAGTGAGCGATCAGAGAGAAAACTGGATAACCAATTACAAAAAACAGCTGGCAAACCATAAGATGGAAGCTTGTTTAGCCAAACACGATCGAAAGCCTTTGAGATGTCAAGAGAAACTGCTTGTGTTTCACAAAACCTTTCCACTGAATTTGTCTGTAAATAGGTAACATAAGTCAGAATATCACCAGAGGATCGACATTGTCGGAATCCATACTGGTGATCGTTGATCAGACAGAAGGTTTCTAGGTAGTAACAGTTGGCAGTTAATTGATTTTTCCATTACTTTAGAAAGAGTAGAAGTAATTGCAATGGGGTGATAACTGGATTTGAGGGATTTGTCATCCTTTTTAGGAACTGGCTGGATATGAGCAAATTTCCAAGCAGAAGGAAAAACACCTTTGTAAAAAGAAAGTGAAAAAAGTCGGCAAAGAACAAGAGTAAGTTCAGGAGCACAGGTTTTGAGAACAAGTGGAGAAACACCATCAGGACCTGGAGATTTCTTAGCATCAAGATTTGTCAAAATCCTTCTGACATCTTTTAACGGAAGACTACAGGAGGCATTGAATGGAGTGTGGGAAATGGTGGGAGGTGTTTTTCCAGGATCATTAATACATGAGTTAGAAGAAAAATGGGATGCTAGCAGATCAGCTTTATCCTTGGCTGAAGTTTTCTACTCTTAGCCTGTTCAAAATCTAGTTTGGACTGATTAATAACTGTTTTACAATTGTTGTGAGCTTTGGTGTAGGCAGAAAATGAAACTGAAGAAAAGGAAACAAGCCAATTATGATATGCAACGTTCTTCTTTTGAACAACCTTGGCATATTTATTGGAAAACCAAGGTTTAGATAAAGATTGAGATTTTAAAGTGGAGTGTGGGACAAAGGATTCCATTTCTACAAGAATAATTTCCCTGACACAATCTGAGCAAACTTTGACATCAGAAATTTTGAAACAGTAATCTGACCAAGGAAAAGAAGAAAAATCTCGCAGGTTATCCCATTTTGCATTCTTGTAATGCCAAACAATACGAGGTTGGGAATATCCATGAGATAAAGGCTCCATTGGAGAAGAGACAATCATCAAGTTGTGATCTGAAGTGCCTAAAGTACCGATCACTTCGACCGTGTACTTAGAAGAGTTGTTTGTGAAAAAAGATCAAGCGTGTTGGCTGTATCGTTAGGATTGTCCGGTATTCTTGTAGGTAAATGAACAAGTTGTGCAAGGTCATTAGCAATTGCAAAAGTCTCAGAATCTCGACCAGCTGGATCAGTGTGACTAGAAAACGGAAGCCAGCTGAAGTTGTGAACATTAAAATCCCCAATCAAAATTACCTCACTCTTAGGAAAATTGGACTGGAGAAAGGAAAGTTGGAAAGAGAGGAAGTCAGAGCTCCAAGTGATTAGTGGAGTTGGGAGAACAGTAGAGACAACAGACTGAGGTAGAGAGATTTTAAGCCAGACAAGATTGAAAAGAGGAGATTCCAAATTACCAAGTCTCTGACAGGGAATATCAGAATGGACATATGCACAAGTACCACCTTTTAGGCAAAAGGAATCATACAGCAAATAATTTGGGCAATTGAGATGAGCAGAAGTTGAATCAACTGATAACTGAGATTTTGTCAGAAAAAGTACATGGGGTTTGGCAGACTGAAAGTGGAAATGGTCATCGTCGAGGTTAGAATTGAGACCACATATATTTGTGATGTGAAGTAGGAAGTGTTTGGGAGGTTTAGATTTTTTCGCAGATAAGCTTACTCCATCTGTTTGAAAATTCATGGTGTATTCAATAGTAAGAAAAATTGGGGGGGGGGGGACTTTTTTTTTTTTTTTTTTTTTGTTAGTTGTTGGCGCATCGGCTTCTGTGGCCATAATGCACCTCCCAAATTTTTTTGCATTTTACTGTGATCCAAGCCTGAGGGAGGATTCAAACCCGCAACCTTTGGGTTGGCAGGCAGGCACTTTACCCACCCGGCTAACCCTGTTGGTGTATGAAGTAATGAAATTTTTGGATATGGCGTACACATGGTAAGAATATACCTAGATCCTTGACATAATGTGGCCTCGACAATGCCTCCCCCCCGCACAAACACTATTTGGACTCCCTCCAGTCACTATCTGGCAGAGTACAGGTAGCAAGATTATACACTAGCTAATCCGGAAGCCTCCTAAAGAGTTACCGATAGGTTTGGTCCATTGTGCTAACTAGTGGCCGGCCTGAGAACACCATTTTAGAGCTGTACCCTCGAAACGTAAGAAAGATTGGATCTCTCCATGATGTTCATCATAACCTCAAAAGTCATCAGTCATACTGCATGATGGAAGAGTTAACCGGAACTTAGCTCTGGAGACTAAACATGGATTTCACCACTTGTGGAAGTTTTTGAGGAAGCTGATAGCCTAAATAAATTTAAGGCTGAGCTGGACAGGCATTTAGAACAAATGGAGGGGTGAAATGGGAGGTTTTTTTTTTTTTTTTTTTTGGCTGATGGCTTGCTTTCTTGCATTGTATGCCTCTACTAATGCTAACCAACCACTCTAATAATTGGTCTAGTTTTGTAAATTTATTCAGAACACCAGATGGATGTTTGTTCCAACGATCAACTACCTGCTGGGCAAAAAAAAAAAAAAAAAAAAATTCCACCAGCTTATTCTGCAACCATCCTGAAAAATTCCTTTAAAATTAATCCATTAAAAGCCTTAAACATGTCAATCAGATCTCCTGTAAGGAGAGTAGAATGAGATTCTACACTTTGCACAATTGAAGACTTCTTGGTAAAAAAAAACAAAAAAAAAACACCTTTGTTCCCTTCACTAATCTCATTCCCTTCTTTGCATCCATTCCAACAGATTTACATTTTTCCAAAAATGAGGTTTCCAAACCTGTTTGTGGTGGTCAAGGTATGGCCTAACCAAAGCTTTATAATGAGATAATCATCTGTTTATCTCTTCTGTTAAAGACTTACTAACAACAGAAAAAAAATTGTATTTCCATTATAAGGCAACTCGGAGACTTGCACAACAAGAATACTCTATCGAGCCAGGCCATACCTAGAAAAAAAGACAGCATAGATTGGCAAAAACTGAATGCGGGTTCTACATAGTTGCAAAACTCAGTAGTTTTGCAAGTACATAATAAATTTTCTGTTTATACTCCAGGATGGTTGCATACAGTTAGTGATTCACAAGTTAGAGAAAGAATACGAGAATACCATAACTGATTTAACTGCTGCTGAGTGTGCGAACAACAAGGTTCTGATCAATATACAGGAGATTAAAATGTCAAAAAACAAAAACAAAAAAACACAACATTGATTTGTTTTATAGGTTTTAATTTTTTTTAAATGAATTTCATTTTCACAATTATCTGGCCATACCATATCTCAACTGTCATTTTTGTTTTCTCAGTGTTTACGTTACATGAAACTGACTCAACATTAAATTGGCAACCTGTGTCAATTCAGTGTATCATTTAAAATCTGTGTATTCCTTAACCAAGAGCATAATTCTTTCCCCTCTCCTCTTGTCCTGTCTATTGTTTCTGTATACATTATACTAATCATAGTATTCCAAATCTTTCATGTCATTTGCATCCCTTACGTCAGAGTTTCAGTTCAAATTCACTAACTTTACCCCTAGTGTGTGCAAGTATATACATGCCTGTTTGTAATATCTCACATGACTTTATTAATATACTGTCTGATTGCAATGCAGTAGTCCTACTGCAATTTCAGATTAAATAATTGGTTAAAATTTTTATGTTCTATAAACATTTACAAAGAAATATTCCAGTAATTATAAGCATTTGTAGTTACTAACTTTATCAACATTGATATTTGTTTTTGCTGAAGCTTCTGCATATTCAACGCCCCATTCTTTGGCCCTTCCTTGAGCATCTTCCACAGATACTTTTCGATTATCTTCTAAGTCTACTTTATTCCCTACCAAAATGAATGGTATACGATCATCTCCTTTTACTCTAAGAATCTGTTCCCTATTAAAAAAAAATAATAAAAAAAGTTAAATATTGTTCACTATATAAAAAGTTGAGTTAATGAAGTAAGAAAGATTTCTAGGACAAAATCTCTCCAAAGAAACCAGAAACCAAGTTCCTACTTTGGCATGACAGCTAAAGCATATGTAGTATATGCTTTTGTGACTATATACGGCTTCTATACCTTACTACCAAGTTATAAAACAATACTACCAAGTGTAACAAATCACACACTCATTATACATTAACAGTGTTTGTCCCTGCACTAATTCTTCTTAATGCAATGCAATATTAAGACAGTTTGTTGATATGGATAAACTTGATTGGACATGTGTAAGTTCATTATCATTAGTTGAGGCATATGATACAAGAAACCAAACTTATAGAGCATCAGCCAAAAAAAAAAAAAAAACCTTACCATTTCACCCATCTGGTCACTCCAAACGTTTGTCTAGTTCAGCCTTAAATTTATTTAAGCTATCAAACTTCCACAACAACAGATGGTAGTCTGTTCCAGCAATCACTACTCGCAGGCTACAGGCAAACTTCCACACATTTATTCTACAACTGTCTTTCCTCAGTTTGAATCTATGCCCCCTCAGGTTCTTAATCTGAGCAAGTGGAAGTATCCCATCAGCATTGAGCCCGCTTAAACAATTTAAGGCCTTGTACACCTCAATCAGATCACCTTGCAGGTGCCCAGTCTCCAGATGCTACAACTTGAAGAATTTATGGATAAACTCTTTCTACTGATATGCAACAACAGCACTGATAGAGGATTAAGTGTACATATATAAAAATTCCTCGTCTCAACTATCCATGGAGGAAACTTATTCCAATAATTAACATCTTGCTAGCCAAAGGAAAACTTTCCATGAGACAGTCTGTAACTCTCATTCATCAGTTTGAATAAAGACAGGCAACAAAGACTGCCTAGCACGACACCTTTACACAAAAACCAGCAAATGAGTCACACCACCATGAAACAAAGCTCAGCATGCAATATAGTAACAAAATTGCATTGAGAATGACATTATATGGTTGCTCATAAAGAATTAAATGTGAAGTACAAATAACGCTATACCATGTGAACTATTATAAAGTGAATATTATTGTAAACCAAGGGTTACATTTACTATAAGTAAGCTGAAAACACCCCTACAATGCTCAGCAACTGGCAACATTAGCATTAGCAGAGGCATTTGATGCAAGAAAGCAAGCTTATACAGCATCAGCCAAAAAAAAAAAAAAACACACCACTTCCACTTCACCCCTCTGTTCGTTCAAAATACCTGTCCAGCTAAGCCTTAAACTTATTTAGGCTATCAACTTCCACGACAAGGGATGGAAGTCTGTTCCACCAACCAACCACCTGTAGGCTAAAGGCAAATTTCCGCATGTCTATCCTACATCTGTCTTTCCTCAATTTGAATTTATGCCCTCTCAGGTGATTATTCTGAGCGAGAGGAAGAATCCCATCAGCATTGAGCATGCTCAAACCATTCAAGGCTTTATACACCTCTATCAGATCACCTCGCTGGTGCCTGGTCTCCAGACACTGTAATTTGCAAAACTTAAGCCTTTCTTCGTAAGAGCACCCGTTTGTTCCATTCACTAATCTTGTTGCCCTTCTCTGTACTCGTTCCAGCAGCTCTACATCCTTGTTGAAATGAGGCCTCCAGACCTGTATACAGTACTCTAGGTGTGGCCTGACCATTGCCTTATACAAGGGAATAATCACCTCCTTATCCCTGCTAGAAAAATTCCTATATATCATTGACAATACACCATGAGCTACTCTTGCAGCCCGTTTGCACTGCTCAGAGAGAACTTCATATCTGCCTGCACAACCACCCCCAGGTTCCTTTCATTCTCTACCACTGTCAGTTTAGTACCACAGAGTTTATACGTTGCTCTGGGGTTGCTGTTTCCCATGTGTAGTACTTTACATTTGTCAATGTTAAACTTCATTTGCCACCTCTCAGCCCATCTGCTCAACCTTTCCAGATCCTGTTGCAGCAGCATAGTGTCAGTAGTGTCCTTGACAACCCTGCCTACCTTTGTATCATCTGCAAACTTTGACATTAAGCTTGATATACCATGATCAAAATCATTTATAAATACAGGAAAGAACAATGGACCCAACACTGAACCCTGAGGGACTCCACTAATAACATTAGTCCACGATGAGCAATGTCCATTGATTACCACTCTGTCTTCTCCCCCTCAGCCACCCCTTTATCCACAGCAGCAATTTGCCTCCAATGCCACACTGCTCCAATTTGTGCAGCAGTCTTCCATGTGCAACAGTATCAAAAGCCTTTCTAAGATCAAAGTATATAATATCAAAGTTATTCCCTGCATCCAGTTCCTTTGTGGCTGCATCATAGTATCCAATCAAATTGGTCAGGCAAGACTTGCCCTTAACAAAACCATGCTGTGTCCGAGCTATAGATGAAGTCTTGTCTAAATGATCCTGCAGTGCTTCTTTAACTAGTGCCTCCATTAATTTTCCTGGAACAGAAGTTAAACTCACAGGTCTATAATTACTTGTGTCAGCCTTTGATCCTCCTTTGTGAATTGGGGTGACATTTGCACATCTCCAGTCTGTGGATACCTCCCCTGAGTCCAAGGAAGCTCTCATAATTATGGCTAAGGGTTTGCTTACTTCCTTTGCTGCCTCCTTTAATATAACTGGATAGATCCCATACACCCCAGGTGCCTTTCTTGTGTTTATCTTCAACAATTTCACCTCCACTTGACTCTCAGTTATTACAAGATTCTCTAGCTTACTGCTAGAGTTGAATACACCTCTGGCTTTCCCCTCGCTAAATAACTCCTCATGTGTGAATGTCGATGCAAAATATTCATTTAGTTTGTTAGCTACCTGAGCAGGATTATCAACAGTTGACCCATCGATATCAAGTGGACCAATCTGATTCATCCTCTTCCTTCTAGAGTTTACATAAGTAAAGAACTCTTTGTTGTTTTTCTTTGCATCCCTTGCCAAAGATTTCTCGTAATCTGCCTTCGCCTGCCTAATCTCCTTTGTAACTTGGTTACAGAAGAACTTGTATCTATCATAAGCTTCTGTGTCATGTGTTAATTTGTATGTATCCCATGCATGCTTCTTTTCTGCCATATGCCTCATCAGTTCATCTGAAATCCATTTAGGCCTTTTTTCCAAACATTTCCAGATTGCACTCTGAATCCTGTAATCTAGCTCAATCAAGAAAGCAGGATAGAGTAAGCTGCAAAAAGCAAAAAGTTTGGGAGGTTTAGATCTGCAAAAAGATCTAAACCTCCCAAACACTTCTAGTTCATTTCACAAATATATGTGGTCTCGATTCTAATCTCAACAATTTCATTTCCACTTGCAGTCTGCAAAACCATGTACTTTTTCTGACAAAATGTCAGTCATCAGTTGATTCAACTACTACTCATCTCAGTTGTCCAAATTATTTGCTGTATGATTCCTTTTGCCTCAAAGGCGGTACTTGTCCATTCTGATATTCCCTGTCAGAGACTTAATAATTTAGAATCTTTTCTTTTTGATCTTCTCTGGCATAAAATCACTCTACTTCATTCTGTCTGTTTGTTTGTTGTTTGTGTTTTAAGAGCAATAGCAACCAAGGCCTTATTGCTCCAGGGATATGCGGTGGTCATTCCCTGACTTTTCCGCATCCTCCGTATTTGGTGGTCACGGGCTTGAACCTCGGTCTAATCAAGTGTGCGCTATGTACTGCTGCTACTGCTCACCTGGCTATGGAGGCACACCTCATTCTGTCAAATTCATCTATTGTCTCTACTGTTCTCCCAACTCCACTAATCACTTTGAGCTCTGACTTCCTCTCTCCGCAACTTTTCTTTATCCAGTCCAACTTTCCTAACAGTGAGGTAATTTTGATTAGTGATTTTAATGTTCACAACTCCAGCTGGCTTCTGTTTTCTAGTCACACCAACCCAGCTGGTCAAGATGCTGAGGCTTTTGCAATTACTAATGAACTTGCACAGATTGTTCATTTACCTACAAGAATACTGGACAATCCTAACCATATAGCAAACATGCTTTATCTTTTTCTTACAAACAACCCTTCTAAGTACAGGGTCGAAGTGAGTGGTCCTTTAGGCACCTCAGATCACAACTTGGTGATTGTCTCTTCTCCAATGGAGCCTTTATCTCATGGCTATTCCCAAACTCATATTGTTTGGCATTAAAAGAATGCAAAATGGGATAACCTGAGAGATTTTTCTTCTTTTCCTTGGTCAGATTACTGTTTCAAAATTTCTGATGTCAACGTTTGCTCAGATTGTGTCAGGGAAATTATTCTTGTAGGAATGGAATCCTTTGTCCCACACTCCACTTTAAAATCTCGATCTTTATCTAAACCTTGGTTTTCCAATAAATGTGCCAAGGTTGTTCAAAAGAAGAACGTTGCATATCGTAATTGGCTTGTTTCCTTTTCTTCAGTTTCATTTTCTGCCTACACCAAAGCTCGCAACAATTGTAAAACAGTTATTAATCAGTCCAAACTAGATTTTGAACAGACTAAGAGTAGAAAACTTGCTTCTTGCCCTAATGGGAGACGAGTATTCTGGTCTCCTGCCAAAGCTATTGGCTGCAACTTTTGCCATCTCTGCTCACCACCTCAGTCCACACCAGATGGTTCTGTTGTCACTTCGGCCAAGGATAAAGCTGACCTGCTAGCATCCCATTTTTCTTCCAACTCATGTATTAATGATCTTGGTAAAACGCCTCCCACCATTCGCAACATGCTCCATTCAATGCCTCCTGTTGACTTCCGTCAAAAGGATGTCAGAGGGATTTTGAAGATCTTGATGCAAAGAAAGCTCCAGGTTTTGGTGGTATTTCTCTACTTGTTCTCAAAACCTGTGCTCCTGAATTTACTCCTGTTCTTTGCTGCCTTTTTTCACTTTCTTATTCCAAAGGTGTTTTTCCTTCTGCTTGGAAACTTGCTCATATCCAGCCAGTTCCTAAAAGGTTACAAATCCCTCCCATCCTTGGAGGGATTTGGATGGGACATGCTTGGAGCCATTGCGGTACAGGTAAACACATGGGTTGTGTTAGGGTAGCTAAGAATAGAAACAGGTGCAGGTATACTAGCGTGTACACCAATGCTAGGAGTTTAGTAAATAAATTTGATGAATTTGAGGTATTGCTCAAAACATCAAAGGCAGATATTGTTGGGATATCAGAGACGTGGTGTCACACAGATATAAGGGATGCAGAACTGGAATTTGGGGAGTACAACGTACTACAGAAAGGATAGACAGGATAGGAAGGGGGGAGGGGTTATGCTATTAGTTAAGAAACACATAAAAACCAAGGAAGTGAAGCCAGTCGACATTCCTGGACAGTGCAGTGTTGAGTCAGTTTGGTGTGACATAAGCATTGGGAGATCAAAATTGAGAGTAGGAGTGTGCTATTGTCCTAATGAATCTGATGAGTATAATAAGAAACAGTACAGAGAAATAGAGTGGGCCAGTAAATCAGAGAGCCTTATAATGGGAGATTTTAATTTCCCAGATATTGACTGGAATTTGGGGGCTGGTCACTCACACATTAGCAGGGCTTTTGTGGATTTATTGGATGATTGTTTTCTACATCAGCATGTTCGGGAGGCAACTAGAGGGACTAATACTCTTGATTTGATTATCAGCAGTGATTCTTCATGCATTAAGAATCTGCAGATAAATGAACCACTAGGTGGCAGTGATCACAGTGTGCTGAAGTGGGATTTACTCAAAGAGGTAACTACCATTAGGGGTAAAGGGAAGGGTTATTGCTTCCGTAAAGGCGAATACGATGGACTGAGACAGTATTTAAATTCTATACAGTGGGACCAACTGATGATGTTACCAACAGCAAATTCAAAATGGGAAGCATTCAAAGAACTTATCTTGGAAGCTACTAGGCTTTACATACCAACTAAGAAATGTGACCCCAATTCACAAAGGAGGATCAAAGGCTGACACAAGTAATTATAGTGCTGTAAGCTTAACTTCTGTTCCAGGAAAATTAATGGAGGCACTGGTTAAAGAAGCACTGCAGGATCATTTAGACAAGACTTCAGTTATAGCTCGGACACAGCATGGCTTTGTTAAGGGGAAGTCTTGCCTGACCAATTTGATTGGATACTATGATGCAGTCACAAAAGAACTGGATGCAGGGAATAGCTTTGATATTATATACTTGGATCTTAGAAAGGCTTTTGATACTGTTGCACATGGAAGACTGCTACACAAATTGGAGCAGTGTGACATTGGAGGCAAATTGCTGCTATGGATAAAGGGGTGGTTGAGGGGGAGAAGACAGAGCGGTAATCAATGGACACTGCTCATCGTGGACTAATGTTATTAGTGGAGTCCCTCAGGGCTCAGTGTTGGGTCCATTATTGTTTTCTGTATTTATAAATGATACTGATGATGGTATATCAAGCTTAATGTCCAAGTTTGCAGACAATACAAAGGTTGGCAGGGTTGTCAAGGACACTACTGACACTATGCTGCTGCAACAGGATCAGGAAAGGTTGAGCAGATGGGCTGAGAGGTGGCAAATGAAGTTTAACATTGACAAATGTAAAGTACTACACATGGGAAACAGCAACCCCAGAGCAACGTATCAACTCTGTGGTACAACACTGACAGTGGTAGAGAATGAAAGGGTCTTGGGGGTGGTTGTGCAGGCAGATATGAAGTTCTCTGAGCAGTGCAGACGGGCTGCAAGAGTAGATCATGGAGTATTGTCAATGATATACAGGAATTTTTCCAGCAGGGGTAAGGAGGTGATTGGCGCCTCCGTAGCTAGGTGGGAAGGAGCAGCAGTGCATAGCACACGCTTCTTGATTAGACCGGGGTTCGAGTCCGTCACCACCAAATATGGAGGATGCGGAAAGGTCAGGGAATGACCACCGCATATCCCGGAGCAATATGGCCTTAGTTGCTAATGCTCCTAAAAACCAAAAAAACAAACAAACAACAAACAAGGAGGTGATTATTCCCTTGTATAAGGCAATGGTCAGGCCACACCTAGAGTACTGTATACAGGTCTGGAGGCCTCATTTCAAGAAGGATGTAGAGCTGCCGGAACGAGTACAGAGAAGGGCAACAAGATTAGTGAATGGAACAAAGGGGTGCTCTTACGAAAAAAGGCTTAAGTTTTGCAAATTACAGTGTCTGGAGACTAGGCACCAGCGAGATGATCTGATAGAGGTGTATAAAGCCTTGAATGGTTTGAGCATGCTCAATGCTGATGGGATTCTTCCTCTAGCTCAGAATAATCACCTGAGAGGGCATAAATTCAAATTGAGGAAAGACAGATGTAGGATAGACGTGCGGAAATTTTCCTTTAGCCAGCGGGTGGTTGGTTGGTGGAACAGACTTCCATCCCTTGTAGTGGAGGTTGATAGCCTAAATAAGTTTAAGGCTCAGCTGGACAGGTATTTTGAACGAAAAGAGGGGTGAAGTGGGTTTTTTTTTTTTTTTTTTTGGCTGATGCTGCATAAGCTTGCTTTCTTGCATCAAATGCCTCTACTAATGCTAATGCATTTATCGTCCCATTGCAACAAATCGCTCCAATCCATTTATCATCATATTGCAATTACTTCTACTCTTTCTAAAGTAATGGAGAAATTAATTAACCGTCAACTCTTAAACTACCTAGAAACCTTCCATCTGATCAACGATCGCCAGTATGGATTCCGACAATGTCGATCCACTGGTGATATTCTGGCTTATGTTACCCATTTATGGACAAATTCAATGGAAAAGTTCAATGAAATACAAGCTTCCATCATAGTTTTCCAACTCTTTTTTGTAATTGGTTATCCAGTTTTCTCTCTGATTGCTCACTGAGAGTGATGGTAGATGGCTCCGTCTTCTAACTTCTCCACTAATGCTGGTGTCCCCCAAGGTTCAGTTCCTTCCTCCACTCTTTTTCTCTTGTATATTTATGACCTTCCATTGACTGGAAATCTTATTCACAGTTTTGCCAGTGATAGCAGATTGCATTCAACTTTCCATTTTGAGAAACCTTGCCCTGCTCAATCAGTTTCAACTTCTCAAATATCTGCTACCAATTCCTTAAATGCTGATCTCCCGGTAATTCCTGGAGATTTGCAAAGACAATTTAGTTGATTTTAATCCTTCTAAAACTCAGTCTTGTCTTATATCTCACAAAAAGGATCCTTCTGCCACTATGCTTTTCTTTGGTGACACTCCAATTTCTAGGCAAGTTGATATATCTTTTTTGGTGATTAGCCTGACTTAATCTCTCTTGGCACAAGCACATTACAAATATTGCTTCCTCTGCATCAAAAAAACTTGGTTTTCTCTTTTGCTCTCGGCATTACTTTTCTTCCAAACAGCTGTTCACTCTGTAAAAATCACAAATCTGCCCTACCATGGAATATTGTTCCCTCATCTGGGGCAGTGCAACCAAAACCTTTCTCAGGCTTCTAGATTCCATTCAGAAGAGGGCAGTTAGGTTAATTAATGACTCCACTCTAACAGATTCTCTCCACTCACTGTCTCATAGATGTACTGTT
Source organism: Mastigoproctus giganteus (assembly GCF_048544385.1). NCBI lineage: Eukaryota > Metazoa > Arthropoda > Arachnida > Uropygi > Thelyphonidae > Mastigoproctus > Mastigoproctus giganteus. The sequence goes on along the minus strand of NC_143576.1, from coordinate 263,132,298 downwards.
TCTGCTGCATGCCTTTCCTACAGATACTTCCATGGGCACTGTTCTTCAGAAGTGGCTTTATAATTTCTGCTCTCTTTCAAAACAGTCCAAACACGTGCCGCCACCAGCCATTTACTGTGCAACTTCAAATTCACAGGACCAAATTTTCATCTTTTTCATTTATTCATTCAACTGCTGTTTTCTGGAACAACCTTCCTTCATACGCATTTCCTGAAAATTACTGTCTACAGAAGTTTGAGTCTAATGATGACAAATATCTTCTCTCGTCTTTTTAAACTCCAACCCAACCATGGTACTAAAGGTTCTAATACCTCTCGTGTTTGAGGTTTTCATATTAAAAAAAAAAGGAAAAGAAAAAGGAAAGGAAAAGAAAATTTACCCCATCTCACTGTTCTAAGCTTTCATTTTTTCTTGGTTGGGCCAGGACTCTATATGGAATCCAGAAATATGTCCAATTGTAAATTAATTGTATTATAGTTTAATCTTATTTAAAATAAAATTAATTTCCTTTCTACACAATAAAATTAATTTTATAACAATCAGATGGTTTAATTTCAATTCAGAATTTCAGAATTTTGAAATTACCGATAACTATTTATTAGAAAAATAGTTAAGCCTAAAGGTAAGTAAGGCACCTGGAGTTGATGGCATATACCCAGTAATTTTGAGGAAGACAGCCAGAGAGGGCATGAACCATTGATAAGAGGATATCATTGGACTTGGGGGAGATAAATTTGGATTGGAGATAAATTTGGATTGGAGAAGTGAAAACTGACGATGTATTGTCAGTACATAAAAGCAGTTTTAAGAGAGTTGGAAACTGCATACCAGTTTGGTTTTTTAGAAGCATTAGCAACTAAGGTTTGTTACTGTTATTTGGTTTTTAGGAGCATTAGCAACTAAGGCCATATTGCTCCGGGAATATGTGGTGGTCATTCCCTGAACTTTCCGCATCCTCCATATTCGGTGGTGACGGGCTCGAACCCAGGTCTAATCAAGAAGCGAGTGCTACGCACTGCTGCTCCTTCCCACCTGGCTACGGAGGCGCCCTGCATACCAGTAAGTCTGACTTTGGCAGCAGGGAAAATCTTGGAGGCAATTATTAAGAGTGCAATGGCATTGTGAAGGACAAACATGGTTTTGTTAAGGGAAAATCATGTTTGTCTAACCTGGTAAGCTATTTTAACACAGCTATTCTCATAAGGTTAGTAATTTAGGTTTTAGCAAGGCATTTCACTCAGTCCTTCATGAGAGGTTACTGTATGAGAGGTAGCTGGAACATGGGATTACTGGAAAGCTTCTAAGATGGATTGCAGGATGGCTGAAAGGCAGAGGGGTCAGAAAAGTGTTGTAATTAAAGGATATTCTTCAGATTGGAGATCATCAGAAGTGGATATTCACCCAAGGAGTGGTACTTGGACTACTGTTGTTTCTCATTTTCATAAAAGACAGACTCCTTTGTAACTTGATTACACACTAGTTTATATCTATAATAAGCTTCTGTATTTCCTGATAATTTAAATGCATCTCATGCATTTTTCTTCTCTGCCATGTGTTTGATTAGTTGATCTTGCATCCATTTAGGCCTTGAACAGCATTTCTTAGTTGGTATGAAAAACCTAGTAGCTGCCATAAATATTTTCCTGAATGCTTTCCACTTCGACTTTGTCGGTAACATCGTTAGTTAGTCCCACTATACAAAATTTTTAAATTATTTGAGACCACGGCAGTCTCCTTTACGAAAGCAAAAACCCTTCCTTTTATCTTGATGGTAGTTACATCTTTAAGTAAGTCCCATACACTGTGATCATTTCCACTTAGTGGTTCTTTTATCTGAAGATTCTTAATGCATGAAGAATTACTGCTGATAATCAGATAAAGAATATCGCTGTCTTGTTGCCTCTCTAATATGGTGCTGTAGAAAACATTTGCAAAAAAGTTGCAAGATAACAAAAAGATTATAACTTACAAGAATTAAGTTACAAAAAGTGAGAATTCAATTTAAAAAAAATTACAGAAAATAACTTCCACAAATTATAGAAATTAAGATTACAAGATATTAAAACAAATTAAAAATAAAAAATTAAACTACTAACAAGCCTAACCAACACTTCTCATAATCCACAAGAATATTAGAGCTCCACAAAGTGTTTATTTTAATGCAAACTCTCCTGTATTTCTAAGCAGGAAAGAGCTGTACAATCATCACTCATTCCAAATTAACTGCCATAGTATGAAACTGAAGTCTGCAAAAATTCCACCTCTCATGAGGATTTGAACTTTTTTCCCCATACCACCTAGAAAGACAGTGATCACAGCTACTGTGCTACTAGTGAGGATCTTAAGGATAATAGGTTTCTGAATATAATGGTCCATTTCAAGATGCACAGCTCCAACCACGACTGTTTTCAAATATCCTCTAAGTGTGTGTGTGGGGGGGGGGGCCTGCAGGAAATCAAACATCACATCAGTAGCCAGAACTTTAATTTGAAATCTGAACTATTATTTCTAATAACAAATATGTAACTGTGCATTTAAAGAAAGTCACTTCAGCATTTTCCATCATTAAGGCACTGAATCAGCAGTTGAAAAGCTCGGTCGGGGAGACAAAGAGATACAATTTAAAGCTTGGTAATGCTGAGAGTAATGCAGAGGAGCGATTAACATCTCTATTGAGGAAAAGATAATAAAGTGGACAGTTTCAGCCATTTAGGCAGTATAGTGGAAAAAGAAAAGAATTGATAAGGAGAAAGGTAGACTAAGATAGAATGTTTCGTAACTGTGTAAAAGATCTACTATGGAGAAAGGAGGTATCTGAGAAGTGCCAATAATAGCATTAGTAGAGGCATATGATGCAAGAAAGCAAGCTTATGCAGCATCAGCCAAAAAAAAAAAAAAAAACCACTACTCCCATTTCACCCCTCCGTTTATTCGAAATACCTGTCCAGCTGAGCCTTATATTTATTTAGGCTATCAACTTCCACAACAAGGGATGGAAGTCTTTTCCACCAACAAACTACCCACTGGCTAAAGGCAAATCTCTGCACATCTATCCTACATCTGTCTTTCCTTAATTTGAATTTATGCCCTCTCAGGTGATTATTCTGAACAAGAGGAAGAATCCCATCAGCATTGATGCATGCTCAAACCATTCAAGGCTTTATACACCTCTATCAGATCATCTCGCTGGTGCCTAGTCTCCAGACACTGTAATTTGCAAAACTTAAGCTTTTTTCGTAAGAGCACCCCTTTGTTCCATTCACTAATCTTGTTGCCCTTCTCTGTACTCGTTCCAGCAGCTCTACATCCTTCTTGAAATGAGGCCTCCAGACCTGTATACAGTATCCAGGATGTGGCCTGACCATTGCCTTATACAAGGGAATAATCACCTCCTTATCCCTGCTAGAAAAATTCCTGTATATATTATTGACAAGACACCATGAGCTACTCTTGCAGCCCATCTGCACTGCTCAGAGACCTTATCTGCCTACATAATTACCCCAGGTCCTTTTCGTTCACTACCACTGTCAGTGTGGTACCACACAGTTCACACATCACTCTGGGGTTGCTGCTTCTCATATGTAGTACTTTACATTTGTCAATGTTAAACTTCATTTGCCATCTCTCAGCCCATCTGCTCAACTTTTCTAGATCCTGTTGCAGCAGCGTACTGTCTTTAGTGTCCTTAACAACTCTGCCAACCTTCGTATCGTCTGCAAACTTGGACATTAAGCTTGATATACCATCATCAAAATCATTTATAAATACAGGAAAGAACAATGGATCCAATACTGAACCCCAAAGGAATCCACTAATAACATTAGTCCACAATGAGCAGTGTCCATTGATTACCACTCTCTGTCTTCTCCCACTCAATCATCCCTTTATCCATAGCAGCAATTTGCCTCCAATGCCACACTGCTCCAATTTGTGCAGCAGTCTTCCATGTGCAACAGTATGCACATGGACAAACAAATATGATATCAAAGTTATTCCCTGCATCCAGTTCCTTTGTGACTACATCATAGTATCCAATCAAAAATGGTCAGGCAAGACTTTCCCTTAAAAAAAAAAACCATGCTGTGCTTCGAGCTATAACTGAAGTCTTGTCTAGATGATACTGCAGTGCTTCTTTAACCAGTGCCTCCATTAATTTTCGTGGAACAGAAGTTAAACTAACAGGTCTATAATTACTTGTGTTGCCCTTTGATTCTCCTTTGTGAATTGGGGTCACATTTGCACATCAAGTCCATGGGTACCTCCGCTGAGTCCAAAGAAGCTCTCATAATTATGGCTAAGGGTTTGCTTACTTCCTTTGCTGCCTCCTTTAATATAACTGGATAGATTCTGTCCACCCCAGGTGCCTTTTTTATGTTTATCTTCAACAATTTCTTCTCCACTTTTCTCTCAGTTATTACAAAATCATCCAGCTCACTGCCAGAGTTTAACTCACCTCTGGCATTCCTCTCCCTGAATAACTCCTCATGGGTGAATGTAGATGTAAAATACTCATTTAGTTTGTTAGTTACCTGAGCAGTATCATCAACAGTTGAACCATCAATATCCAGTGGACCAATCTGATTCATCCCTTTCCTTCTAGAGTTTACGTAGGTAAAGAACTCTTTTCTGTTTTTCTTTGCATCCTTTGCCAAGGATTTCTCATAATCTGCCTTTGCCTGCCTAATCTCCTTTGTGACTTGGTTACAGACCAGCTTATATCTATCATAGGCTTCCATGTCACCCATTAATATATATGTATCCCATGCATTTTTCTTCTCTGCCATATGTCTCATTAGTTCATCTGACATTCATTTAGGCCTAAACCTTGCTGCCTCCCAGTTCATACGGGTGGGGCCAACTGATGATGTTACTGTTGGTAACATTATCAGTTGGCCCCACCGTATAGAATTTAAATACTGTCTCAGACCACCATAGCCACCTTTACGAAAGCAAAAACCCTTCCCTTTAACCCCTGATGGTAGTTCTCTTTTAGTAAATCCCACTTCAGCACACTGTGATCACTGCCACCTAGTGGTTCCTTTATCTGCAGATTCTTAATGCATGAAGAATCACTACTAATAATCAGATCAAGAGTATTACTCCTTCTAGTTGCCTCCCAAACATGCTGACGTAGAAAACAATCATCCAATAAATACACAAAAGCCTTGCTAGTGACCAACCCACAAATTCCAGTCAATATTTGGGAAATTAAAATCCCATATTAAAAGACTCTTCGATTTACTGGCACACTATTTCCCTGTTCAGTTCCTTACTATACTCATCAGAGTCATTAGGCCTACAACACATTCCTACTCTCAATTTTGATCTCCAAATGCTTATGTCAAACCAAACTGACTCGACACTGCACTGTCCAGCCACGTCGACTGGCTTTACTTCCTTGGATTTTATGTGTTTCTTAACTAATAGTATAACCCTTCCTCTCTTCCTATCCTGTCTATCCTTCCTGTACACATTGTACTCCCAAATTCCAGTTCTGCATTCCTTATTTCTGTGTGACACGTGTCTGATATCCCAACAATATCTGACTTTGATGTTCTGAGCAATACCTCAAATTCATTTACCAAATTCCTAGCATTGGTGTATGTGCAAGTATACATGCACATGTTCCTATTCTTAGCTACCCTAACACAACTTATGTGTTTACTTGTACCGCAATGACTCCCGGCACTCTCTGAAATACCTTGCGTCTTGTTTTGCAGGCTGCTGCTCATTCCGGTAGAAGCAGTGCAAGAATCACTTTCACCTCTGCCACTGGCTACCAATCTATTAGTCCTTGTATCCCCCCAAGCTAGCATTTTCCAACCCACCTAACACTGCCTCGATAGCATCAGCAAGCACTCTTGCACCCTTTCTATTTAAGTGTATCCCATCCTTGTAGAAGCAGTCTGTCATGTTAACAAGTACAGACCAGGCTGAAAAAAATTCTACCCCTTGAGCTTTGCACAATCTTTCCATGGCCGAATTGATCGAAAAGGCTCTCATCATATACTCCCTCCTATCATGTCTGGGCAGAATTGCAGACACTTTCAAATTCAACCTTAATTCACGGCTTTTTTTCAACAGTGACCTGTACTTGTTAAGTAATTCTGCTGGTCTCCTACTCTTAATATCATTAGTGCCAACATGTACAACAATATCACCTTTTGTGCCCTTAAAAGATGATATCTGCTCTGCCAGGGGCCTTTTTAGCATGTTCCCCGTTTCCCTGACAATAGAGTCACCAACAACCACTAGTTCCTGTGGGACCAGCGCATTCTGCCTTGGGGTTGCATGGTGATTAAGTGCAAGCTCTGGCATTGATGTGGGCAGCTGAGAGCTTGATGGGCCCTCAGTTTAGATCCTTTGAGGGCATCCACCCTGTCCTTCCAGCTGTCATAACAGCTAGAAGGCCCATAACAACACTGAGTTGTCGCCTCATTTCCTCACACTATTTTTATTTTTTATTATTTATAAAAATAAATATTTATTTTTATTTATTTTATTTAAATCAGATTAAGGTGTATACCTTACCCTGGAAACGGCATACGAAGCCAGGGGGTTTCTTGCTAATATACAAGGAGATTGAACTGAGACAACAGACATAGTATTTTAAAATATTACTTGAATGAATCATTAAGAATACATAAATGTGATACGAGTAAATATAAATATATAAATAGTCAAAGAATAAATATACATACAAACAGTCACATGACTAATACATAAGGAGTGACATTTAAGGAATAATCTCAGTTCAAGACATAGCATATGACAATATTACATAAATGCATATTATGTCACATGATTAATTAGTTAGGACCTTTCTTTTACCAATGTCAATCTGGTAGTTGTTTGGCAGGATGATGTACATGTGATGCAATCTTGGTCTGGTAGTTCTTTTCTTTGGACAATCAGTCACAGTATGTCTAGGATGAGGAACATACCTATAGTGTTTGAGCGGGAACATCCACAGATTTTATTCTGTTCCTGGGTGGCTGCATTGCGGTTTGGCTATGTTGACAGGGCATCTGCTGGAAGTTGGGTGGTGAAAGACCATCTCAGTTATGCTAGGGACTTCTATCTTTTTGATGACCAGTTTTGAGAGGGTAGATATGTTCATTTTGATTAGTATCAGTTGCTAGGTTACCCAATCTAGGTTTGCTTGAAGGGTACTTCTAGGGGTGGTAAATGTGTTTCCTAGGTAGCAATTTAGCAACCTCAGGATCTAGTATTCCACAGTCAGGAACCTCCTGAGATTGTCAACTGGCATGGAAGTCCATACTGGAGAAGCATATAGGGCGATGGGAGAAACATCTCACCACATAGCTTGCTACAAGATTAGAACTTCTTATTCCTGTCAGTTCCCGTTTAATGCCACAGAGCCCCAAGGGTTTTCTTTCTTGCCTCTGTGAGGCGAGGGACAAAGGTGAGTTTATCATCGCATATCATACCTAGGTCTTTGTATTGTTGCTATCTCTGAACAGGATGCCCACTGAGGACAACACCAATATCAATCTTCAGCCTTTTCATAGCTAATGACATTTTAGTGATCTTGTTCAGGTTAAGTCCAATGTCGTGTAGGTACAAGACAGTCTTCAAGTTGTCTGGCACAATGCAAGTAATGCAAATGAAGTTTCTGGGAAGTGTGTGGAAACACTAGAAGAGATAGCATAAGAATTGTGGCCATTCATCAGGAGAAAGTGGGAGAAGAACAATTACAAGAATGATTGAGAGGAACAGACAGATGGTTTGGACATGTAAAGAGAAGAGCAGAAAATAAATCAGAAAAAACTTCTCTGTTCGAAGAGCAGCAGAAAGGCACGTCCGCACCGGCAACCTCGTCCTCAGACTCCTAATCAATCTGATAGAGGTGTACAAAGCCTTGAATGGTTTGAGCATGCTCAATGCTGATGGGATTCTTCCTCTTGCTCAGAATAATCACCTGAGAGGGCATAAATTCAAATTGAGGAAAGACAGATGTAGGATAGATGTGCGGAAATTTGCCTTTAGCCAGCGGGTGGTTGGTAGGTGGAACAGACTTCCATCCCTTGTCGTGGAAGTTGATAGCCTAAATAAGTTTAAGGCTCAGCTGGACAGGTATTTCGAACGAACAGAGGGGTGAAGTGGAAGTGGTTATTTTTATTTATTTATGTTACTTTTTTTTTTGGCTGATGCTGCATAAGCTTGCTTTCTTGCATCAAATGCCTCTACTAATGCTAATGCTAAAGAGAGGATAAACTGCAAAAGAGGATGTTAGAAATGAAAATGGAGAATAAAAGACCAAGAGAGGTGTTAGCTGGGAGAGAGAGAAATAGTGGAAAAATATAGCTAAATGGAGAGTATTTTCCTTATTGACCAGACATGAAGCTGGAACAATGAATAAGTAAGGTACTGAAATATATGAATTTTGATATTACTATTTATGAACTAACTTTGATGGAAAAAATGAGAAATCAACTTGCAGATACAAATTATTAATTTTAAGTTTTGCATATTTGAAGTTGAAACTTTAACCATAATGCAAATTTTTAAACATCTCTGTCATTAGTTAAATCAAATCTCTTGGATTTAAGAATAATATATATTTTTCAAATTTTGAAGCTGTTTTGATATTGACCTCATTTCAAAACAGAAATATTTAGTAAATGAAAAAAAAATATATTTTGTGAAGTGCACATGCACTTCACAAAATAGGCACACACTAAAAAAAAACAACCATAATAATAATAATTATTACCTAAATTCTCTGGTTTCTGAAAAACTTTCATAATCCGTTATTGAAAATACACAGAGAAAACCCTCCCCAGAACGAAAGTAATTATCTCTTATGGCAGCATAGTCTTCCTGGCCAGCAGTATCCAGGATATCAATTTCGACATTCTCTCCATCTAACATCACTTTTTTCCTATAAGAATCTGCCTTTGTTGGTTCATAACATTCCACAAACTGTAATAAAAAAAATCATGGAAATCAAGTGTTGTGCTATACTTTATTAAAATAATTTTTTATTCATAAAATTTAAATTGTATAATAAAAAAGTTAAGGCATTCAAATTCCATAAAACTAAATGATTTTAACAGGGACTCAGAAATAAGTTTACATTTATAAGCCAGATTACTGCCAGAAACACAATCTCAACTTACTTGAGGAATTACACATGAGGAATTCTGTAGGGAAGTGGAGGCCATAAACTTATCAAACTCTAACAGGGAGCTAAATGATTTTGCAACAACTGAGAGCAAAGTGTAGGAGAAATTGTTGACGTTAAACATAAGAAAGGCACCTGGGGTGGATGGGATCTATCCAGTTATATTAAAGGAGGCAGGAAAGGAAATATGCAAGGGGGCTCCCACAGACTAAAGATGTGCAAATATATCCCCAGTTCACAAAGGGGGATCAAAGGGTGACACGAGTAATTACAGATCTGTTAGTTTAACTTCTGATCCAGGGCAAATAATGGAGTCACTAGTTAAAAAAGCACTGTAGGATCATCTTGACAATACTGCAGTTATAGTTCAGTCAGCATAGGCTTGTGAAGGGGAAGTCTTGTCTGACCAATTTGATTGGATACTATGACGTAGTTACAAAGGAACTGGATGCAAAAAATAATTCTGATATCATATACTTGGATTTCAGGCAAGCTTTTGATACTGTTGCACATGGAAGACTACTGTACAAACTGGAACAGTGTGGCATTAAGGGCAAGTTGCTGCTTTGGATAAAGGGATGTTTGAGTGGGAGACGACAGAGTGGTAATCAATGGACACTGCTCTGCATGGACTAATATTATTAGCAGAGTTCGGTGTTGGGCCCATTGTTGTGTTCAATATTTGTCAATGATATAGATGACGGTATATCAGGCTTAATGTCCAAATATGCAGACAAAATGAAGGTTGGCAGAGTTGTTAATGACAGTATGCTACTGCAACAGGATCTAGGAAAGTTGGGCAGATGGGCTGAGAGGTGGCAACTGAAGTTTAACATTGACAAATAAAAATTACTGCATATGAGTGGTAGTAACTCCAGAGTAAAGTACAAACTGTGCAGTACAGTACAAAACTCAGGGTAGTGGAGAATAAAAAAGATGTGAGGGTAATTGTGCAATCAGATATGAAGTTTTTCTGAGCAGTGCAGATAGGCTGCCAGAGCAGCTCATGGGGTCTTGTCAATGATATATATAGGAATTTTGCAAGCAGGAATAAGTAGGTGATTATTCCTTTGTATAAAGCAATGGTCAGGCCATACCTTGAATACTGCATAGAGGTGTGGAGCCCTCATTTTAAGAAGGATGTAGAGCTGCTGGAACAAGTTCAGAGAAGGGCAACGAGATTGGTGAGGGGGCACACAGGGTTGCTCTTAACAAGAAAGAGCTTAATTCTGCAAATTGCAGGGTGTGGATACTTGGCACCTCAGAGGTGATCTTATTGAGGTGTATAAGGCCTTAAATGGCTTGAGCAAGCTCAATAGTGATGGGATTCTTACTCTTTCTCAGATTATGCATCTGAGTTGGCACAAATTCCCGTATTCGGTATTGGGCCCATTCTCGTTTTGTATATTTATCAATGATATTGATGAAGGTATATCAGTCTTAATGTCCAAATCTGCAGATGATACAAAGGTTGGCAGGGTTGTTAATGATAGTATGCTACTGCAACAAGATCTAGAAAATTTGGGAAGATGGAATGAGAAGTGGCAATTGAATTTTAATACTGACAAATGTAAAGTACTGCATATGGGTAGAATTACCCCAGAGAAATGTACCAACTCTATGGTACTACACTCAGGGTGGTAGATTATGAAAAAGACCTGGGGGGGGGGGGTAATTGTGCAGTCAGATATGAAGTTTTCTGAGCAATATAGACAGGCTGCCTACAGAAATTTTTCTAGTAGGGAGAAGGAGGCGATTATTCCTTTGTATAAGGCAATGGTTAAGTCATGCCTTGAGTACTGCATTCAGGTCTGGAGGCCTCATTTTAAGCAGGATGTAGAGCTGCTAAAATGAGTACAGAGAAGGGCAACAAGATTGGTGAGGGGAAACAAAGGGGTGCTCTTACCAGAAAGGCTTAAATTCTGCAAATTGCAGCATCTGGAGACTAGGCCACTGCAAGGTGATCTGATTCATATGTATAACACCTTGAATGTGTTGAGTAGGCTCAATGATGATGGAATTCTTCCTCTTGCTCAGATCATGAACCTGAATTCAAGTTGAGGAAGGACAATTGTAGAATAGATGTTTGGAAATTTGCCATTAGCCAGCAAGTGATTGATTGCTGAAACAAACTTCTTCTGTCGGCGTGGAAATTGATAGTTTAAATAAATTCAAGAAAGAACTAGACCAACTTTTGGAGTGCATGGATGGGTGAAATGGGAAGTGTTTTTTTTTTTTTTTTTTTTGGCTGACATTATATACTGTATAAACTTGCTTCCCTGGATCATATGCTTCTGCTAATGATAATTCTTCATTTACTTATTTCTATCAAGTATTTGTAAAATTCCTCTTTAAATTAAAAAAAAAAAAAAAAACTCGATTTCCACAAGTCTTGGGAGTTAATGGAAACAGGCAATTATTGTTGGAGACATGCAAATATCTCGTTTTCAAAAAGGAAATCAAATGACAAAGTGGCGAAATGCACACTCGTGTACAAAATGTGTATTTCATGTTTCACTCTATCTGCCTAGAAAAATTGGGCAGATGGTTTGAAAGGTAGCAATTGAGGTTTAATATTAATAAGTGCAAAGTATTACATATGGGCACTAATAATCTCAGGATAAACATACCATTTGAGTGGTACCATATTCAAAGTGGTGAAAAATGAAAGAGACCTAGGGATCATTGTCCATTCTAACACTAGGCACTCTGAGTTCAGTAAACAGTGATTATTCCATTGTATAAAGCAATGGTTAGCCACCTTTGGTACTGCCTAAAAGGTATGGAATTTTAATGATGGATCTCCTCAAATACTTAAGTACAGGTCACTGTTAAAAAAAAATCGTGAATTAGGGCTTAATTTGAAAGTGTCTGCAATTCTGCCCAGACATGATAGGAGGGAGTATATGATGAGAGCCTTTTCGATCAATTTGGCCCTGGAAAGATTGTGGAAAGCTCAAGGTGTAGAATTTTTTCCAGCCTGGTCTGTACTTGTTAACAGGAGTGGCTGCTTCTACAGAGATGGGATACACTTAAATAGAAAGGGTGCAAGAATATTTTCTGATGCTAATCGAGGCAGTGTTAGATGGGTTGAAAAACTACTAGCGTGGGGGGGGGATACAAGGACTAATAGATTAACAGTAGCCACTGGCAGAGATAAAAGCGATTCTTGCACTGCTTCTACTGGAGTGAGCAGCAGCCTGGAAAACAAGACGCAGTATTTCAGAGACTGCTGGGAGTCATTGCTGTACAAGTAAACACACAGGTTGTGTTAGGGTAGCTAAGAATAGGAACAGGTGCATGTATACTTGCATATACACCAAGGCTAGGGGTTTGGTAAATAAATATGATGAATTTGAGGTATTGATCAAAACAAATTCAGATATTTTTGGAATATCAGAGAGGTCGTGTCACACAGATAAAGGAATGCAGAACTGGAATTTAGGAAGTACAATGAGTACAGGAAGGATAGACAGGATAGGAAGGGAGGAGGGGTTATGCTATTAGTTAAGAAACAAAATATCCAAGTAAGTGAAAGCAGTCGACATGGCTGGACAGTGCAGTGTCGAGTCAGTTTGGTGTGAAATAAGCATTGGAAGATCAAAATTGACAGTAGGAGTGTGTTATAGGCCTAATGACTCTGACGAGTATAATAAGAAACTGTACAGGGAAATAGAGTGGGCAAGTAAATCAGCGAGTCTTATAATGGGGGGAGGATTTTAATTTCCAAGATAATAACTGGAATTTGGGGGCTGGTCACTCAAACACTAGCAAGGCTTTTGTGGATTTATTGGATGATTGTTTTCTACATCAACATGTTCGGAAGGTAACTAGAGGGAGTAATACTCTTGATCTGATTATCAGTAGTGCTTCTTCATGCATTAAGAATCTGCAGATAAAGGAACTACTAGGTGGCAGTGATCACAGTGTGCTGAAGTGGGATTTACTCAAAGAGGTAACTACCATCGAGGTAAAGGGAAGGATTTTTGCTTTCGTAAAGGCGACTACGGTGGTCCGAGACAGTATTTAAATTCTATACAGCGGGACCAACTGATGATGTTATGAACAGCAAATTCAAAATGGGAAGCATTCAAAGGATTTAACTTGCAAGCTACTAGGCTTTACTTACCAACTAAGAAATATTGTTCAAGGTTTAGGCCTAAATGGATGTCAGATGAACTAAGGAGACATATGGCTGAGAAGAAAAATGCATGAGATACATATAAATTAATGGGTGACATGGAAGCCTATGATAGATATAAGCTGGTCTGTAATCAAGTCACAAAGATGATTAGGAAGGCAAAGGCAGATTATGAGAAATTCTTGGCAAAGGATGCAAAGAAAAACAGAGTTCTTTATTTATGTAAACTCTAGAAGGAAAGGGATGAATCAGATTGGTCCACTGGATACTGATGGCTCAACTGTTGATGATCCTGCTCAGGTGGCTAATAAACTAAATGGGTATTTTGCATCTACATTAACCGATGAGGAGTTATTCAGGGAGGGGAATTCCAGAGGTGAATTAAAACTCTGGCAGTGAGCTAGATGATTTTGTAATAACTGAGAGGAAAGTGGAGGAGAAATTGTTGAATATAAACATAGAAAAGGCACTCAGGGCAGATGGGATCTATCCAGTTATATTAAAGGAGGCAGCAAAGGAAGTAAGCAAACCCTTAGCCATAATTATGAGAGCTTCCTTGGACTCATGGGAGGTCCCCATGGACTGGAGATGTGCAAATGTAAAACCCCAATTCACAAAGGAGGATCAAAGGGCAACACAAAAAATAAGAATAGGAGTGTGTTATAGGATTAAGGTTAAAGCAAAAATAAGAGTAGAAGTGTGTTATAGGCCTAATGACTTGAATGAGTACAATGAACAATTATATAGAGAAATAGAGTGGGCCAGTAAATCAGAATGTCTTAATAATGGGGGATTTTAACTTCCTAGATATTGACTGGAACTTGTGGGTTGGTCTCACACACTAGTCAGACTTTTGTGGATTTATTGGATGATTGTTTTCTGCAGCAGCATGTTTGAGAGGCAACCAGAGAGAGTAATACTCTTGATCTGGTTATCAGCAGTGATCATTCGTGTATTAAGAATTTGCAGATAAAGGAACTAGGTGGCAGTGATCCCAGTGTACTGATGTGAGATTTACTTAAAGATATAATTACCATCAGGGGTAAAGGAAAGGGTTTTTGCTTCCGTAAAGGTGAGTACAGTGGTCTCAGAAAGTTTTTAAATTCTGTACAGTGGGATAAACTGACGATGTTACCAACAGTAAATTCTAAGTGGGAAGCATTCAAGGAATTAATCGTAGAAGCTACTAAAAGTTTCATACCTATTAAGAAATATTGTTCAAGGTTTAGGCCTAAATGGTTATCAAATGAAATAATGAGACTCGTAACAGAAAAGAAAAATGCATAGGATGCATATAAATTATCAAGCAACTCAGAAGCCTATGGCAGATATAAGCTAGTCTGTAATCAGGTCACAAAGGAGGTTAGGCAGGTGAAAGCAGATTACGAGAAATCCTTGGCAAAAGATGCTAAGAAAAACAGCAAGGATTTCTTTACTTATATAAACTCTAAAAGGAACTGAATGAATCTCATTGGTCCACTTGATATCGATGGATCGACTGTTGATGATCCTGCTCAGATAGCAAACAAACTGAATGAGTATTTTGCATCTACATTCACACATGGGGAGTTATTAAGGTTTGGAAATGGCAGAAGGTTATCAAATTGTAGCAGGATACTTAATGATTTTGTAATAACTGAGAGCAAAGTGGAGGAGAAATTGTTGAAGTTAAACATAAGAAAAGTACCTGGGGTGGATGGGATCTATCCAGTTATATTAAAGGAGGCGGCAAAGCAACTAAGCAAACCCTTAGTCATAATTATGAGAGGTCTTTGGACTCAGGGGAGATCCCCACGGACTGGAGATGTGCAAATGTATCCCCAATTCACAAAGGGGGATTCAAAGGGTGACACGAGTAATTACAGACCAGTTAGTTTAACTTCTCTTCCGGGTAAAATAATGGAGTCACTGGTTAAAGATGCATTGCAGGATCATCTAGACAAGACTGCAGCAATAATTCAGACACAGCATGGGTTTGTTAAGGGAAAGTCTTGTCTGACAAATATGATAGGATATTATGATGTGGTTACAAAGGAACTGGATGCAAAAAAATAATTTTGATATCATCTATTTGGATTTCAGGAAAGCTTTTGACACTGTTGCGCAAGAAAGAGTACAAATTGGAGCAGAATAGTATTAAGGGTAAGTTGCTACAATGGATAAAAGGATGGTTAAGTGGGAGAAGGCAGAGGGTGGAAATCAATGGGTGCTGCTCTTCGTGGACTAATGTTATTAGTGGAATCCCACAGGGTTTGGTCCACTGTTGTTTTGTATATTTATCAATGATATTGATGAAGGTATATCAGGTTTAATGTCGAAGTTTGCAGATGATACAAAGGTTAGCAGGGTTGTTAATGACAGTAATGGCAGTGTGCTACTGCAATAGGATCTAGATAATTCGGGCAGATGGGCTAAGAAGTGGCAACTGAAGTTTAACCTTGACAAATGCAAAGTACTGCATATGGGTAGAAGTAACCCCAGAGAAAAGTACCAACTGTGTGGTACTACACTTAAGGTGGTAGAAAATGAAAGACCTGGGGGTAATTGTGCAGGCAGATATGAAGTTTTCTGAGCAATGCAGACAGGTTGCCAGGGTAGGTCATGGGGTTTTGTCAATGATATATAGGAATTTTGCTAGTAGGGAAAAGGAGGTGATTATCCCTCTGTATAAGGCAATGATCAGGCCACGCCTTGAGTACTGCGTACAGGTCTGGAGGCCTCATTTTAGGAAGGATGTAGATTTACTTGAGCGTGTACAGTTAGTTAGTTGAGTTTTATTGGCGCATCAGCAACTTAGGCTATAATGCGCCAAAACTTTGTCAACAAAATTAGTAAAACATTCAGTGACCTAATGAATTAGGTCACTAAGTCAGAGTATAAAAACAATTGTAAACTGTAAAAGACAAATATCTGTAAACGAGTAACAATAGTAAACCTTAAAATAATAAGATTTTTTTTTTTTTTTTTTAAATACGAGTAAAAAGGTTTACTGTTTTTAGGAAACTAAAAATAGCAGACACATGGTCATTGTCGGATAAAATCTGACTGAGTGTATATGGCTCAGTCAGATGGTTAAAAGCGGTATAACGAGCATTTCTAAAATTGGTACAGTCACATAAAATATGTTTGATGGATAAAATGGTGTCGCACTGCTCGCACATAGGAGGGTCATCAGCCCTCAGCAAAAAGGAGTGTGTTAGATGACAGTGTCCTATGCGGAGCCGAGCAAGAACAACTTCCTCTTTGCGATCCCTGCGTAAGCTGGACCGCCATGGATGGATCATAGGCTTAATTCGACATAGTTTGTTTGTAGTAATCAGTCGATGCCACGAATCTTGCCACTGAGATTGTAGGTTACTACGGATCACTTGCCTGTAGTCTGTATAGGGGACTAACAGGTCAAGATTATCCGTCAGGGCTGCCGATTTGGCTGCAGTGTCAGCCAAATCATTTCCTCTAATCCCGATGTGACTGGGAATCCAGCAGAATCGGATATCGAATCCACTTACAAAGAGGCTGTATATTATCTGCTGGATTCGAGACAGGGTTGGATGATTAGTGTGTGACATCGCTGATAAAGCCTGTAGTGCACTCATTGAGTCGGCATATATAATACTCCGTTGGTAACGGTGTTTTCTTATGTGATCTAGAGCTAACTCTATGGCATGCAGCTCTGCAGTGTAAATGCTGCAGTCAACGGGTATCTGCTCTGATATGGTGTTATTTGGAAAGACAGCAGCAGATCCCACATACGATTCTGACTTCGAGCCGTCTGTGTAAACTGGCAAGAAGTCAGAATGTTCTGCACGGTGTTGTGAATAGAGCTGAAGGTAGACAGAGGCTGGAGTATTAGACTTCGTCGCAAGTTTGAGCGAGAAGTCACATGCTGGTGTTTGTGCATGCCAGGGTGGAAGGGGCTCCTTTGGTGATCGAGCGACCTTGTCTACCGAGATGTTAAGCTCATTGAGTAGCTCTTGAATACGAATGCCGAATGGGCGATTGGCGGTCCGCCGTGTGTTATAAAGATTTTCCCATCGTGGCTCGAAAACGGATGTCCACGTGGGATGGTCCGGCAGGGACTTCAGCTTGAAGGCATATTGTAGAGGCAACTGCATTCGTCGAAGCGACAACGATGGTTCATTTGCTTCGACATACAGACTTTGGACAGGTGATGTTCGGAATGCACCAGTAGCAATTCGAATGGCTTGGTGATGGATGGGGTCAAGCCAACGAACGGCGCTATTTCTGGCAGATGCATACACCTGAGACCCATAATCTAATTTTGAGCGTACAAGTGCACGGTACAGACGTAGTAGAGTGCATCGGTCTGCACCCCAAGAGGTAGAAGAGAGAGAGCGGAGGATGTTAAGCCCTCTCGTACACTTCGTACGTAGCTGACGAATGTGTTGAACAAATGTCAACTTTTTGTCAAAAATGAGTCCCAGGAATTTTGCCTCTGATACGACTGGGATGGTGCTTTGTCCAAGTCGTAATTCAGGCTCAGGGTGGAGGTTACGTTTGCGACAAAAATGGACGCAAACGGTCTTCTCCGGTGAGAACCTGAAACCACTGGCCGTGGCCCAGATGTTAACACGGTCAATAGCTTGTTGCAGTTGTCTCTCAATAACCCTCATATTGCATGATTGAGAGAATATGCTGAAGTCATCGACATAGAGTGCACTGTTTACAGTTGGAGGAAGTTGTTCTGAAATAGAATTTATTTTAATGGCAAAAAGCGTAACACTTAAGACAGATCCTTGTGGTACCCCCTCCTCTTGGCAAAAAGGCCGCGAAAGGGAGGATCCTACACGAACTTGGAAATAACGGCAGGATAAAAAATTTTTAATAAAAATGGGAAGGTGGCCTCTCAGACCGAGATTGTATAGGTCTCTTAAAATACCAAATCTCCAAGTTGTGTCGTACGCTTTTTCCATGTCAAAGAACACCGACACCAAATGTTCTCTTTTTAGGAAAGCATCTCGGATAGATGTTTCCAGTCTAACTAAGTGGTCCAATGTGGACCTATTTCTTCGGAAGCCGCACTGAAAGCGGGAGAGAAGGTCATTCGACTCTAAGTACCATAAGAGCCGAGCATTGACCATTCTCTCCAATATTTTGCACAGACAGCTGGTCAGAGCAATAGGACGATAGTTTTTTGGATATTTAGGATCCTTTCCTGGCTTAGCAAAAGCAAGAATAGTTGCCTTGCGCCAGGTTTCCGGAAAGTGCTCCTCGAGGAAGATTCTGTTGTACAGGAGGAGCAGACGGTCCATGGATTCTGGTGAAAGATGTTTGATCATTTCATAATGGATGTTGTCTGGTCCAACAGCGGTAGCCTTTGTACGGGCGAGTGCTGTTTTCAGCTCATGGATATTAAATGGCCCATTGTATGGGTGGGATCCCTTCGATGTGAATTTAAGGGCCTGTTTTTCAGCATTGCGCTTTAGGACCAGAAACTCTGGGGAGTAAGATGATGTTGTGGAGATTTTAGAAAAAGTTTCCCCAAGAGCATTCGCTATTGCAGTAAAGTCTGCAATAGTACATCCATTATATTCAAGGACCGATGAGGGGTGCGCTGTGTATTTTCCCTTCATTTTCCGGATTTTATCCCAGACTACCTTAGAGTTGGTAGACTGGTTAATAGATGATGTAAAACGGATCCACGATTCCTTTTGACTCTGACGACGGATGTAGCGTGCTTTGGCTCGTGCACGTTTAAAGGCTATAAGGTTGGTCGTGGTAGGATATCGGCGGAATATCCCCCACGCTTTGTTTTGAGCCTTTTTGGCTGCTGTGCATTGTGAATTCCACCAGGGTTTGGGAAATGGTGGAAACCGGGCAGATGTTTTTGGAACAGTATTCGCAGCTGCTTGGACAATATTTTCTGTGATGTACTTAACTGCATCATTGATAGGCTCTTGACTGACTGTACTAAGATTAAAATTTGCCTGATGTTGGAAGGCAGTCCAGTCAGCCTGATCAAACTTCCACCGTGGTAACCTGAAGGGAAGACATGGTCTCCCACTGTGTAACAAGGTTATCACAGGGAAGTGATCACTTCCGTATGGATTCTCCTCCACTTCCCAAGTGAGTGAAGGGAGCAGAGAAGGGGAGCAGATAGAGAGATCAATGGCAGAAAAGGTACGGGTAGGCATGTGGAAAAAGGTGTTTGTTCCAGTATTTAGAAGGGAAAGGTCATTGTCATTGAGCATACGCTCTATGACTCGTCCCCTTCCGTTGATGCTAGCACTACCCCACAGGGTGTTATGTCCATTCATATCCCCGAGAAGTAATAAAGGGGGAGGCAACTGCGTTAGAAGATCATCAAGGTCTGCCTGGGAGATGTCAGTCCCAGGTGGCAAATAAATAGAGCATACAGTTAATAAGAATCCCACTGAAAGGCGAATTGCAACAGCCTCTATGCTGGTTGTAATTAGCAAGGGCTGCACTGGGGTATGGTTACCCACAAGGATAGCCACTCCCCCATGTACAGAGCTGTCCGCAATTCTATCCTTTCGAAAAATTGTGATGTTGTGCATGGTGGGATCATCATTTGCCTTTAGATATGTCTCCTGCAAGCAAAAGCAAACTGGCTCGTGCTTTTGCAGGAGGGCCTTGATGTCATCTATATTTCGCCGGAATCCACGACAATTCCATTGTAGGAATTTAGCCATTATTTTGGCTTGGTGGGTCCATCAGGCGGCTTCCGAGGTACTGAGGGCTTACTTTTGTCAGTCTTGGATTTATCTTTTTTGGGGAAGAAAGGACGCTGTCCCGTGTCCATTTCCTCCTCCGCAAAGAGTTCCAAGACTGACTCTTCGGGTACCTCCTTCTGCTCGACATCCATCTTTTCTTGGGTACTAGGGGGGGACTTCCCCTTTCTTATTCTTTTCTTTCATAACTACCTTTGTAATTTGTGGAGCATTAGGAGGTACCGATATAGGAGTGGCAGCTGATTGGTCCTTCTGTGTAGGTTTTTGCGAATTTAAGAGATACCGCGCGATGGGAGTGAAAGACTCCTTTGGAGGAATGATCATGTCCGTCTGAGTTCCGACGGAACATCTCCCTGCTACCTTCTGGGCGTAGGTAGGTCTGTTGATATTCAGGGGTTTGACCGATTTCCTTGCCTCCTGGTATGATATATTTAGCTCTGCCTTCAGCCGTTGAATTTCTTTTTCTTCTTTCCACCTCTGGCATGCTCGTGAGTAGGCCGGATGTTCGCCCTCACAGTTAATACAGGTGGGTTTTGCGGCTGAACAAGCTGTTGTTTCGTGGTCCTTTGCACCGCATCGAGCGCATGCAAGGACTCCACGGCAGGCCATTTGAGAATGTCCATACTTCTGGCACTTAAAGCACCGTAAAGGGTTTGGAACGTATGGACGCACTGAACAGTTGATGTATCCAGCTTTAATCTCGTCAGGAGGTTTAGGAGTGTTAAAAGTCAGGATTACGCTCCTGGTTTTAACAATTTTTCCATCCCTTCACGCAGTGATTCTCTTGACAGCAATGACTCCCTGTGGTTTTAATTCGGAGCAGATTTCCTCCTCGGTCACGTCGAGAAGGTCCCACTCCGAAATGACACCTCTCGATGAATTGAGTGTTCTGTGTGGTGTCACTGTTACAGGGATTCCTCCGATTGATGTTACTCGGAGTAGATGTTCGGATTGCCTGTCATTTTTTGTTTCAATTAAGAGGTCTCCAGAACGGAGCCTCTTAACTGATTTGGGAGAACCTACTAACCCATCTAACCCTTTTTGAATAAAAAAGGGCGACATTTTCCCAATCGGTTTTTCACTGGTGGAATGAATAATTAGGAATCTTGGGACAGGCCCTGATGATGATGTTTCAGTTCGCTGCCTCTTTGTTGCAATAATATCTGCCTCTCCGTCTATATTTTCAGATAGGGACCGGGTTGGGGCCCCTGAAGAAGTAAGTTTCTCAGGATTCATGAAGGTTATTTAGTTGTTCAGTGCCCGGGCTCCCCACCCACCACGGAGCCCAAAGGGACGCCCACTACCCAGCATGCAATAAATGCGCTCGGGAGTGGGACGCCAGGGCTACCCAGACA
This sequence comes from Mastigoproctus giganteus, assembly GCF_048544385.1. Lineage (NCBI taxonomy): Eukaryota > Metazoa > Arthropoda > Arachnida > Uropygi > Thelyphonidae > Mastigoproctus > Mastigoproctus giganteus. The sequence continues at coordinate 263,110,941 of NC_143576.1, read as the reverse complement.
CTATACCCACACCGCCGCCAGCCTGAATCCTGTCCCTCGGACCATGAGGGTAGGGGCGTGGCATTGACACGGTTGACCCTCGCAGGCAAACCTACTAGCCGATTGATCCTAGCCGGGCCTTCCAGGACCACCCGTCTTGTCGAAGCAGGGGCCAAAGTGGTGTATTGAAGCTGGGCCCCTCAACCACCAGGATCCCCCTTTCCGAATTTCCACGGGTCGCAGCGCACGGCAAACACGTCGGATTCCATTGATGTAAGCCCGGAACCTAGGCTGTGGGCGTTGGATCCCAGTGATGCTAGTCTGGAAGTCCAGCAGCGTCACTGGGAGGTCCCCTCAACACGTACAGGTGCCCACGTCGAGGGGAGCGTGTACAGAGAAGGGCAACAAGATTGGAGAGGGGAGTGAAGGGATCCTCTTACCAAGAGAGGCTTAAGTTCTGCAAATTGCAGTGGCTGGAGACTAGACACCTGCGCGGTGATCTGATTGAGGTATATAAGGCCTTGAATGGGTTGAGCACGCTGAATTCTGATGGGATCCTTTCACTTGTTCAGATTACGAACCTAAGGGGGCATAAATTCAAATTAAGAAAAGACAGATGTAGAATAGATGTGCAGAAATTTGCCTTTAGCCAGCGGGTGGTTAATTGCTGGAACAAATTTCCATCTGTCGTTGTAGAAGTTGATAGGTTTAATAAATTTAAGGATGAACTGGACAGGCATTTGGAGGGAATGGTGTGATTTTTTTTTTTTTTTTTTTTTTGGCTGATGCTGTATAAGCTCATACACATGCTTTCTTGCATCACATGCCACTACTACTACTACAAGTAATTATAGACCAGTTATTTAACTTCTGTTCCAGGAAAATTAATGGAGGCACTGGATAAAGAAGTCCGGCAGGATCATCTAGACAAGACTTCAGTTTGGACTCAGCATGGTTTTGTTAAGGGAAAGTCTTGCATGACCAATTTGATTGGATACTATGATGTGGTCACAATGGAACTGGATGCAGGGAATAACTCTGATATCATATATCTTGATCTTAGAAAGGTTTTTGATACCGTTGCACATGGAAGACTGCTGAACAAATTGTGGTAATCAATGGACATTGCTCATCGTGGACTAATGTTATTAGTGGAGTCCCTCGGGGTTCAGTTCTGGGTCCATTGTTTTCTGTATTTATAAATGATATATCAAGTTTAATATCCAAGTCTGCAGATGATATGAAGGTTGGCAGGTTTGTTAAGGACACTAATTACAGTATGCTGCTGCTGCAACAGGATCTAGAAAAGTTGAGCAGATCGGCTGAGAGGTGTCAAATGAAGTTTAACATTGACAAATGTAAAGTACTACATATGGGAAGCAGTAACCCCAGAGTAACGTATCAACTCTGGTACTAAACTGACAGTGGTAGAGAACAAAAAGGACCTGGGGGTAATTGTGCAGGCAGATATGACGTTTTCTGAGTAGTGCAGACAGTCTGAAAGAGTAGCTCATGGTATCTTGTCAATGATATACAGGAATTTTTCCAAGAGGGATAAGGAGGTGATTATCCCCTTGTATAAGGCAATAGTCAGGAGGCTTCATTTCATGAAGGATGTAGAGCTGTTTGAATGAGTACAGAGAAGGGCAACAAGATTAGTGAATGGAACAAAGGGTTGCTCTTACGAAGAAATGCTTAAGTTTTGCAAATCACAGTGTCTGGAGACTAGGCATCTGCGAGGTGATCTGATTGAGGTGTATAAAGCCTTGAATGGTTTGAGCATGCTCAATGCTGATGGGATCCTTCCTCTTGCTCAGAATAATCACCTAAGAGGGCATAAATTCAAATTGAGGAAAGACAGATGTAGGATGGATGTGCGGAATTTTGCCTTTAGCCAGCAGGTAGTTGGTTGGTGGAACAGACTTACATCCTTTGTTGTGGATAGCCTAAATAAATTTAAGGCTGAGCTGGACAGGTATTTGGAATGAACAGAGTAGTGAAATGGGAGTTTTTTTTTTTTTTTGGGCTGATGCTGCATAAGCTTGCTTTCTTGTATCATATGCCTCTATTAATGCTAAAAAGGTGCAGAGCAGAGCAACCAGATTAGTCAGAGACAAGATAAGTTTTGGTTTTGCAAATTTCATCATCAGGAAATAGTATTAGTAATGGCCATATGGTGCACGGAACCCTAAGGCTTATGGTGCACAAGCCAAAAAAAAAAAAAAAAAAAAGTAAAAAAATGATAAAAAAATTAAATACAATAGACTTTCAGAATAATGGTACCTTTGGGGATTCAAGGTGCTATTATTTTGATTTTCCCATTATCCAGAAAGTTGTAGATTTATTTCTCATTATTTCTGCATTAATATATTTAATGCAGAAATAATGAGGCTAAATAAGAAATAGATTAAGAATGCAATTTTATTAAACTGCACAAAAAAAACAAACATGTTGACAATCCAATGTTATAGTTTGCCATTAATACACTCCTACTTACTCCCCATTATATTTTCTTTAGTCTGTACAAGTTGCACAGTGATTTTGTCACCATCCTCCCCACACCAAGTGGAAAAAGCCTGGGTTTGAATCCTGTTGATGATGCGAGTAACTTTTATGGGCTTTTTTTTCACTCCGTGGCTGAGTTAGTTGGGCTCAGGTGTAGATGGCAAGGGAGAAAAACCTTGCCAAGGTTCCCTCCCCCCAAAAAACCGGGTTTTTAGTCCAGCAAAACAGGCAAATCGACCAGAGAACACATGCAATTTACAGACAATAGGTATACGAATTAACTTTCCAAGTGACCCTAATGTAATAGTTTGGATTTTAAAGTTTGTCACTAAGCTTTAATGTTGTTCTTTTCTTCTCTGTATGAGGTTTATTAACTTTAGGAACCATAAGTGAGGGATTAATTTAAAATAAATGTAAAAGCGGTATAATCTGTGATATCAGTACAGAATTCACTTTTAAAATGGCGAATGTAATAATCACATGACTTGCCATTTTCTTTTTTCGCCACTGCAAGACATCTGCGCTGTATGTAAAAATCCGATCCCAACCTGTTGTTAGCCCGAATGTTCCATTCTTTGGGGTGCCATTATTTCGACAGTCTACTGTAAAATAAATAATTAATAAAATAATAAAAGAAAAGGAAATAGACAACCTATGCATTTCCCTCCTCTCATAGATAACTATCCAGCTGACCTTTGAATTACTCCAAACTGTCAGCCAGCCTCAACCACCCATGTAGGTAACTTATTCTTAATTTATAACTCGCTGGCTAAAATAAAAAAACTTTCTGCAATCCAGTCTAAACTTCTCCTCCCGAAACTGATCACCTGCAAGGAGATCAGATTCAAGGGTCTCAGTTTGCATGGACTGAGTAAGCTAAATGCTAATGGCATCCTTCCTTTGCTCAAAAGAGACACACAAGGGGCATACATTTAAATCGAGGAAGTACAGTTGCAGAACAGATATGTAGAAATGACCTCCACCAGCAGGAAGTTCATTGTTGGAACAAACTTCCATCAGATTTTATGGAAGTGGGTAGTATGAACAAATTTAAGAAGGTAGACAAACTTTTAGGAGTTGGACAGGTAATGCAGAAGTGTTGGTTTTTTTTTTTTTTTTTTTTTTAAGCTGATGTTGTATCAGCTTGCTGTCTTGCATCATTTGCCACTACTAATGATAAGTATCTAATGATGAGTGATCGTACGTTATAACGTACGATCACTCATCGGTGAATTCAGGATATTAGAGCTGGAAAAGGAATTAGAAAATGTGAATTGGAATATCATCGGTTTGGCTGAAACAAGAAGAAGAAATGAATCATTTATAAGTTTATCAAGTGGAAATCTGCTGTACACCAATGGAAACAGTGAAAGGAGTGAAGGTGGAGTTGGGTTTCTGGTCCATAAAGATTTTAAAAACAACATTTTGGAATTCAAAAGTACATCACCAAGGGTGTCAAGACGACTACTACTCAAGATTTCTAAGAGGTACAAGCTAAAGATTATAATGATTTATGCACCAACATCGAGCCATGATGATGAAGAGGTTGAAGAAATGTACACCGAAATTGAGTCTTCTAGATGAGCAGAAAACCCACTACACTATTATAATGGGGGACTTCAATGCCAAGTTTGGAAAAAGGCAAAACAGCGCAGAAAGAGGAACTATAGGAAATTTTGGAATTGGTGAAAGAAATAAAAGAGGTGAAAGACTTGAGGAATTGCAGAATCTCAAGGACTGTCAGTAATGAACACTTTTTTCAAGAAAAGGGTGAACAGAAAGTGGACATGGAAGAGTCCAAATGGATTAACAACTAATGAAATCGACTTCATCCTCACAACAGAAGATATATTGTGAATGATGTTACAGTGCTGAATAAGGTAAATGTTGGAAGTGATCACAGAATGGTAAGATGTACACTTGATATAGATGTAGGAAAGGAAAGGAAAAAACTGACTCGAGTAAATAATACAAAGGTCTTGGAGATAACAGAGGAGGAGAAAAAGCAGTATGTACTGGAACTTAAAAACGAGTTTGGGCTTCTGCAAACTGCTGAGGACCAAGATATCGACAAGGAATATTACAACTTTCTGAAAGTGATAAACCCCAAGAAACCTATACGGAAACAGAAATCCAAAGAAGAAAAATTAGTCAAGAAACACTTGTCATGATGAACCGAAGACGACAAATGAAGAGCGAGAAAAACACTGACAGGGAGAAAATTGAGTATACTGAGTTATGCAAAGCCATTAGAAAGAGACTCAGAGAGGACATAAGAAGATTTAACACAAGAAAAGTAGAACAAGCATTAAGGGAAAACAAAGGAATTAAATCAGCAGCCATGAGCAGTAATACAGAAAGACAAATGATACTGAAACTGAAGAATAGCGATGGTGTACTTATAAACAGCAGAGAAGGCATAATTCAAATAGCAGAAGACTACTATAGAGAATTATACAAGGAGCGAGGGAATGATACCAGCAGTGGGGAAGATGGATTGCAAAGTAGCAACACATATGACATACCCGATATTCTTCCTGATGAGGTAGAACATGCATTGAAGAAAATGAAGAATCGGAAAGCCCCGGGGGAAGATGAAGTTACTGTAGAGTTGTTAAAATTGGGAGGAAGAGACATAACACAAAAACTGGCAAGGCTCTTCACAAAGTGCATTAGAAAAGGTGTGACGCCTAAGCAGTGGAATAATGCAATCAGTTTTGCTGCATAAGAAAGGAGATAAATCAGAAATTGGAAATTATAGACCAATTAGCTTGTTATCCAACATCTACAAGTTGTTCACAAGGGTCATTACTAACAGATTAGAAAGAATACTTGATGAGAATCAACCGAAAGAGCAAGCTGGCTTTAGGACAGGATTCTCAACTATGGATCACCTTCACATAATATCACAGCTAATGGAGAAAGCAAATGAATATAAAACACCATTATGCCTGGCATTTGTGGATTATGAAAAGGCATTTGACTCCATACAGCATAAGGCAATGTTTCGGGCACTGGAAAGACAAGGCATAGATACCCCACATATTATGATTTTGAAGAAAATATATGAGAGTGCTACCTCCTTTATTAGACTAGACAAAGACAGTAGGAAATTTAAAATTGAGAAAGGAGTTCGACAAGGAGACACAATATCTCCAAAGCTGTTTACTGCTGCCCTTGAGGAAGCTTTCAGAAGATTAGACTGGTCGCAGAAGGGAGTCAATGTGAACGGAGAGTACCTAAACCATTTACGATTTGCAGATGACATTGTGATTATAAGCCACGATCCCAAAGAATTAGAGGAAAATCTTAATCAGTTATGCACAGTTAGTAAAGATTTTGGACTAAAGATGAATATGGCTAAAACAAAAGTATTGATGAACAAGTATGCCACGGAAATAATGATTGAAGGAGCAGTAACTGAAAAGGTGGCGTCATATACTTATCTGGGACAAGTTATTAGCTGTAATAATGATAAATGGCTGGAAGTCAAGAGAAGAATAAATTTTGGATGGATAGCATTCAGGAAATATAGTCACATACTGAAGAGCAATATCCCAGTTTAGAAGAGCAATATCCCAGCTTAGTTTTCAGCATTAGGTGAATAGGATACATTAAATTATTGCCAAAAATAAAAAATTTAAAAATAATAAAACATTTTTAAAGAAAAAAATAAAAATAAAATCGTGCTGCTCTCGCCCGAGGCGACTAACTCGACTGAAGTGTGGAAAAAACAAAAACGCATAAAAGTTTCTCGATTCATTGAGCAGATTCAAACCTACGGCTTTTCGAAGGACAAATGATTATTACCACTATGCTCCACAATCACAACGAAGGACAATGATTCCCTTGATGGAAGCATTGTTTTTTAGCCTGAGGACAAATAGTTTAAGTGCTTGGTGTTGAAGTGGTTCAATTCTTTTAAAATTATTTAATCTACCACGTGATATAATAGTAAGTGTTCTACAAGACATCACAGAAGTAATTCTCCTTTTCTTAACTAATTGATATATAACGTAGAACATATTGAGCCATTGCAGCTCTGATATATATTAATTAAAGAAAAAAAGAAGTGATATAATAGTGTAGTGTCCATCAATTCATTAACATAATATTAGTATTAGTAATGGCCGCATGGTGCAAGAAAGCCTGTGGCCTATGCTGCACCAGCCAAAAAAAAAAGATGGAAGACCATGGGAGGCATTGAATGGAATGTGCAAAATCATCAATACATGAGTTAGAAGAAAAGTAGAATACTTGCAGGTCAGCTTTATCTTTGACTGAAGTGGCAATACAATCATCTGGTTTTGACAAAGGTAGGAACAGAGGATGGCAAACATTGCAGCCAATAGCTTTTCCAAGAAACCAGAATGCTTGACTACCACTTGGACAAGAAGCAAGTTTTCTACTCTTAGCCTGTTCAAATTCTAGTTTGGACTGATTAATAACTGCTTTACAATTGTTGAAGTTTTCTGTAGGCAGAAAATGAACCTGGAGATTTGGATACAAGCCAATTGTGATATGCAACATTCTTATCTTGAACAGACTTAGCATATTTATTGGAAAACCAAGGATTGGATAAATGACATTTACATAAAAGGACAGGAAATCTTTGTTACTTCATACAGCATATCCTCCCTACATTTTCTTACTACTGAATACATCATGAATTGTTAAACTAAAAGAACAAACTTGTGTGAAAAGAGCTAAACCTCCAAGATGGACAGTAAATGGATCCTGACTGGTTGCAGCACTAGTTTGGCCTGGTTTGACAGACATTGAGAGAATTAAAACAGCAGAAAGTTTAAAAAAGTAATTCAATTACTAAATTCAATCAAAAAAGGAATTTTAAAAAAGCCATATTAAAATGAAGATTTAAAACAGTATTCCAACTAAGAGAAAGAAGATCAGAAATCTTGCAGATCACTATTTTGCATTGTTGTAATGCCAAACAATGCAAGGCTGAGAATGGCCAAAAGAGAAAGGCTCCATGGTAGAAGAGACCATCTCCAAGTTATGATTTGAGGTTCCTAGACAAGCATCAATCTTGACTATGTACTTTGAAGCTTTGTGAGAAAAAGATCAATTATGTTGGGTGCATGGTTAGGATTGTCTGGTATTCTCGTAGGGTAAATGAACAATCTGTGTGAGATCATTAGTAATTGCAAAAGCCTCAGCATCTCAATCAGCTGGGTCCATGTAACTAGAAAACTGAAGCCAGCTACAGTTGTAAACATTGAAACTGCCAAGGAAAATTATCTCACTGTTAGGAAAGTTAGACTGGAGAAAGTCAAGTTTCAAATGAAGTCAGAATTCAGGAGTGTTTGTTTGAGTTGGGAGAACAATTGCAGCAACAAATTAATTTGAGAATAGGGTAGAGAGATTACAGAAAAAAAAAAGAGGATGAAAAAAAAAGACCCCAGGGCTTTTTTTCATCCTCCACCTCCCTGAGTGTAGTACCACACAGTTGGTACGTTTCTCTTGGGTTAATGCTACACATATGGAGTACTTTGCATTTGTCAATGTCAAACTTCAGTTGCCACTTCTCAGCCCATCTGCCGAACTTTTCTAGATCCTGTTGCAGTAGCATACTGTCTTTACTGTCATTAACAACCCTGCCAACCTTTGTATCATCTGCAAACTTGGACATTAAGCCTGATATACCTTCATCGATAAATACACAAAACAACAATGGGCCCAGCACCGAACCCAGGGGAACTCATTTTTTTTTTTTTTTTTTCCATTTCATTTTCTCCGCTAATAACATTAGTCCACGAAGATCAGTGTCCATTTATTACCACTCTGCCATCTCCCACTCAACCATCCCTTTATCCATTGCAGTAACTTGCCCTTAATGCCATACCACTCCAATTTGTACAGCGGTCTTCTGATGTACAAATGGCAAATGAAAGAAAGCTTATAAAGCATCAGAAAAAAAAAAAAACTTCCCACATCACTTGTCCATCTCCTCCATTGTAAAAAGCTATTTAAACAAAGCAAATTTATCAAACTACTAAAATTCTAGACATACCTCATCATACATAAATTGTAATGTTAGTGCTGATTTTCCAACACCACCACTGCCTACCATGATGACCTTGTGCAATGCTAGTTGAGAAGTTTTTGGTTTGGACATTTTAAACTGGAAAATAAAGATTTCTTTCAAAACTGTATCTGAAATCAGAATATATAATTAGTGGATCATTATTAATATAAAAAAACAAGAAAAAAAAATCTTTAATTATACTTAGTGTCCTATATATACAAAATTATTTCAACAGGATTAACATGTAGCCCAGTTTGCAGTAATTGAACAGTTGCAATTTCATTAAGAAATTGTTATCTCTTGGGAGAGGGTGCCCAATTTGCTTTTGAAGGCATTCATTTTTTTTTCTTTGTTTGCACATCTAACAGAAGCACACAAAGAATATGTTCAAATGGCATGAGTACAGTTTGTTTGGCTTCAGTTCATCCAGAGTTGTATTAGCCTTATTCTTAAGTGAACCCCAGTAGATAGAAATGTATAGGTTAGAGATTTTGTAAGGTCAGAAACCCTGCAAAATAAGGCAGTCAAAGAATTCCATCAACCGATGTCATGTGCAAGCAATATACACTGTGCTGCCACTCATTATTAATATAAAAAAAAAAAAACACAAGAAAAAAAAATATTTAATTATACTTAGTGTCATATATACTAAATTATTTCTACACTCTGGTAACATAACAGAACTAAAATATCTTGGAGTAGTCTGATTCAAAATTAACTTTTTACCCCCATTTGATCTACTTGGCGAAGAAAGTGAGATATTATGCAGGTATGATTGCCAGGATCAGTCGAGCAGGCTGGAGACTCAAAAGAAGGACCCTGGCAATCATATACCGTGCAATGTTTCTACCTGTTATCACCTATGGAGCTGGTGCGTGGTTCACCCGCTCGGCCCTAGTTAGAAATCCGAATAAATTAAAATCAATACAAAGGACAATACTACTCACTATTACCAGAGCATGTTGCACAGTAAGCCCACCTGCGCTACTGTTGCTGGCCGGAGTTCTCCCACTTTACCTGGAAGTAGCCAAAAACGACTTATATTATAGATTTAAAAAGGGCATACCCACAGAATTTCTGGGGATAGCCCTTGATACAACCAACACCTTCAATGATGAGGGGAAAAAAAAAAAAAAAAAAAAAAAAAAAATAGCCCTTGATACAACCAACACCTTCAATGGTGAGGAAAAAAAAAAAAAAAAAAAAAAGAATAGCCACAAAGCTCCATGAGCTATGGCAAACAAAGTGGGAGCAGGAAACCAGAGGTCTGGTTACCAAACGTTTTCTACCATGGATGGCAATTGTTAGCCGAAAGCCACCTAAGTGGCATGCCCCTGGACTTTTTGCAACATTTATATTCACAGGTCACTGCTCCCTAAAGACAAAACTAACTTCCTTAGGCCTAACTGATGACCTAAACTGCACCTGTGGCAACAGTGAAGACTGGACACACATTCTATATAATGTATAATATATTACATCCCCAGAACAGAGCTAATAGCACGGATTAGCCCCCTTCCCAGGGGAGAAGAACATCTGTTCATCATAGAACAGTCAAATTATAAAGCCTTTACATCTTTCACACAGAAAGTATTCGAAATGTGCAGAACTATCCAAAGAATGGCAATTCAGCCCCCCAGCAATTAATCAATAATTAAAATTACCCAAGTTTCCCACCACACCCAGATGACTTAAAAACTGTCAAGATAGCAGTATTCTGCACCCTGACATGACAAACCTCCCCAGGACTATCCTGCCATGTGTAGGAACCTGGGGCCCCATGCCAAATAAGTAACCACATAGGGGAGGGAGATGTATAGGCAGCCAGAGAAGAAGATTAGCTTAAAAATATCAGTAAGCTGGTAGCAAAGGGATGCAATGTAGAATGAATAAATGAGAATGAAAGATTGAATGAATGGGCTGGGCACTGAGTGAACTAGGAATTATAGTAAAAGGGAATAAATGGCAGTTTTGGTGAAAGAAAGAGCGACGTAGCATGAGGGAAAGAGAGAGTGAATGGGAATGAGTGGAAGAGCAAATGTAATTGGCCAAAAGAATACAACATTCCTTTATATATAAAAACAAACATTTACTAACAACACAAACACTATCACTGCATTCTCCCCTGGCCTGCAAAAAACTTGCAGCTAGGCCTGCACCACAACTGAAGAATAACAGTAAGTTGAGATGCCCAGAGAGTGCAGTGCAGAAAGCAAGAGTTGAATAAATGAAATGAAAGCCAGAAGGATGAATGAAAGTGTAAGTGTGTGAGAAAAAGAACACAAACCATTAATGCTATAGTTAAGTACACACTAACCTAGTTTTAATTAGTATTTAAATTTACATTACACATCATTGCATCCCCCCCCCGATGTGTGAGAAAAAAGATGAATGAAACACACACACAACTTGAAAAAAAAAAAAAAAAAAAAAAATATATATATATATATATATATATATAAAATATAATCAAAAAGTATAAAAAAAAAGTATAAAAAAAAGTATAAAAATAGAATGCAAGTAGAGTGAGAATGCAGATTATGAATGAAATAAATGTGCGTCTCTCTCCTACCCCTTCACCTGGTGGGTTCCCCACTGTCAACTAACAATATCCCACCCCCGGAGCAGGATGGGCAGCTTGACTTTCCTACTGGATTTGACACTACTTGGACATGACACTGATGAAGACATTCTGTGGCTTTGCTGCCAACATGCCATTGGTGATCTGAACTGGGTACTCTAACCCAGTTCTCTTTAAAACTCCATCCTGGGCAGAGGAGGTGAAAACAGCTCTCTGTCTCCTCTCCTTCCTGCCTACCCCTATACTTCACCTGGTGGGGCACATCTCCACTGACCTCTTTGGGGATGACTACTCTATCGTCCCTATTCTTCTGTCTGTTTTCCCCCCAGTCTTCAGTCTCCCCCCTTCTCTCACTAAACCGACCAAGTACATCCCTTAACAATGCCGCCAAATTCTAACCAACATCTAAATTCTACCATTTTCTTGTAAATCTCTTTTGGCCAAATTCTAGTGTACACCCTCTTTTTTTTTAGGCCTTGCCACTGAAATCCTTGGAAATTAGGTGGTGGAGTCTACCAGGGTACTTAAATAATCTACTGGGTGCCTGAACTGCCTCCCCGTGGCAAAGTGTGGGCAACAGTGGGTTCCAATGGCTAAATGGTCAGAGAAACAACAGAACATAATGCTACACAACAGACCACTCCCAACACACTTTAAATCTCTAGCCTCCACAGAGTTCTGTGTCACTCACAAAGAATACAATGCGGAGATGGGGGGAAACCCCTGGTGCCATCAGACAACTAACACACTTGTGCTGCCACTTGTTGCAAGTCAAATGACCACAGTTGTGGATATAAATTCAGTAGAACAACCTTTCTAGTATCAGTTAAGCGTACAAACCGTAGCAAGAATGGGGAAAAGAGTGATCTAACGGACTTCGAACATGGCATGGTAGTAGGTGCAAGACGTGCTGGACAAAGCATCTCTGAAAGGGCAGTTCTCCTGAACTTTCCACGCACCAGTTTCAAGGGTACATTGAGAATGGTGCAACGAACAGAAAACATCCTCTCAACAGCACTCCTGTGGAAGAAAATCGCTTGTTGATGAGAGAGGTCACAGGAGAATGGTTAGAATTGTGCAAGCAAACAGACGGGCCACTATGTCACACATCACAGAATATAACCTTGGTGCTCAGAACAAAATATCGCAACAAACCACTAGTCGAACTTTGTCGCAAATGGGCTACAACAGCCGATGGACACCACGTACCGTTGTTAATCAATGAAGAATTAATAGTACTCTGGCAGGCCTAACCACCTAATTTTCTGAGATTTCAGTGGTTAGGACCTATGTAAAAAAAAAAGGGAGAATTACGCTAGAATTTTGCTAGGCCGAAAGGGTTGTGAGTGATTTGAATATTTATAATTTCCACTGTGTGGGACATACGCTTGTGTGAAGTTAAAGTGGGGGAGAGAGACTGAAGGCTGGGTGGAAAAAGTAAGAAATATGAGGATAATATAGAAGGCATTCCCAGGAGTGGCCTATGGGGCAGCCCATGTCCCACGGGGAGGAGAAAGAGGGGCAGTGGCAAAGGGAGGAGATGTAGATGCCATCTCCTTCCCCCACCACCAGGGAAAAGGAGTGAAAGCGAGCCAGGCAAGAGCACCCGGCTCAGATTGCCAAGTGGCGTATAGTGAGCTGCAGAAGTCATCATGAGATGGTGTCCCACCCAGTATTTTAGAATAGTAGTTCTTTGTTTAATGTCCAGTCCACGATCGATGTCCCATCCAGGGTTGATGTGAAGTCTTTTATGGAATGGTGTCCCATCCAGGATTGAGCCTTGTCTGGGATTGGTATGTCTTCCTTCATGGGATGGTGTCCCATCCAGGAATTTAGGATAGTCATTCATGGGATGATGTCTCCTCCAGGATTTATGTACGTGCATGGGGTTGACTCTCGTCCATGGTGTAGATCTGTGGGGTTGTTTCTGTTGAGGTGCAAGATCAGGGATGATTTGTAGGCAGGGAGAGGCTTGCTGTTTGCTGGTCGTTTGCCAGAGTCCAGTGGTTCAGTCAGTGATGACTGAACCACTGATTGGTTATTGTTGCAGTTGTGGCTGTGTCCATCTTCTTGTGAAGAGGTCCTGGGTGAAGTGGGTAAATGCTTTGTAGATGTCCTCTTCAATTAGGAAGAGATGTTCCTGGTCTTGCATTGATAGTTCATAATAAGTCGGCAGCAAAGATCTTCATACAGGCAGCAGTGGTACATTAAGTGTCCCCACGTTTCACGCTGGCCACAGTAGCACAGAGGGGTGTCAGTGAGTCTGAAGCCTTGTAGTTTATCCCTTATTGCCCCATGTCCAGTAAGCAGACAGGAGGTAAGAAGTCACGGGGAGAGCCAAGGAGGATAGTTGGGGTAAATCACTTGTATGTTGGGTACAAATTTCCTGGTAATTTCTCCTTTAGTTGATGTCTGCCAGGCCTGCTGGAGGTATGTGGAGAGACGTTTCTTTTCAATTTTAGAGTCATTTGCGGGATCTGCTGTGAAATCGAGGCAGGTGACACTTCTGCCCTTTGAAAGTTGGAGCATCCCACGGCAGATGATCTCCAGATCTAGGGGAAGGGCCCCTGTCAGGGCCTGGAGTGCGTGGGCGCTGACAGCTCTCAAAATAGTAAGAAGTACGTATCGCTGTGTAGTTTCCAATTTCTTTCTGTTTACAACTGTGGTGGCCTTGCGAAACCATAGACCACCAGCATAAGAAATAGCCGGCAAGAAAACTGCTTTTTAGAAATCCTTTTATGTAAAGTGTGTTTAGGGTCAAACGGCACCAGGGGTTTCCCCCATCTCCGCATAGTTTACATTATGGGTGAACCAGTTGACTGGAAAAGCCAGAGATTTAAAAGTGTATGGACTTTGTATATGTGTAATGCCTTGTACCGCTGTTCATCTGGTCATTTAGCCCCTAGGCCTCTAATGAGGCCCAACGTTGCCCCACTTATGCCCCGTGGAGGCAGACCAGGAACCCAGTAGTCTGTTTCACTCTGGCAGGTCCTGCTGCTTAATTTCCTAAGATTTCGGCAGCTAGGACCTAAAAAAAAAAAAATAAATAAAATAAAAAAAAAAAAAAAAAGCACGTCGACGTAGGGGTAGAATCGCTTGGTTTTGCTAGGCCAAGTTATGGGCATAAGGTAATTTAGACATGTTAAATTTTTGGTGTGTAGGGCTTTCATTAGCGTATCCTGGAGGAGACATCATCCCATGAATGACTATCCTAGGTAGAGAGGGGGAAGAAAGACAGAAATATAGGGCCAATAGAGTAGGTGGCCCCAGTTTTCAGTGGGGTATACCCTTGCCCCACCAGAGTAGAAGATATGGGGTGGAGAGGACGAAAATGTCCCCCAAGGATATAGGCATAAAAGTGAAGGGTGCTAGAGTGCCCTCTTCAGATCGCCATATGGTTACTGGCAGCTACTGCTGCATTTCTGTTTACAAGTTTCTTCACTCATGAGGCAAGTTCCGCCCTTGTGCTTGTGTCCCTCATCTTTAGTTGCAACCCTTACATTGTCCTTATCTCAACTCTTACATTATCTCAATAGTGGTACTTGATGTCAGTCATTGTAGATGGTGATTAATGTCCTTCTCCGGAGAGGATGCCATAGGGGTCATCTTCTGGTATTGCCCATACATGCGATGCATCTCCTGTGCAAACTGGGATAATGCTCTATATTCATCCTCAGTATCTATGAAATGGAATTCCAATCCTTTTGGTAGGTATCTTATTTTTGTTATAAGTACCCATCTGAGGTCTTCATATTGTGGGCACTCGTACACTGTGATTCCAGCTTTCTGTCTCCCCGCACGTACAGTTGGGGTCCTCAGTGAGTCCAAATCCGTGCAGTTTCTCATTGTAGGGTCTGTGTCCTGTTATTATAGATGTCATATGGTACCCTGGGAAGTACCAGGTCGGCTGTTTTTGGTAGATTTTCTGGAGGTCTGGTAGATATCTTCTGGTTATTTTGCCCTTGGTGGTCTCAGTCCATGTTCTCTGCCATAATTTTAGCAGGTGGGTCTGTAGTCTAGTTTTTTCTGTTTTTAGGTTGTTCGCTAGGTCAGTTGTGTAGTCCAGATGTGTGGCTGCCACTCCCCTGGATAGCAAGTATAGCAGACCTGTGCAAACAACCTTCAGGTCCAAAGGAAGTGCTCCAGTGAGTACCTGCAGTGCTGGGGTACTCACTGTGCTACATGCACGTGTCATAGTTAAAGAGTATGGTCCTTTGGATCATGTCCAGGATTTTTCTATTCACTGCCAGTGCAGTTTTTGGAAACCATTGCTGAGGCATAAGTAATTGCTGGGAGAAACACTGTCTTGTAATATAGCATCAGTGTTCTTTTTTTTGAGTCCCCAATCTTTCCTAGTAACTCTGGCTACCAGTGCAGAATAGCTCCTGATTTTTTTTCTTATGTACTTTAGGTGCGGCTGGAACGAGAGGTTGTTGTCCAGGAGCACGCCTAGGTACTTAAGTTGGTGGTTTACAAACTTAATGGTGACATTGTCAATCTTGATTTGCGGTGGTCGCCGCAATTGCAGGGTTCCTTTAAGCAGGATTGAAGAGGTCTTTATGGGTGAAATTTTGAGCTGGTGTTTTGCAGCCCATTGCTGGAGTTTCTGCAGCACCTGGTTTGCTTGGGTTTCCAACTGGGCCCGGGAATCCACTCCCATGGTCAATATCAGGTCATCAGCGAATGCTTGGGTCCTGACGGGTCCCAGATCCATCACCAAGAACTCATCTAAGACCATATTCCACAGGAGTGGTCCCAGCACCGACCCCTGTGGGCAGCCTCTGTGCACTTCTCTTGTGATCTTTTGATATTCTACATTGATCTCCACTCTTCTATGTGATAAATAGTTTTCCATGATGTTGAATAGGTTGGTTGGCACCCCTGCCTCCCTCAACCTCGCCAGGAAGCTTGGCCACCAAAGTGAGTCAAACGTCACAGCAAAGTCAACCGATATGAGGAGCAGGTACTTGTTTTTACATTCTTGCACCATCCTGAGTAGGGTTTCCAGTGCATCCACTGTCAAGGTCCCTGACTTGAAGTCAAACTGATTCGCGGCATGGAGTCCAGCTTTTATGTAGTGGGCAATTATTCTTCTATGAAGTAGTCTTTCAAATACTTTTATATTCCACTTGCAGTCTGACAAGCCCCATATACGTTTTCTGACAGAATCTCAGTTATCGGTTGATTCAACTACTGCTCATATCAGTTGCCCAAATTATTCGCTGTACGATTCCTTTCACCTCAAAGGTGGTACTTGTGCATATGTCCATTCTGATATTCCCTGTCAGAGACTTGGTAATTTAGAATCTCCTCTCTTCGATCTTCTCTGGCTTAAAATCTCTCCACCTCATTGTGCCAAATTCATCTGTTGTCTCTACCATTCCCCCACGTCCACTAATCACTTGAAGTTCTTTGACTTCCCCTCTTTGTAACTTAACTTTCTCCAGTCAAACTTTCCTAACAGTGAGGTAATTTTCCTTGGTGATTTTAATGTTCACAATTCCAGTTGGCTTCCGTTTTCTAGTCACACCGATCCAGCTGGTCGAGATGCTGAGGCTTTTGCAATTACTAATGACCTTGCACAGACTGTTCATTACCTACAAGAATACCAGACAATCCTAACCATGCAACCAACACACTTGATCTTTTTTTCCACAAACAACCCTTTTAAGTACACAGCTGAAGTGAGTGATCCATTAGGCACCTCAAACCAGAACTTGGTGATTGTCTCTTCTCCAATGGAGCCTTTATCTCATGGCTATTCCCAATCTTGTATTGTTTGGCATTACAAGAAAGCAAAATGGAAAGACCTGTGAGATTACTTTTCTTCTTTTCCCTGGTCGGATTACTATTTCAAAACTTCTGATGTCAACATTTGCTCAGATCGTGTCAGTGAAATTATTCTTGTAGGAATGGAATCCTTTATTCCACACTACACTTTAAAATCTCATCCTTTATCTAAACCTTGGTTTCCCAATAAATGTGCTAAGGCTGTTCAAGAGAAGAATGGTGCATATTGTAATTGGCTTGTTTCCAAATCAGTTTCATTTTCTGCCTACACCAAAGCTCGCAACAATTATCAAGCAGTTATTAATCAGTCCAAACTAGATTTTGAACAGGCTAAGAGTAGAAAACTTGCTTCTTGCCCTAATGGTAGCAGAGCATTCTGTTCTCTTGCCAAAGCTACTGGCTGCAACTTTTGCTCATCTCTGCTCCCACCTCTGTCAAATCAGTTAGTTCTGTTGTCACTTCAGCCAAGGATAAAGCTGACCTGCTAGCATCCTATTTTTCTTCTAACTTGTGTATTGATGATCTTGGTAAAACACCTCCTACCATACTCCATTCAATGGCTCCTGTGGTCTTCCATCAAAAGTCAGTCAGAAGGATTCTGACGAATCTTGATGCTAAGAAAGCTTCAGTTCCTGATAGTATTTCTCCACT